>NW_023604861.1:57060224-57388578 GCF_014898055.3 Talpa occidentalis
TTTTTTTTTTTTTTTTAAAGATTTATTTATTTATACAAGCACTGGGTACAGTCAGAAGCGTGGGAGGGTAAGAGAATTCACCAGAGCCAGAGCAGAGAACAGAACTGAGGGGAGCAGAGTGTGCGGCAGGAGAGGACTGCCGCGCCATCCCTCTCCTTTCGACTCTAGCCTACCGGACACCTGACAATCAAACTCTGTAACACCTGGAACATTTCCACAGAACACTCCCTTAGCCTCTTGTCTGACCTGAGGACTGGACGTTCACAGGCCACACTCCCCCGCAACTCCCCTCTGGGAGGGAAATTGTGGCATACTCTATTTCAAAACAAACAGGGCCAGCAACAGAGTGTGTCCTCGGTCTCATTTCTGACTGCCATTTCAACTCGTTCTTTCATTTCTCTATAAAATTCTCTTTTGATGTCCGTGCCATCCACCCAGAACACCCCGCTACTTTTCCCAATCTCATGGCAGTCACCAGTCAGTAGCACCTAGGTCCCAATCTTCTTCAACATCCAACAGCCAGGACCATCTGGATGAATTCAATGTCCATGCAACATATCATTGCTTCCCACTGTTTGTAAATGTTCTTCTTCTGAAATTTAAACATCACAGCCCATTTTCTGGCTGTATTCTTCCCTCTCACCCATCCTGAATAGGATACTGATTACTCAACTTTAATGCAACTTCTGATTCTGCAAGTCCTCCATTTTCTCCCAATCTACAGGCCACCTCCCGGTCTTATTTCTCTTCCTCACCAAATTACACCCATGATCCACCAAATAAGTGATTTTCTTTCCAATAGCCTCAATTTTCTTGACATAAAATTCTCAGCTATTCTCCTTTCACTGCTCTGTAGCAAAAGTTCAACCCTAGACAAACCCTGACACTGAATTCTCAGCTGTTGCACCCAGTTCCTGAGAATCAGTGGAGAAAATAACACATCCTTGCAGGCCAGTGCCTCTGCCTACACACCTCGCTCACCCATCCTCCCAAGGGTCCCTAAGTAGCTTTCTCTTCCACCCCCACAATACTGCTTCAAAGCTTTACCACTTTCCTTAAACCCTCCACCATCTAATCCCTTTTCTCCAGTCTACTAGGACACAAAAAATAGAAGCCGACCCAGCTTCCTCTGCCATCCTCTCCTCCTGCATTACTTACCAGCAGTCACACCTCTAGTTGCTGCTTTTTCTATGAACTTAGTGCAAGAAGTTTCCCCCATAAAAGGGAATTCTACTAATTGCTCTCTTACCACCTTTCCCTAAGGGGATTGCCTCTTCATACAAACTATCTCCAGCTTCTCCTTCATGTAGCTCCTTTCCCTTGGCACAGAATGTGCTCGAGATCTTCCCACTTAAAAGATCTTTCCAGAACGCTTTCATTACTACTCTCTCCACATCTTGCTCCTCAAGTTCCCAGTCAAGCTTACAGAAAGAATAGTTCTCATTTGCTGACTCACTGCTACCTATCCAGCCTTATTTACCACTTCCTCCTGACACACTTTCCTCTGGCCACATTAAACTATTTTCAGTTCTCTGGGCCTTTTAATGTGCCATCTTTCTTCCACATTTTCATCTACTGTTCCTTGTGTAAAATTTCCCTTCTCACCTGGGTGACACCTCCTCAGCTTTCTAACTTCAGCTCAAATATAACCTTCTCCAAGAACAGAGGTGTTTCCAGCATGAGTTATCACCTCTGCAAGCTTCGTAGCAAGCTGTGGGCTTATCACTGCCGGCCCCATATTGTGCTGCATATTTCTCCAGTTAATGTGTCTGATGAGCTACTATATCATAAGCCTCTTCAAGGGAGGGAGTTGTCTTGTCTATCTACTCCCAACTTTATCACAGTAACATTTGGAACTCAACAAACATTAGTTTAACTAACTGACTGTTTCATTATTAAGAAGGTAGTAGGAAAATGATCGCTATCCCATCAGACTGAAGGTGGATACACCAGCAAATGGATCCCCCTACTCTCATGTGAACAAGATGAAACAAATTAAGGTATTATACTCACACCTCGGCATAAAAGTATCCTTTAAAGCCAAAAACTTGTATATTCCCAGCGAAGTGAAAACTGTTGAATGATGAAAGACTTGCGTCCTGACCAATGACCTCCTGCATCACGGTGAGGAAGGATCACTGCACATCAGGGGCCTCTGCACTCAGCTGTTATCTCTGACTCTGGCTGGCCCCCTTCACACATGGCTGGGGAAAAGCCCCAAAGCTGCTGGCCTCACCCATCTCTATCTCATGTAGTCACTTCTACTTCATCTGAAGTGAGTATTTATTGCCCCCCCAATCAGCCTGCAAACAGACCATTACATTTCCAAAGAGTAGAAAACAGAAATAGAAAAAACAATACACTTGGAAGAAATGGTCTTTCTATGTACATAAGTATTTACTGAGGACCACTTACAGAAGTAGGGTGCCTGTAGCACTTACCTTTTTTGCTAATTTATTATGTATAAATTCTAGTTCCTACCAGTACTAAAGACTTGAGATACCAGTACATAAATTAGTATCACATATCCTCAAAACTGATTGCTAACTCCAGGTTGTTGACGTCTCTAGCAAGCTAGACTGGCCTGAATACAAAGCAACGTATTCAGGGTAGGTAGCTCAGCGTAGAGTCAGATCCAGTCCCCTGCTTTCTAGGTTTATGATCTTGGGCAGGTTACTTAGTCTCCCTAGGCCTCATCTGAATGTGGAAATAATGATATACCTACTTCATACCTGTGAGGCATTTAGGAAAATGCCTGGCAGGCAGCAAGCTCTCAACATCTGAGTCCAGTGTAATAATTATACCTTGAAGAGTTACTTGAGATTTAAGTGAAAAGATATATTTAAAGTGTTGGCACATAGCAGATGGTGAGTTAAGTGGTTAATATGGTGTTCGCTTGCAAAGGTGCCAGGAGCAACTGATTTTAAATTCATTGGTGTATTATAAACTCTAGATAGAATCTTTTTTTTTTAAAGATGTATTTAATTTATGCATACAAGAACTGGAGTGTAGGCCAGAGGTGCAGGGTGGGAGGGTGAGAGGATTCACCAGAGACAGAGTGGGGAGCAGAACAGGCAGAATACACTGAAATACACTGCTGAGGGGAGCAGCGGGAGAGACAGGAGAGGTCTGCTGCGCCATGTGGATTAGCTCCATGTGGGATCAAACTCATGCCACCGTAGCTGGTGATAGCCTGATAGTGCTCAGACTCAACCCCTTGTACCACCAGGAAGGACCACAGATAGAATATCTTAATATAATATGAAAGGGGCAGGTATACTTGAAGGCAGTTATACACAAGGAAGCAGTGGTGGCAGGTGAAGAGGACTTATAAAGAAAAGAGTAAAAAGAGAGGAGAGCCTTAGAAAGGCTATTTAGAGATTAACTGGAGATAGAGCAGGCTCAGGATGGGGATGGGGGTTTATGACAAAGGGGAGCAGGCTAAGGACTAGAAGATGAGCTGGGCCTGAGGCTATAACAGGAAAAATATAAAAGTGAGACTGTCCTCAGGGTGCTGAAACAAAGGGGGCAAGACCTATGGCACTGGCTGGAAAGATAAGATGGCAAGGCAAATTTTTCAAGGCCACAGGTGGGGACACTGGCCAAGATATTGTCAGATGCCTGCAGTTTGGGCTAAAACCCACTCTGAGAGCCAAATCAGAAAAGTACCTAACTCTTCCAGATCCCAAGGGACAAAGAAGGAAGGACAGTTTTTCAACCTGGGATTAGAGAGTGAAGAAGTAGGACTTGATAGAGGATGTTTTTTAAGGGTCAGCACAGAGCAAAGGATGGACAACTCCATGGGGGGCTAGGTTTTATAGCAAAAGGTGAGATGACATATGGGAAGAGCAAGGATTTTTTTTCTATTGTAACCAGTGGGACATAAATGGGATTCAGTTCCATACACTGAAGCAAACCTAACTGAGCCATGTGGGCATCACACCTACAGACCACTCACATCAAACACGTATTGAGCACCTACTACTGTGTGTCTTCAAAATGCTCAAAGGCTGAAGGGAAAGGCTAGTTCCAAGGTGTTATCAGGAAGAAATCTACCTACTTTCTCCTTCTGGCGGGGGATGGTAAAGAATAAAATAGGGCCCTTCAGGGATAAGACAAGGTATCTTGCCTCATTTTGACAAAGGCAAATCTCTGGGGCTACCCTGGGATTAGGAGAAGAAAACAAATTTCTTGATGGTTTTCCAAACTTGTGGTGGGAAGAAGTAAGGGAGGGAGAAATGACAAAACAAAACAAAATCTTAGGAAGAAATGATCACCCCACACCCTCCCCCATTTTTGTGGTTTTAAGAATTATTTCATATATCTGAATCCTTAATTTAGATAGGTTTCCTTGTCATTTCCCTGTCTTCCACAGTGTAAAATCCCCCATCAGCTCACCCACTTGCCACTACCAATAACAGACATACTAGCAAACACTGTTAGCACAGCCAGCAGCAATAACAGAGTGTTAAGGAATCCATTCCCAAACTCACACTGGCGATTTCCAGGCTCAGTATTTCCTCTGAAGGAGATTCTGGGGAGAGACTCCTGAAGGAAGCACAAATACCTACCAGCACAGTCTTCCAGGGAACACTGGGAGCTCTCTGAGGACACTCCAGGGCAGCCAGGTCTGGAGGGGAAGGAAGTCAGACATACACGGTGACGCTCTCTGATGCCATCCCCACATGTGGCACTGCACTGGCTCCATGGCTGCCACAGTCCCCACGTTTCTGCAAGGACAACAACCATGTTTTTAATGCTAGTTCATTTGAGAATTAGAATTTAACTACACTCACACGAAGCAGCAACACTCTAAGCTCCAGTCTTGAAAAGTCAGTAACTAAAAACAATCTCAAAGTTGTAGAAAACTGGTGTGCAGTTCCCGCCCTTTAAAAAAAAGGCAAGGTCTATAATCTACAGAATATTAACCTTTCTAGAACACTTTAGAGAATTAAGGTCACTGAATGGCCTGAAATAAAAGAAAAGACATGCTCCTCCAAGGAAAGACAGGATGCAAACATTGCTTATCTGGGGTAGAGGCCAGGCATCATATAAGCTGGTAGGAAGAACCATCTAGAAGTGTAATGAACTATTAGAGGCCCAGTGTGGCTAGCATGAGAATATAGAACCCCTGGGAGCCACATACCCAAGGGGAATTTGTACCCAGGTGTAGACTTTTGTCTCAGCACTATCACCTCTGTGGCCTGAGTTTGATCCACACACGGCGCAGCAGACCTTTCCTGTCTCACCCACTGCTCCCCTCAGCAGTGTATTTCAGTAGATCCACCTGTTCTGCTCCCCACTCTGTCTCTGGTGAATCCTCTCACCGCCCGCACCTCTGGCCTACACTCCAGTTCTTCTATGCATAAATAAATATTTTTAAAAATTAAAAACAGAATTGCAATATGATCCAGTAATCCCACTTTGGGACATTTACCCAAAGAATATGGAACAGTATATGCACCCCAATGTTCACTTAAGCACTATTCATAGTAGCCAAGATAGAGAAATACCCAAGCGCCCAGTGATGGATAAAAGAAAGAAAGATAGTAGATAGATAGATAGATAGATAGATAGATAGATAGATAGATAGATAGATAGATAGATATAATGGAGTACCATAAAAAAGATGAAATCTGGCAATTTGTGACAAAGATGGACCTTGATTGGATTACACTAAGTTAATGAGTCAGAGGAGAAAGATAAATACCATATGATTTTACTTGATCTGTACAATAAAAAGAAATAAAGCAAATGAACAAAACAAAAACAAACCCTTAGACTCTGAAAACAGTATGTCAGTAACCAGCCGGCAAGGAGGAGGTGAGGTTGGGAAGGTGGGGGGTGAAATTGTTTGGTGGGGGAGGTGACTGGCTATTTGGTGGTGGGGGTGGTGAGATTTACATAGATGCTGAGGTAAGATGTATTCCTGATATCTATAGTGCTGTAAACAAATTTTACCTCAATAGAAAAAAAAGTTACGAGAGTCAACTTTAACAGCACTAAATGGGGGTGCCCCTAACACCAAAGCTTCAAAACACATACAAGACAAGACACTTCCAGAACAGTCATTATTGACTGATAAGTACAAACTTCTCTTCCAAGAATATATGTGATCACTGCCAGACAGAATAATTGAATAATCCTAAATCCCTTCTCTATCTATGAAATCCAAAAATCCATTATGTCCTACCAAAGCTAGGCACCAAAACATTCTCTGCATAAAAGCATTTCTTCACCTTTATAGACAAAAACTCATAATGCAGTCAAAGGTATACAAAGCCCTACAACAACCTAAGAACATGCAGGGAACATGCAGGGCAGACACATTCTCAGGTGAGCTAAATGGTGCAATCTTTGGAATGAGTCATGGAATATGAGTTCTTTACAGCAATTAAAAGTCTCTCGGATTTTCACAAGAGTGGGAGCATTACAAACCAGTATCCTGGACCAACATCAACTGAAGTGTGGTAATTATGTTCCATCCAGAGGTCCAACTGAGCACAATATTGGTTCTGTGCTCCCAGATCACACTGTAGCAACTCAAATGGCAGAACAATGAGTCTGCTTTGTGCTCAAGCTTCAGAGTTGTTCAGACACTAAGCCCCCAGTGCTTGCAAAGCTTTGGGAATCTCACATTAAAGTCTCCAGGAGTTAAAAGTATACTGTGGCAAATTTTTAAAATATCTACTGGGAATTCCATTACTGTGAAATCTAAATGGAAAATTAAGTCAATATAGAGCTTATCCTTCTCCTGGGCTCATATTTAAAACCATAAAAGGTAGAGTTACAAAAGCTAAGAATCCTCTTGTTACTCTTTCTTAACTCTTATTTTATGTAAATATTAGTTATTTAAATACACAAGGTCATGTGTCAAACTAAAAACAAAAATTCTATTAGTGGGGGTTGGAAATATCAGTTTTAATAAAAGCATGAATCTTAACGTCAAAAATCTCATTTAAAAACTATGTCCTTTTCCTTTAAAAGTAAAATCAGAGATAACAGAATAACCAACAATTAAAAAATAAACATTTAAACTAAGCTTCATGTCTTTTTATTTTAAGCCAAATTAAGCAAACAGGAAATCACTCAAATACAGCAAAGGATAAATTTAGTCAGGCAAATAAAAATAATGCCTTAAGTAACCCTACCAGTTCCTTGAAGATTTCTAATAAAAGGCTTGAGAAAAATACCCGGCAAAATAGGCACTCAGTAGATTACGACAGTTCACATGTGAGAAATGAAGAGCAAGATGAGCAAGATGTCAAATAGCCTCATTGCATGAATGAAAGCTTGTTTTGTTTTCTTTTGTTTTGTCCTGTTTAGATGCCCATACCTGTGTCACACTACATAACAAACCTGTTTGACCAGTTTAAATACCATTCAGATCACTCTAGAGGATATAAATTCTAAAAGAGCAAAATTGGTCTGGAATATGAAAAGGAAGATTTGTTTTCATCCCATCCCAAGACTTCCTGAAGGAATCCAGCCTATGAAATATTCCCATCAGCAAGACATTTTGCTCAAGAGACTAAGGTAACTAATTAAAATGTTTTCACTGGAAAATTCTACAGACACAGTGAATAGCTAAAAGCAGCTCTAGGAACAAAGGCACGTGGATAAGCAGTACCTATTTCCTGTGAACAAAACAAGGGTCAATTACATTGGACAAAGCATATTTATGTCTGACCCAGTGGACTCCAAAGTGGGTTGTGTATCTTTCAAGAACCAGGGTAGGCAGCACGAGCCAATGACATGAGGAGGAAAATATTACAATCTTTTTTTCTATCTAAAAGTTTTATATTGTTTAAGACATGTACAGACACCTGATTGTATGAGAGGCAGTACAGCATAGTGAGGAAAGCAAACTTCCAAGCCAGCCTAACCACCACCTATTTAATCCTTATGACAATACTGTGTGTTATATTGTCAGTTTTAGAAGTGAAGACATGGAGGCACAGAAAGGTTAAAACACATGTCCAAAGTGCCTCCATGTCTTCACTTCTAAAACTGACAATATAACACACAGTATTGTCATAAGGATTAAATAGGTCAATAATCATAAAGCACTTAGAGCAGTACCTGGTACAAAATAATCACTACATAAACATTAGTTTTATTATGTCAGACGGTCACATAATATCACATAAGCATTCTTAAGGAATCTTTAAGGAAGAGAGGGAGTTCCACTAAGTGGGAGATTTAATGTTTTGCATTCAGAGAATTATGGAGTTAAATGAAAGCATCCAAGGGTGTTCTTATATGAATTTTTAAAATTATATTTTATAGTATAGGGAAATTAACTCACAAAGTAGAAAAGTGATTTTAAAAGTCTGCATCAAAGAATTAAAGCTCACACTGTTATTGCAAGCACCTGTAAATAAGAAAATGACAGGGAAGACCATACTGCTACTCTTTTTTTTTTTTTTAAAGATTTATTTATTTATTTATTTATTTATTTATTTATTTATTTATTTATTTATTTATTTCTATAAGCACTGGGTACAGTCAGAAGCGCGGGAGGGTGAGAGAATTCACCAGAGCCAGAAGGGAGAGCAGAGCAGGCAGAAGGACCGAAGCACACCGCTGAGGGGGAGTAGCGGGCGGCAGGAGAGGTCTGCGCGCCATGCGGGACCCTCCTCCGGTGACTGGGGAGCAGCCGGGGACCGAACCAGCGCCGCAGAGGGTGCGGGCAGCTTCGCAACCCAGCGCTCAACTGCTGCGTCACCGGGGAGGCCCCATACTGCTACTCTTGCTAAAAAGCTTGTCCAGTCTCACCATAAAGGAAAAACAAGATTATCTAATTAGAGAAACAAGAAGATGGCCATAAATATTAAATTATCTAGAAAACTATGTGTTAAATATATTTAATTTTTATTTAAATAATAAAGGACAAAAACTGTGTGAATATTAATGTATACCCTCTATCATAATTCTTAGCTTTACCCTCAATAAATATCACCTTAGGATAAAGGATTATACTCCTTAATATAAAGCCCTTAGGGAATATGAATTCAGAATTTCTCAAATTAGGCTTTTTTCAAGTCATACATGACTAACCCCCCTCTAGCAGGATCTCAAGCAACATTCCATAACCAAATTATTAACATTTCTGAAGAGAAAAATATAAACATTCACACTAAGTAGGATAAATAATCAGAAAGTAATTGTTTTGGGCAGTATCTATTACCTAGTTGCTGCACTATGTAATTGTTAATTACAAACTATCCTAATATCCTAAGACACCTGGTAAACAAGACAAACATGTCAAGCACATTATTCCGTTTTCAAGAGGAATAAGAAGTCAGTGGCTTACATAAGGCATGGTGGGTTCATTGGGTCCCAGAATGATGCCATTTGGCAAAAAAGACAAGCTTCACTGGTCAAAGCTACTGATTTAAATGGAAAATGAAGAGAACTTGGTGCACTCATAAATTTTTATACTAAAAACGCAAAAGGCACTGAGGTTCCTATATTAGCATAAAATTCATTGATTTGCCAGGGTCAAAGCCATCATTGTCATCATCATCGAGTGGTCTACAGGAGCATGGAGCCCTCTACCTTTTGCTTCCATCTGTGCTGCTTGGTGCACAAGGTGTCCCCAATCCTTCTGCCTGGGCAAGAACCATGACCTGCTCTACCTTTTCCAGTGTCTTTTCTGCAGCAGTGGGGGAAACCCCCACTGGAAGAATCTGTGAATTCTTAAGCCCAGAAACTTAAGAACCAACAAGATAGAACTCTTGTTCACAATGTCTTTCATCAAATGGTCCACATTTCTTTAGTCCTTTGGGTTGTTTCTGTTAAATTCGGTCACTTAGGTTTTTTTTCTTTTAATGAGTAACTTCTTTTGAAAAGACAAGTATATCTTGAATGATTCGTTTGATATCATTGTTTTTGTACTAACACCTAGTTAAGACTCATCTCACCTGAGTTCAGTTTTCACTTCAACAAGTATGTTTTGAGCACCTGATTATGCACTAGGTATACTAAGTCGGTTAAATAAAGATCAAATAGCAATAGCTTTATTGCTTTTGCCATCAAATGAAGCTTTTGATGCCTTTTGCCGTCAAAGACAGCTTTTGCCATCAAATGAACTTCCCCAACCTGGGAAAGGATGCCTGGAGGTTGAGGGGTGTGGGGAAGGGTGTTATGGACAGGACGAGAAAGGCACTGGACAAGCAATGACAGAAGTGACAAATGCCATGAAAGAGAAAACAAAGACTGCCATGCTAGCTTACAGCAAGGGAATTCAACTAGTCCGAGGTCAAGGAAGAGTAACCCAAGTGGGGGCTTGGAGATGGGTTAATGCTAACCGGGAAAGGTGGGCAGAGCATAACCTAAGTTCCATTCCAGAGATGGTGACGGTGGGGTGGCAGCCCAGCCATGCAAGGCCCTGTAGATTCTCATCCTCATGTCAAGTGAGATAACTGACAGACTTTATGCAGGGAATCACCTCAATTAACCTGAATTTTAAATAAATTCTGATTGCAGTGAGAGAATGAAGTAGGTGGTGGAATCAACTTGAGTTCAGGGGTGCTGGAGGTTTAAACTGAAACATGTCAGTGGAATGGGGGAAACATGGGGAGATTCAAACAGAGGAGGCAAAATCCACAGTGATTTATTTATGTGTAGGAGAAGCAGCCTCCTGGGCTCTGGTTTTGGGTGCGGGAGTCCTATAGTGGGGAGCATGTAGGGGGTAAGATAATGAAACCACAACCAGTTAACGTTGTTTTTGAGGTGACAGCCATTCAGCAGCTCTTGGATGCAGGTTAGAGATGCTGATTTGGAGTTGTCAGCAACGACATAGTAATCACCTAGCAGTGTGTGAAGAGTGAAAAAAATGCAGAAATCCAACACATAGGGGGTTGTGAAGTGATGTGGAACTGATGACAAAGGAAATCATGAAGGAACAGCCAGGGAGGAAGGAGGCAAACGAGATGAGTGTGACATAACAGAATCAAGATCAACGAAGACACTAAGTGTCCTTGGACTGTGGTACCTTGTGATTAGGTTCCAGGTCACTGCTGCCTTAATGAGCGCATTTTCAGGGGAGGAGAGTGGATTTGGCGTGGGCTGAAAAGTGAATGTGAGATGAGGAAATAAATTCACAAGTAAAAATTTCTTTTCATGAACCTGGGCTATAAAAGGAAGAAGAAAGAAGGTGTCATCTGAGGGAGAACCAGGGTTGAGGAGTTTTCATTTTGCTTTTAGGTAAGAAGATTCAGTACTTTTCAAAGCTGATGGGAATGCACCAGTAAAGAAGGGACGGTAGAGACAGAGAAGAGAAAGGGGATAATGATTAACAGAAGGTTCCAGAATGAGCAGAGGGGTTGGGATCAACAATGAAGCAGAGGGTTGATTCTGTACCAGGGAATGATACTTTCTCCCCATGACAGCAGAGGCCAGGGAATGGATGGGATTGATCTGTAGGCTTGTAGATATTTTGGTGGGAAGTTGAGGGGCTTATACCGGATGACTTCAGCTGCTCAACAAGGTAGGAGTCTGCCTGGCTACAATGGCTCCAGTCTGCCTCGGTATGAACTTATGCAACTTGGGTGAGGTGGGCGGCTGACAGGTGGCTGGATCTGTCCAGGGCTGGGAGGTTGCCTGGCAGATGAATCGGAAGGAGAACAGGCCAGAGTATTTTAAGCTACTGGTATGAAAGTGATTTATAGCAATGAGCCATGGAATCTAGGCTAGATAGAGAGGTAAGTGCAAGCAGGAAGTGGCCAGTGGGTGTAAGAATCAAAGACAGGGCCTTGTCGGCTAAAGAAAGGAAGTATATAAATTTAGAGCAAGAAACACTTGGTTTACAAAGATGTTCAGAGGCTTGGGCTGTCAAAGAGCCAAGGATTTAGTGGGGAGAAGTTAAGAACACATAAAAGTGAACCAGACAATCTATACCAGATTAACCTCTTGCCAAGCCCAGGTTTGCACCTGACAAAAGGGGAAAAAAAGGCAAAGAGGAACATGAGGGGTGGATGGAATTGCAATAACCCCATGTGTTGTGATTAGGTATAGCATTACACAAAGAATTCAGAATTGAGTAAGTTTTCAGAAATCTTGCTTTGAGATCTCACTACAGAGGCTTTCATTCCTAGAATGAATGAGGAAAAAGACAAGATAATCTGAAGGAAGTGAGAAGTTACTAAATACAAGTGGGGATTTAGTTTTGAATCTGATCATGCCTACCATGGACTTGCCACATGATGTAATAATATGGTTTTTAAAATATTGTATAATAAACCTAATGCATGTTGGTGATTCCTCGATGTCAAGCATTATGCTAGGATCTATACTTGTTCCTCTCATTCAATTCCCACAACTCCCTGAAGTAAATACTCTTATTATATCCATTTTACTGATGGGGGAACTGAGACCTAGAAAAATTAAATAAGTGAAGAGCTGAGTCTGCTGACTAGTACTCTTAATTTTTCAGATATGTTATTAGGAATGAACCATTAAAATGATGGTAATTCACAGAAAATTAAGTTCACCTAAATTCAAAATACTAACTTTGATGACACGAAGGCACCAATTTGAGACACACAAAGAATTAAATCTCATTACCAACCTATATTTCTATCAATTAGCATGCATAAAATTAAATCTCAATACCAACCTATATTTCTCTGAATGAGCATGCATTCTTTCTTGTCCATTGTGTAAAAATGGCTTCTGCTTGAAACACCAAAGTCAAAGCAGTATTTATTCCTCCCCATGTCAAACAAAGTGCAGTTGAATACTGTTCTTCTCTCTCCCAAGGTCAGGCTATTTTCCGCCAGTAGTGTGGTCCTTTCCCCAGGGAGTCTAGGGGCCTCCTTAAATACAGTGACTACACCTTGGACAAAGATGCATGGTGGGGGCAACACCATCACCTCCACCCTGGACTCACATGTGAGTTCTGGAACCATCACCAATTTGTATCCAAATTTCTGAGCCAGGTCAATGGGTCCTGTGGAGGTAATGACAGAGTTTCGGCCAAGCAACCTCAGTTCCACTGTGACATAGGCCTCTGGTCCCACAGGTGCACAGTCAAACTCAACCCACTGACCTTGAGAGAGCTCTGTCCTCTTGCTGGTTCTGATTACCAGCGGCTGCCCCTGATTTGTTCTTGCCTTGGGAAGACTGTTGGTGAAGATAACGTCTACCAACACATTGGGTTTGTCTCCAGGGAATAGGCACAGTGGTTGATTGGTAAAAAGGCCCACCTGGAAGGTGCCTTCTGCTGCCTTGGTTGATCTATTCAAGTCAATATGAAAGACTGGCCATTCCACCTTCAGAAGGGCACTTTGCTCCCACCAGGAGGTTGGAGTGCTGTTGTCTGTTGTTTCTGAGGTCATCGTGAACAAATAGTCACCAGCCTCCTTGAAGTAAAAGCACTCAAACTCAAATGTTCCCTCAGACTGGTTGGTCAGGAGGTATTTGGTGGTAACAGTCTGGTTGGTGCTGGCCTCCAACAACAGGACAGACACATTCCTCAGCGTGCCATTGGCACCATCCACAATCTGGAAATCCACAGGCACTGTGCGGTTGCTTAGCGCTACATGACCTGTCCCTCCAAGGAGGAGATATTCAGCTTCTCCAAGAACTGCAATGAAATGATCAGAATTGGTTTCAAGAATGCATGTTCGAGCAGTACTAAAAATGACAGTGATGAAGATAGCATTCTAAACACGAGATGCTTGAATTGAGCCAAAGATGAAGGAAAATGATGCTGAGTGCTTGTCCAAGGAGTTGAGTACTGCCCTATGTCCATTCTAAGGTGACTCTGATCTTTCATCATTATGTGTAAAACAACAAATCAGTGATAAATACTCTGAATTCACAATAGTCAACAACATATTGTATCTTTAATGCAAATAGAAAGTAAGAGTAACAATGGACAATTCTTTTTTTTTTTTTTTTTTTTTTTTTTTTTTTAAAGATTTATTTATTTATACAAGCACTGGATACAGTCAGAAGCACGGGAGGGTGAGAGAATTCACCAGAGCCAGAACGGGGAGCAGAGCAGGCAGAAGGACCGAAGTATACTGCTGATGGGAGCAGCCGGCGGCAGGAGAGGTCTGCGCGCCATGCGGGACCCTCCTCCTGTGGCCGGGGAGCAGCCGGGGATCGAACCAGCGCTGCGGAGGCTGCGGGCAGCTTCGCAACCCAGCGCTCAACCGCTGCGCCACCAGGGAGGCCCAACAATGGACAATTCTTAAGATAAAAATGCAGAACCTCACTCTTCTCATTTCAGATATATTCTAACATATTGGTATTTGGGGGAAATGGATACACAGCAAAAATGCTGTAAAATGATATAACAAACTTCTCTAGATTACTTTAAAATAAAAGACCCTGAATATACCTCAAAGTTGGTTTTTTTTTCCTGATATTCAAGACAAATACTGGGGCATTTTCACCAGTAAAGAAACAAGTATCCTTGCTTTATATGAGGCAGACATTGTAAATGAACAAGAAATGTTAATACTTTATTCTGCATGAGTTACTTAAGGAGTAGAGTGAGAGTCTGGGAAATGGCAATTTTAAAGACATTACTGCAACCACTCCTGGCTTAGATAGGACAGACGCCTACCAATCCACAAGTATCACTCAGTTAGGATCAATCATATCTTTTTTAAAAAGACCCAGCAGAGCAGTTGAAGTAAACAGTGAAAAGAACACAGACACACAAGAATCCTTGTTTCTCTATTGAATCTTATCCAAATATATATCAAAGGAGACAGAATTTGGCAAAGTCACAATCAGCTGGCCCACAGCTAGGGTGAAAAACAATTCTAGATTTAAAGGGCTGCAGGGACCCTTTTTGTTTGAAAACATGTGTTAAAAAGCCTATACCTCACATGTATATAATACATACATATATACGTCCAAAGGGACTCAATGCATTGTTTGGACTGAATGCCTTTAAATATACCCTTACACATGATTCAATCATTGACTGATTATGAATCATTGTGTGATTCAGGAATGAATCCACAAGACTATATTGACACAGAGGGTTTTTGTTTTCAATTAGCACAGCACTTCATTCACTTCCTATTTAAAAATGAGATGAAATTTAAAATATAAAACTTGACTGGACCTGAATGCTTGATCACTACTTGCTTGAATAAAGGTATTTTAGTCAAAACAAGAGGAGGATACTCCTTTTTGGATAGAGACAACAGAAGGTTGCAGAAGGCAGCTGATCCTGGTACAGCTCATATGCTGGTTCGGAGCTGACCTGGCACCTCTTTGTGACCAGATGGCTAAGACAACTCTAGCATGCACCACAGTCCAAGGAAGGAGTTAAGATGAGAACAGAAGTCATATTAATTTGAATCTAGTGAAAAGCATGCTTCTGTGATGCATTTTAAGATTGAGAGGCGTATACCACTTAGCTAATAAAAGCCTATTTTCAATGACAAAAATTGTCAATGAGGCAGATCAGATACTGATTTGACAGCAGCCAAGCAATGAAAAAGACATACACATACTTTTCTATGTTTATAGCACATCCTAAAGTGGAGAGTTTGCTGTTATGGGTTCCCATAGCAGGGGATAGAAATGACAAATGACAAAACTTGCCAATTTACTATGAAACTCTGTAATTATGATTGTAGTGCATCTAGTAAGTACATGCTACTATAGTATAATTGTCTCTATTCTTTTATTTTCCCTCCATGCATTCCTTTGTACTATTTAAAATAACTGGGTTCTCAATATGAGGATGTTGTTTGGAAAAAATGAAACTGACTGGTATTGGTATAGTTTGATAAATACCAAATGGAGAAAAAAAAACAGATCTATGAAGATAATTCCTTTTCCATTAGTAGCCTGTGTGTTCAACTTGTATGCTCTATTTTATGCTCATTCAACTTTCATTTTTAAATTCCAGTGAGATAATTTGCTTTCAAAAATAAGAAGCATCCTAGCAGACTTTGTTTAAATGGAAAATTTTGATGTTTGTATTTATCATTATGAAAACAAAGGACACACAATTTTTTCAGACAAGCATATGTTACATGTAGAGCAATCTGATTTTAAGTAGGGATTTTAAGTGGAGTCCATTGACTAAAGTTTGCCTAACTTTTAATTTGAGTTTAAAAGAAAGAAATCCCAGTTCGGTTTTCCATAAACCAAGTATTTTTATGTTCAAATAAACTTCCTAAAGAAGAAAAGAATGAGGACTCAGTCTTTTGATCAATGCACACTCTCCATATACCTGGCTGCAACCACGGACAGCACATTAGCCAGCACCCTCTATCTCTTGGATTATAATTTTTTCATCTATTTGAAAACACTCCCATATCATCAACTGCTAAGCAGTCTATAAATCTTCAAAAGAAAAATAGTATTATATCATATGGCTGAATCTATTGGTTCATTTGTATAAAACTCTGAGAAATGAATCTGATTTTCAGTTGAAACAAACTGAAGAAATTTTTTTTTTTTTTAAAGATTTATTTATTTATTTATTTATTTATACAAGCACTGGGCACAGTCAGAAGCGTGGGAGGGTGAGAGAATTCACCAGAGCCAGGGAGGGGAGAAGAGCAGGCAGAAGGACCAAAGCACACTGCTGAGGGGAGCAGCGGGCGGCCTGAGAGGTCTGCGCGCCTTGTGGGACCCTCCTCCAGTGGCCGGGGAGCAGCCGGGGATCGAACCGGCACTGCAGAGGCTGCGGGCTTCGCAACCCAGCGCTCAACTGCTGCGCCACTGGGGAGGCCCCAAACTGAAGAAAATTAACATTAAGTAACTGTTTTATGCTCAGATATTCAAGGTGTTTCACATTCTTGATCTGATTTTATCATCACAACTCTGAAGTTAATATTATGCTAAGGTTGAAAGAGGTAAGAAATTTGTCTAAGGCATAACACTGGCAAAGACTGAAAGGTTCATTGGTTTTAAAGATTTTACCAGCAACTCTATCATATCAAATGAAATCATATGTAGAACCCCATGTTTAAAGCTTCGTTTCCAGGGTAAGTGAGTAGAGTTTAAGTGTACACTACTGAATTGCCAGGAAATCAACCAAAGAGAACTCAGGGTAAAATGCATGTCTCTAATTTATTAAAATGAAAGCAAGTTGGCTCCCCCCACCCCCAGTTATTTATTAAAGACTTAAAAATATATTTAAAGTAAAATGGGAATAATGCAGAACCTGAAGAGAAACCAAAGTTACAAGGACGACAGTTTAAAAGGATATGCATTGTGGAGCCTGCCCTGTCTCCTTCATGCAGGCTCATTAATATCAGCAATTTAAAGCTTCACATTTATGCTTCTTCATTGTTACCCCCACCACAGCATTCAGTATGCTCTCCATACTCACCATAGTCACAGAGCACCACCAGCAATAGATTTGAAAAGTCTTTCAACATTTGTTTCATTCTGATCTGCAAAATCCCAGGTCTTTGGTCTCCACATGTCCTTTCTCACATCCAAATCGTGGAATTCTTTTTTTCAAAAACACCTGAAATTAGAACCTCAAAAAAATGATGACTATTCAATGTGATGCATAAAATAGTAATCATGAAATGACAAGACATTCTAAGAGGTCAAACTTCCTGGGTGACACTTAAAAGAAAATAGGGATGACAATAGCTTTCTAGGGAAATGTCTATAATGATACATATCCTTTTTTGTTCCATCATAGCCCTACACCAAGATTACCTTTGCAAAGCACCAAGTCTCTTATGTTTATAGCACATCCTCAAGTGGAGAGTTTGCTGTTATTTGTTTAATTTCATCAAAGCTAACAGCCAATCCGGATAATACATCTTCACTTAAGTGCTCGGCATTTCACACCAATCAATTTACTAAATTTTGCCCCACTTACACTCTGCATTGTGCTGCCTTGTTTCCACAAATGGAGTTATAAACACTTCTTTCTTACACAATGAGTGTGTTATCTGGATAGTTTCATTTCTTAATGCCTAGGAGCTACAGCAAAATAATCAGACCTTAAAAAACAAAGTATTTCAGAATATTACACTTAAAATATAAACTTCATGTGACCCCAATTTTCCTCGTTTAGGGCACTCTAAGGAGAAAAATAAGGAATAATCTTCTGTCACTCTTCTAATACTTACTGCTGATTGTATACATCAGAGATAGATGATTTCACGCAGCAACCTTCCTAGACCACCTGGAAGGGCAGAAAGACCTTGTTGGCCTGTGGTTCTGAAAGATTTGTGGGAGGAGGCACTTGCTTTGATATAAACAGATTATTAAACTACAGAGTAAGATGCAGGCCTTTTAAGTGCCAGTTTTTATCACACTAGAGTCTAGTAAACTATGGACTACTAAAATAATCAGACACATACTTTCTTAATGTTTACATTCCCCCCCATTTTCCACAGTTAATATATTTTAATAGGAATATTACATTCAGTATATGTATGTTACATCTCTTCAGGTAAGACAGAAATTAATGTAATTTAAAAATCTGATTAAAATAATAAAAAATTCAATGGAAAGAAAACTGATGTGCCTCTATAGCTTTCTTTCAGTGGGAGCTGGCTGAACAAAGGAAATACCGTACTTCCTCAAAGGGAAGCAGACATTTGAAGTGTAATTATGCAGATGTTAGGGCTCCCTTCTATCCCCAACAGAGAAAGAAAATTCCGTTTTGCAGGAATTAGGCATAGATTTGACCCAATCCTTTCCTTGAACATTTAGAAACGTGGCCAAAGACAGGCAAGCATCAGCTTATCTCCTCAAGGGAGGGCACTGGGGCAATTTAAACACTTCCTTTAAGTCAGTGATACTCAGTAACCAAAGTAAGAAGAAGCAATAAGCAAAATCCTGGCTCTTAAAAGCTGAACTGGCTGGTCTGTCCCAAGTTGCTTGCTTCCCCATGACAACCACTCTTTAGAAAAAAGCTCCTAAGCCCAACTGATTTTGTGATTATAACACACTTTCCTTCTTGTGTAAATGATCAGTTAGACACAAAACTGTATGATAATCTATATTTAAAGCTGAATGGAAATGGAGTTATAAAATAAACCATGCTACCTAAACACCCAAGTATGGGTTTTTAAAAATGTTCTCAAGCTTTTGGAAATAAATGCTGAATTTTTACTAGCTTAACCACGAATTTGAAGAGGTTAACAGAGCACCCCAGAATGGAACAGAATGCAGGGTTAAAAACATGTTCCAATAACAAGACTTACTACTTAAAATTTTTGGCTTGAAAATCAGTTTGAGAGAATAAGAACTTAGGTATATTTCACAGACCTTTAAAACTATGTAGCATTTACATACATAAACATTTATATACAAATTGTAAATGTATCAGTTACTGGGTAAGAGAAAGTTGTGAATATTCTCAATGGCTAAAGCCATCGGGATAAGCCGAAATCCCATGTTTTTGCTGAAACCAGCTAAGATACACACTTTTGTATTCCCTACAAGAAAATGAATTAAGCCTAAATCCACGGCATCAATGACTTATCATAGGATAAAAGGAAAAACCAAAAGCAGCATAGTGAGTTTTCCTTTCTAATAGCCTTGCACACGCTCACCTGCATATCTAACAAGAACAACCTTTATTAGGAGGAAACCCCTAATTCCAAAACGACTCCTAGAAACACGATTGGATTGCACGTATGTATTCAATGCAGCTGACTGCCCCGGACCTACAGCTGGTGCAGCTTTGCTGGGAAGCTGTGTGCTCCCCACATCCACCCGCCTTTACAAAGCCTCGAGAGTCAAGTTCATGCTCGGAAACTCTAGCGCTGACCATGTCGTCAGCACAAAGCCCTCTTAAAAGCTGACACTGTGGAAAAGCTTATATCTGATACCTTTGTATCCCAGAAAGGACTTTTTGTAAAGCAGCAAACTTGCTCTGAAATGCTCAGAATCACTAGACGGTACTCCACGCGGATCCCGACTAACCGGGCTCAACACCCACGTACCGTCAGCCTGTTCCTCGGCGACGCCCGCGCCCGGGAGAGCCGAGTTCGGGTTAGAGCCTCGACTCCGAGGGGCAGAGCCCGAGACTCTTCAAAGCATGTCCCTGGGGGCAGAGGCTGAGCACCCACAAAGAGGGACGATGACTGGCTGCACGCAGGAAACAGCTCGGTCCACCTGCGCTTTCACGCCGCGGGACAGGTGGGGGCAGCAGGATTTGGGGGCACAGCGGGGCGCAGGGGCGCCGCCCGGCCCCCGAGGCGCAGGGGTGCCCGCCGGGTGGCGAAAGGTTCCTCTTACCTCTCGGGACTGGCGGCCAGGTCGGGCGAAGCGGCGAGGTGGCCAGAGGCCTCAGGGGCCGCAAGACAGCGCGCTGGGCATCCCGCGTCCCGGGACTGCGCGCCCCGACCCGAGGCGCTCGCCTCCCGCAGCCTCTCCCCGGCCCGCCCCTCGAGGCGCCGGGAGGGCGGCTCCGCGAGGGCGGGGGGGCCATCGGGAGCGGGAGGGGCCGCCCCCACGCCCTCGGGGCCGCGCATCCTTTCCTGCCCGCGCCTCGCCGGCCCGCGGCCGGACGGGAATCCGGCAGGAAACGCCCACGGCCGGCCTGCGCGCCCGAGAGAGGGAGCCGGGCCCCGACGCACCCACCCAAGGTCCGGAGGCGGGACCCGGGTCTGCCGGGCGAGCCAGCGCCGTCTCCAGATTTCAGGTTCTATCACTTCTCCCCCACTATCATTTTCTTCTTGGGAGCCGCAAGACGAAATCATTGAAGTGGCATCACTGGTGGATAACCTTGGTTTCCTGAGTGTTTCAAAAGAAAACAGTTCGTGTAAAGTGCATCTTTTTCTTTCTCAGGGGCCAGAACTGATTAATTAAAAATAACATTTACAAAACTCTGATCTACAAGTGTTAAAAACGTCGTTAGAATCGCCGGTCTACCTTGTTTTACAGCTGTACTTGTTTTACAGTACACTGTAATGTGCCATAGTTTACCATTTGCTTTTCTTGCACACAAAATATACCACGTAACAGACAAAAATAATGTTAGTAATAAAAAAAAATCTAAGGGCAGTGATGGCCTCTGGGGAGAAGGTGTTTGGAGAGGCACCAGCAAACTTTTTGAGATGGTAGATGTTTGTTCTATTGGTTGGAATGTGAGTAATGTGGATTTATTATGAATTTGTCAAAACTTATCCAACTTAAGATCTGTGCATTTCACTTTTGTAAACTCTACCTCGATTTTTAAAACTTAAAACTACAGCAATTGCAGGTTCTTGAAAAATCACTGATTTTTTAAAAAGATAGCACAATTGTTCAATTATCACAATTACCACGGACACAGATTGCTAAGTACTTATCTTGTCAAATAATATTAGTAGCACTAATTCCACCCGAAGCCATCCAGAGGACTTGGTCATCATCCAGTTTCACTGCCAGTTGGGATTATCTAGTAGATATCCACTTATCAACTCAAATTGAGAGTCTTTTCAAATACCTGCTGCAATCCCTGACATTTTCAATTTCGAATGCAACAGCTCAATGGAAACAATAGGCTTTGGAATTAAGATAAAGCTGAGATTAATTTCAGGCCTGCCCCTGAAGCCTTGGGCAAATAGTTAATCCTTTCTTTCCTCCACAATAATGGGCATATAATTGAAGTTTGTGGTGATTGAGTGAAACATAGAAAGCAAATTGCTCTGCATTAATCTTTCTGACACTTTTCCCAGTAATTCACTCTTGGCAAGAGGGAGGACCTAAAGCCGCGTATAAATGGTTGGATCAGTGGTTTTGCTCATTTTTTAGATGTGTCATCATTTTTGCCTTAGTGAGAGTTCTTGCCAAACTGTATAACTGTCCTTATGGAAGAGTTAAGATGGTTTATGCTTTTCTAAATGAATGCAACACAGATGTGCAGGGGAAAAACAAAAGTTTTTTGTTTTTTTTTTAAAAGAAACAAAACAATGATATTGAACTAAAACAAGCTGTTGGGCTATCTTGAACTGGTCTAGTGATCCTCTGCAAATTGTACAAAATTAATCTACCATCTCAATATCCTTTATGCAAATGGAGAGATCGTTTATTTCCCTAGGTAACACTGAGAGAAAAACTTTAACTTACATGATTGTCCAGATACAGGAAGAATATGAATGACCCGATTTCCACACTGTAATAACAAGATCTTAACTGTGTGTTAGCCTGACTCTTCTGGAGTGCTTCCCACATCATGGATATGGCCCATGTTTTGGAATTTATATAAAACAGAGCAGATCTCAGACAGGCTAAGCCCTTTGGAAGGGCTCTTTGGAAGGACACGTTTAAGTTGGCAAGTCAATTTATGACACATTATAATCCAGAAATTACTCAATTCAATTAATTTTAACAAGGAATGTATCATGTACAATCACTGACCTAGGCCATTGGGAATTCAAAAGTGTTTTATGAGTCCTTGAACTTAAAGAAACCCAATTTTTCTATTTCCTTATTGCCTCAAGAAAACATTTAGAGAATAAGACAAACTACGGTCAAATATATGAGACAATAACTCCTAGGGAGTTTAGAAAAAATAGAATTGTGTACTAGAAACAAATTTTTCTAAATCTTGAACAAAGTACGATTTTGGTTTTGGGGGTGGGCTGGATGAGTAGGAAGTACTGAAAGGAAATCTGGACAAGGAAAATGTCTCCCAGCAACAGGAAGGGGCACACAGCACACTGCTCCCCTGACCCAGTGCCTTCTTCCTACTGGTCCTTCTGAGCCTGGTTTCCCAGCTCTTCCTCTTCCAGGCCTTCCCAGGCCCTCCCTCAGAACAAAAGGCTCCACCGTGTGCTTTCCCCAGCACGGCACTTATGCCACTTCCATAGCACACCTTTCATTCCATCTTCACTTGGGGTAGTTCATATGTCTAGTTCCTCAATAGGCCACCTTCTTAAAGGCAGAGATTATATCTTACGCATTTGCACTTCCCCCCATGCCCTGTGACCTACAAAATTTCTCACCATAGTCAATAAATGTCTTTTTTAAAAATTGAATTGAATTTTAAAAAGCGTCTTATTTTAAAATTGAATTGAATGAGCATAAAGCAGGATGAAGTAGTCACATATAAATAGGCATGTACATTGGCATTCATTCATCCAGTAAATATTTACTACTGCATACTGCATACTGTTGTAGGCTCTGAGGATATATCCAGGAACAAACAAGATAAAAATTACCCTTGTAGAGTTTACATTCTAAATCTATCATGAGGGATAGTATTAGCAATAAATTTACATAAATTCAACCATAGCTGTTGGCAAAAAAAAAAAAAAAAGACAATTTCACTTACATAGTTTAATAATAGTTTGCTATAATCCAGTAGGTTTTCAAAAAATCTATTGTTGATATGTAGTTTTTATATATTACACTTACTATATTCATAAAATATTTATATCCATGTGTCAATCAATAGGGATTCTAATCATAGACTATGTAGAGTACTTTATTGGCAATTTAGGAGATTTTGAGGATCATATTGAGCATGCTTGATTTTATCCTTTAGGCACAGTCCTTAAAATCTAAGTACCTTATAAATTGTAACTCTACTGAACCAAAATGAAAATCTGAGATTGTGGGCAAAGGAGAACCATTTAAATTACTTGAGCATGAGAATGACATGATGAATCCACATCTGGTCAGATTAGTCTGATAACAGGGAACAAGAGATAATACATTCACATGAACACATACAGTCAACACCAGTGGAATTCACATCAAGAATTTTCTTAAAAACAGTTCATGAGCCATTGCCATTCTTTTAAAACAACCAAAACTCTAAGAGCCTGAGGTTATAATATTTATAATCAACTCTTGATTATAAAATTTAAAAGAAAAAATCTTAACATACTGGCTTATTCTGACTAAAGGCTTATCATTTTCACATATTTTTCAAACAGTATTTAAAAAGAACACCAAGAAAAAACATTTTTAAATTTTGCAGAAATTTTACCCTATATACATTAATGACAATCATTTAACCGTGTAAACAGTCTCACTTGTACAATGTAAAAAAATTTTGACAGTATATAACTAGAAATATTCCATTAACAAAAAACTACAGATTTATGCTCCCAAGAGCAAAGTTAGGAAAACAAAAAAAAATAATTATACCAGTGATAAGCACCAACGCAGAACTTTTTTGCACTTAGGGCCTCATTGGTTGTATTTAAACATAACCTCTACCAATAGAGGACCAAGATAAAACCTTATTTGGCAACAACAACAAAAAGATAAAAATATACATACAGAGGTCAGGAAAACTATTAAGACCCATTAAAACAAAAAATTGGTAAAATCAATCATATTTGTTTCTAATTAATGTGACATTTGCAAAATATATTCATGTCACTTTTATTCCTTTTTAATTCACTTTATGCAATTCAGATTGCTCTGTTTTTGTTAATCTGTTGTCACTCTAATGTAAATAAGTATCTTGAATGATGGGAGTTTGCTATAATCCAAATCATTAGAGCTAGATAAACTAGTTCAACAATTTCAATTGCAGCTTATTCCAAATGGTAAAATAGATTATTGATGTTTGTGATTTTTATAAACCTTAGCCAGATGAGATAACTCTGTGTGTGTGTGTGTGCACATGCACACGCATACTCTAGAGCAAACTCAGGAGAGTAAATACAACCTAGAGAGAGGAGTCACATATAGTTAATCTTACACCGTGGTTTTGGGCACACAGACACTAACTTTACCCCCCAAACAAACCCGAGGCTGGGCAGTTGGGGAATTAAGAGTCCTCTCATCATAAGGTAGAATCAGTTTCAGGTTTGAAAAACAGGACCAAGACAGGATGCCTCAGTCACAGTACTGGGGGATACAAGCAGTGACAACGACTTTGTAGGCAGGATGTGGGACTAGATGTGGAACTGACACTTGGAGGGTCTGCAATGGGTCTGCAACTTCCCTGGGTCTGCAACTTCCCCAAAGGACATTGTAGTAGCCTTTGGCACAACACTCAGAATGTCTTAGGAATCCCAACTGTGAACCTGGGTATCCTTTCCTCCTGGTCCAAATGGTTCTCTTAACATAGATATTATCCCTTCTGGAGGCTTGGCCAAAACCCATCACTACCTTCCACTTCCAACTCAGTCTCAGAAAGGGAGTCTCCTTCTGAACCTGTGGGGTCCCTGAGTGTGAGGTAATGCCAACAGACTGTATGCTGTCTAGCAGTAACAGATGAAATCAGGCCATGATTAAACTCAAGCAATCTAAATTCAACATTAGCCAGTTTCTGTTATCTCAGAAATACTGTTCACCAAGACAGTTTCTCCACACAATTTATTAATGTGTGGGGCAAAGAAGAAAATATAGCTGGAATATGATAGAATTTTTTAAAGTTTACTTTTGAAACTCCTAAATGGAAAGAAAAGGAGACATATTGTATTTTCACTTTCTGTTTTCCTGTCCTTGGCTTTGAGGTAAAAGAGCACCAAGATTCCTGTTAAGTCAGTGAAAGGTTCTCCTTGCCCCTCCATCTGATAATAATTCTTGGGAATTCCTGAGCGATCTACTTCCCAAATTTGCAATCATATTTCTGTGCATGTCTATACAGCTCTGTAATTCAGGTTCCAAATCCACAGCATTTTTTTAAACAAAATGACATAATTGCATTCTTTAAGTGCTAGTCATGAAATCATCACTAAAAACAAAAATAAGAAAGACTATCATGTTATATTTATGTAAGTCAAATAAAATTCTCCCTTTCTAAGGAGCTTTATTTGGTTTGTTGAAGACATGTTGATAACTGCTCCCTTTGGGGGAACTTCCTATGGCATTCTGTAGTTTGATATTTTATTCCAACGTTGTCAGGTTCTTAAGCTACACTGTAGGTATGACTTATTTCATGAAAACCCTCTGAAATGGACATTTATTAAACTTCATTTATAATTCTGTGAATTTTGATCATATGAAGATAATGATCTAACCTGTCCAATCATGCAACTTCTCTTTTTCTTCCCCTATGAACTAAATATGCTTCTTTTTTTAAAAAAAAAAAAAGGTCAGATTTGAGGGTCCACTTAAAATCCTCCATATTTTAAGCTACACTCTGAAGATCCTATGCAGCTATAGCACAATTTCAAATTCATGTAGGCATTTGTTTTTCTGTATTTTCCTATATTTACCCTAAATAAGCTTCCTGGACTCCAATACTTAGGGAGGAGTGAAAAGGGCTTTATATTATACTGCAAGAGCCCACTAAGTTCTCAGTCTTTCAAGGTTTACTCTTAGCTCAATATCATACAAGCCCTACATGATGCAAGTATATGGATAAGAAGTATTTCCAATACAAAGCCCTTAGCTCTGCGTCATAAATAAATTTGGGTAAAACCGCAAGCCTTCCACTGAATCATCTCGGCAAAGATGCCCCATCTTCTCTGCAAGAAGCAACCTAGAAATTAAGGGACAAAAAACACAGTCAATGTTCATTCAGAAACACAGACACAAGTTGTAGTGAAAAGCAAGGACACCACTTACCTTTCTTTAGCCAGTAGGACAGACATTCCCACCAGTTTGGCAAACTCTTCAGATGTTAGGGATCCCTTTTCTGAAACCTAACAGAAAAAGCAGAAAATAATATGATCATTTAGCCCATCTAGGTACAATACTAGAAAGAATGTTTACCAGCATACTTAGGAAATTATTACCAAATCTTCTACTAAAAACAATAGAATACTCATATAGAACTAAATCTTCTTCACTAATGTTTAATTCTACAAAAGCTAACAAACTCAGAACAAATACAGAAGAGGCTAAAAGATCATGGAGCCCTCCATAATGTAACAAAGCCACTGTACTAAGCCTAAAAGAATGATTAGATATTCTGAGAAGAAACATAACAAGTACTAATTCAGTGTATACTACATGCTCCAGAGAGGAACCTTATATATAGGTTTAATTTTTAAGTATATCAATGGTGTTAGGTTTTTCAACTGGTTTAAAATAGGAAGTATATAAATCTGAGTCTTTCACATTACACAGGCTTACCACAGAGGCTATGAGGGCAGCAATATTTCTGTCCCAATGAGCAATACCAGCAGATTGGTGAGTAAAACCCAACTATACCACAGTTGCTTTTCATATTTTTTGTAGCGGCTATTCACAAAGCAAATGACATTTTACAATGCTGTGTATGTAGGTGTTATGGAAAGGAAAAGTTCAATCATGGGTAACATTCTGATTAAAAAATTAAAAACCTAGTCTTTTGACAGCTTCACAAGCAAAGCGAGCACCTCACAAATTCCTCCAATAAATGTTATGTGTGTCAGTTAAGTTTCAAAAGGGTTTCAACATATAATTTTGATTCAGGTTTATTTATGATTAATGATAAACTGTGTTTAATTGGGCCTAGAAACATTACTTTTCAGTAAAGTTAAATTCAGAAGGAAATCCTGTTTCTTAAGCTGCTAAGTATCTGGGTCTTTGTGGCTGCTCTAGTGGTTGAAGGAAACTAGGTTCACTTACTGTCTCCAAGGCTGAGGCCACCATTTCCTCTTCCTTGTGGGACTGGAGCTCAATTACCATGACACCACTGTCAAAAACTCGGAGCCTAAAAACCCACAGGTGGGAGAAAAAAGCCATGAATATCAAGGATCTTTAGGAACCATGGAGGTGCAGTTATTTTTCACTTTCTTTTATGCCCAGATATAAGAGAAATATTAATACAATACTACATTTAAAATATAACCACTACAAGTAACTATGGCATATCTAAAAAAATTATGTATAACCAGTTAAAAATTATGAACTATAATCCATCCTAAATAAAATCCTAAATAAAATGTCTGACTATGTTTTTTTTTTTAAGCCGGTGGATAAGGGAAATATAATTTGCAGCTGAATGTTTGCACTTCTTACACTCCAGAGACTAAAACAATATGTCTAAGGAAAGAGAGGCTGGTTATTCTGACCTTATGGGAGGAACCTACATTCTTATCTCTCTGGCCCAAGTGGACAGGAGGCAACACTGCTAACCCTTTGGGCCACATACTGCCTTGGCTGGGCTAGAAGCCAGATGACAGAGGTGCTTGTGGCAGCCATGAATTCTTTCCACAATTAACATTATTTCAAGGGCAGTGTTTTGGTTTGCCAAGCATGATGGCAGAGCTGACAGGCCTTTCCTGTCTAATTTGTGGGAGTCATAGTTACACCTGGCAGACTTCCTGCTGAGGTTCTCTTACCTGAGTGGTAATTTCAGTGCCTCCAGCATCCTGCATGCATTCACTAAATCTTCTGGTGAGAGCAACTAATAGGGAAAAAAATCCAGTTTACACTGCAAATTAATAGAGTGATGCTATATAATTATAGTGATCACTAAAGCAGATAAACAATGTTTATCATTTATCAAGGACTTTAGATGACTTAATCACTAAAGTAAACAGCATTAGCAAAAGCAGAGCTATCCAATAAAAATATAATGCAAGTAACCTGAATTTTCTAGTAGCCACATTAAAAAAATAGGTAAAATTTTAATAGATGTACTTTATTTAACACAATAGATCAAAAAATTCAACATATAATATAAAAGTTTTAATGAAATATCTACCATTTATTTTGTATGAAGTCTTCCACGTGTAACTTACATTTGTGGCACATCTCAATTTAGATTAACTACATTTCAAGTTCACAATTGACACAAGTAGCTTGCCAAGTGGCTACCCTTCTGGACCATGCAGCCTTAAAAGAATCAGTCCAGGGACTCCCTAGTGTCGCAAGAGGTTAAGACGCAACCTATGAAGCTGTCTGCAGCCACTGCAGCACCTGTTCAATCCCCGGCCTGCCAGGGAGCTACCCACATGGCGCCGCAGACCTTTCCTTACTAGCCCGCTGCTCCCCTCAGCAGTGTATTTCAGTCAGTCTGCCCGTGCTGTTCCCCACTGTGTCTCTGGTGAATCCTCTCACCCCCCACAGCTCTGGCCTGTACCCCAGTTCTTGTATGCATAAATAAATAAATCTTAAAAAAAAAAAATCAGTCCAGTGTGGCACAGCTGGAGTCGCACAGAGTGGCTCTGGCGCCAGCCCAGGCTAAGTGCAAACTCCTCTCAACCACAGTCTATAAGTGCATCCTGGTCATATGATTTTATCTCTGTAAGTTTCAATTTCCTGAACCCCTAAGTAACCCACCTCCCTGCCCAGATGAGGATAATATAAGTAGCTACTTCACTGAGTTACTGGGAAGGTAAATGAGGTAGCACGTGCTGAGGTGCCTGGTGAACAGTGAATACTTATGGTGACTATTCAGAAAAAAACACAGAGCAGAAGCTTAACTTGTGGGGCTGGGGTAAGCAATGGGAAGATCTGTGTGAGTCATTTGCATGAAGGTAACTGTTGACATCATCAAACTGACAGCTTAGCCACAGTGCACAGCGTTGGCGGCAGGGATGTTGGGGTGATGAGAGGTGAAGAATAGCTGCTGCTGAATCAGAGCCAAAGGGACAAGTACAGCTCTCACTCTGGATTATCTCCAGGAACTATGCATCCAACCCAGCTAACGCCACACTTCACTATCACAGACAAAAAACATCATGCACAGTCTTATACAATACAAATATAGAATATTAAAGCCAAAGATATCGTGCAGTCCAAGCCTTTATTTTATATGTTAAAAAAATCGATTCCCAGACAGGTTAAGTAAGCTTCTCAAGGTCACTAAGTAAATCTTTGGTAAAACCAGGCACAGTGTCTGTGCCTGAGAGCCCAAGGCAGTATTCTTTTCACTGTAGACTGCTTCTCAAAATCATTTTGATACTTAGAACCCTTTCCTCAAATTGAATTCTCAATTGCATTACAGGAGAATTTATATTATCTCAAGAAAGTCTGTATTTAGTTAAAAGAATATTCCATTCTTACCTCCATTCCTCGAGCTCGGTTTACTAAACAGTATACCTCAGTGAGTGACATTATTCCTCCTCGTTCCTGTTAAAATATGAAATAAAAAAAGGTATTTTGTTACAATTAGCACCAGTTATCATCCTTTAACAGAATTCACCATCAGAGCAAAATCAGAAATCATAATATTTCCTAGGAAGCTTTTAAAAATGATACTTACATGGGAACCTATTCAGATGCCATGAGGCATTTCAAATTCAGTTAATGTCATTATTTCTGTTTTAACATTACTTAAATGAAAAGAGGGGTTTTACACAACGTTTTAAGAAATGTGCTTATGTGTTTTCAGTTATTCCAGCTAATAAATGAAGAAAAAATTATAGAATTAAAAAAAAAAAAACATAGCTATTTCGCAATTCGAATGAAGCAACAATCTAGCAACAAAAAAAGACAATCAGACATTCTGTACCTTCTGATAGAAATGCACCTTCTATGCAATATTCTACTCATTCAAAAAAAGATCTCCTAGATATAACTACCAGTTACAAGTTAGCAAGATCCAGACTGAGACACTCCATAAAATAAATTACTAGTTTCTTCAATAAATAGTGTGTGGGAAAAAATAATAATAACAACAACAACAAAACAAAACAAAAATAATTTTCTGCAGGGGAGGAGCAGGGAAAGGGATTAGAACAAGAGTGGGTCGAGCACAAGGGACTATGGTGATGGTGCATGGGTGGTGGAAACTTTATAGGGTTTACACCTGAGAAAAGAAAGCGAACATTGTAAGAAAAAAATAAATAGATATTAAAAATAGTGTGGGGGTGGGGAGGGAAAAAGGGGGAACCTATGCAATTAAAAAAAAAAACAAAAAACAACTTGAGAGACAAATCAGTCCATTGCAGTGTATACTGATTTTAACAAACTACCTGTAAGAGAAAATGCAAATACTAACTAGATAGTTGATACTTTCAAAATTATTTTAAACTTTTTAGGTGTGAAATGAGATTATAATTATATCCAAAGGCATCTTTATCATTATAGTTACATACTGAAAACGTTTACAGATAAAGTGATGTCTGGGATTGGTTTGAAAATAAGTTTGAGTGGAGGCTGGCTTACAGATGAAGCTGGAAGATGGGTAAGTAGGGGTTAATTACACTACTCAATTTTGTCCTATGTTTGAAATATTTCCTAATAAAAGTGCTTTAATAAGTAGTTTGATTGCCTGAATAGTGTTAGACTAGACAATGTATAATAAATTACAAATAGTAGACTGTATATTAAGACTAGATATATGGAATATATCTAAGTATAGAGAGATCATATATTTTCTTTTGAAAATAAAAGAAAAACCTCATGTCAAATAGATTTAGAAAGTTATAGATATCTGAAATGGAAAAAGAAAACAATTTAGAAGATTACTGACAAAGAATCTATTAGTAAGTACTAAACTACTTTGGTATTCTAGAAAAGAAAAAGAACATGCCGATTGAACAGTAACCACATCATGAAAGGATGTAAAGATTTCTGATGACATGAAAATAATTTAATACAACTGAAAAAGACCAGATAGGTTTTGTTTTTACCTCTAAAGGTGCCTGCAATATTCCAACCAGTTGTTTGGCCAGCTGCATGTGGTACTGTGTGCCAGAGCCGTAGGTTTCCCTGGTAACTGGGTTTGCTATCCCCATGCTCAGCAAATAAGATTTAAATTTGATGGTCTATAATGATAGCCGAAAACACACAAAAAGAAGCTGTAGAATTAGTCTACCATTCCATCGTTTGAAATCCTTCCAGCATAAACTCAATTATTTCTGTATCAACCCATTTTTCTGTCGTGTTCATATACTGTGAACTCTAAGAAAGTGAATTTCTAGGATTCCCTATATATATCTATTATTCTTCCTTCTCCTATCTTGGTATTTTATATTCCATTTACCTCACTACTTTAGTACGAAAGATTTAGATAATAATTATCCTATATTTAATGCCAACCAAATGATACAACTGAAAACATAAAAAAGGAAAATGGCTGAACCAAATTGTAGGCAATAATAATGAAACAGAGATCAAATTTATGGATATGTATAAAATAGTCACTACCTTACACATTTCAATCTCTACTTTCTACACTCAAAAAAAAAGGTATTGAAGTATTTATGACTTTTTCTTTTGTACTTTCATATATCCTCAAGTCTTAAAAAATAAAATACATCAAGAAAACAAGCTGAAAAACTACCAAAATGTCATTGTATTATTTGCGTGATTTTGTTTCTAATATCTTAAAAAGCAATTTACTTACCTCATCTTCTGTGATATCACCTTGCTTGTCTTTAATCTTATTAGCAATTGATTTTGATAACTCCACCATTTCCTTAGCCTGTCAAGAAAACAGCAAAAGGTTGAAAAGAAATAACATCCCAGAGTGCCTGCTAATATATTTTCAAAACTGTATAATAATTGGTATGAATTTAATAGGTATAAATGACATATACCTTGACCATGAGCTTGCTGAGGTCCTCAAAGGCCTGAAATGAGAAATTTTTTTTATTGTAGTCTGTCTGAAGAATTAAAAAACTTTAAGGCAATGAACTCTATTTTTTTCCCTATGATACAAATTCATAAAATTTTCTTACAATTTATTTATATAAATATTGTACAAGTACTAAACCTACCTTATTCTAAGAATTAAGTCTAGCTAAAAACCATAAATTTCCCACAATAAACTGCAAAAAAATCTAATTTTCAAAAAGTTGTTATTAATTAGACAAACAAAGGTGACATAAATAACAGTTCAGACAATATTATTTACAATTCTTGATGCAAGTAAGAAAATTTGGCATTGTTTTTTCCCCAAAAAAACATTTCCTGAAGGAGGGCAAGAAGTAAAGCATTGTAAAGCTTTCCAGTCTGAAAACAGCAATAGGCAGCTGCACAACAATTTTGGCTTTAATAATAGCAGGCAGAGTTAACTGAAAGCCTCTAAATATTGAACAGCTTTGGACATAGTGAATATTACAAAAGAAAAACATTCAAATGTCACTAAATCATATCTAAATAAACCTACCAAATATTTAATTTGACAATGTGTATCCATTTCGAGGGCCTCTTCAAACTTAATCATACATATTTGTAAAAGTATATGTATGGTATATACACATGTATGACTACTTCAAGTTACCAAAAGTACACTTCCATTGCAGAATATCTTATAGCTAAGTGATGTGCACAGATGTTATTTTTTTTAAAACCAATTAAGCAACTTATCATTAATTGAAAAATCTTTTGGTACACATATAATGGTGGCCAAAAGGCTCTGATGAGCTCATGCCAGTCTTAATTACATGCAGGAAAGCATATACCCCATCTGCAAAACACTTTTGCTAAAAGAAAAGAGTGTTGTATAAGATTCTTATGGCCAACTCACTAAGGGTAATACTGAAAACAAAGGGGAATGTGCACACACCTAACAGGAATTTCCTCAGATAAACAAAAGGCTTAAACACTGGATTCTTATCAGCAACAGCCAGCAAATGCAGGAAACCTTTTGTGGGAAACTCAGGGCACCAGCTCTGAAACCAAGTCAATTCTAACATTTAAATGGGGGTGCAGGGCAAATCACACAGCAACCTAGTTTTCAGAAATAAAACCCACAAACACTTTAGATACTTAAATTTTTACTTTCAACATAAAGAATTTCTTTCATCTATGTAAAGAAAACTAGAAAGAGAACACTTAAAGTTTGTTCTATGGTCTCTTCACCATATTGTATTTTCATAGATAAAACATGCTAAAAGTAACATTGAGTAAACATAAAATACATACTTTATTTCTTATTAGAGTCAATAAAAAATACCTATAAATATTTTAGTGACTTGAAAGAATTACCTATGAAATATTTTAAGTAATTATTAAAATACCAACAAAACTTCCTCGTTTTTATTTCTATTTTCATTCTAAAATGTGGAGTGTTTCTATCGGCAGCCTCTATTTCTCCTAACAAGTCATTTCTCACACTGCAGGAAAGGCCTGTTCACCAGCTCAGCTCTGGGCATTAACACAGTACCCACAAGGTCTGTTGCGGGGCTCACACAAAACAGAATGAGGACCGTCTGCTGAATAGATAATCACCTGCACAAGAGAGCACTATGCGTGTGTAGATTCCAGTGCGCTATGCCACTCCATGAAGATTAGATTGGAACAAAATAACATTCCATAAATCAAGGAGAACTTTTCAAACACCAAATTAGTATGGCCACATTCAAAAAACGGAATACAAATAATATACAATCAGTTCACCGCTGCATGCAGATCCACAAGTGTCATACAAAGAGAATGACATGGAAGTCTCTGTTAAGAGCAGAGTGATGGTGGCCTCTGGGTAGAAAATACAGTGGTGACAATGCAGTGGCCTGCAAATCAGGAGACCTGAATTCCCACCATCCTGGTTCCAAATCTAGTTACTAGGTCTGAGAGAATGACTTCCAAATATAGGAAGAATCCCACTAAGGCCAAAATGCTAGAACTTTTTGGGGATAAAGGATTTTTTTAATGTGTCCAAATCCCAACATAAAAACAACAGGGCAACTAGATCTCAAAATCAAAAACCCATTGGCAACATATATTACAAAACTAAATGGCACGATAGCCACAAAAACCCCACAAGACTGGCAGGTGGAGACAAAGACCTGCAGATCTCCAGCATCTAGGCAGGAGAGAAAAAGGGAAGCAATGGGGTGCCCAAGAGATCTGGGAGTAAGAAAACTCCATAAGATCTAACAGGTATTCCCTGAAAAGTGAGACAGGCTAACCTGACCACAGTGATTAAACGGGGCGGGCTTGGCCCATATTAGGGGTAGGAGGCACCAGACCTCAGCAAGGGCTACAGTAGTCTCAGTGCTCTGGAAACTGACCCTCTAGACTGCCCTTCCAGGACAGGAGACCATAATGGGGAGAAACTACTGAGAGAGGAAAGAAGAAAAGGTCCAGATAAAAACAGGGAATGGGAACAGGAAATCACAGTAAGCAAGCCTTTTTAACACTGCATGAAAACAGCAGAAGTATGAGCTCCGTGGAATAAAAAAAGCTACCCTGACCTAGGTCTTCTTCTAAAAGTCCAGGAAAATTAATTTCACATGAAAATTAGCAACAGCAAAGCATCAAGGTCAAATCCCACAGTTATTACAAGAAAAAGGAAAATGAGGAGCAGAATAATAGTAGAGACAATGAAAGCATGTCAGAAAGACATGCTCATAGGTCAGATCAAAATTAAATTTTCAATCTTTGCACGCCATACAATTGATAAGGGATTGATCACAAAGATATACAAAGAACTCACACAACTCAACAAAAACAAATTAAACAATTCAGTCAAGAAATGGGCAGAAGACTTAAAAGACATTTCTCCAAAGAGGAAATGCAAATGGCCAACAGGCATAAGAAAAAATGTTCAACATCCCTTATCGTCAGGGAAATGCAAATCAAAACCTCACTGATATACACCTTACACCAGTAAGAACGGCACATATTAAAAAAAACTGGCAATAACAAATGTTGGCGAGGATGCGGTGAAAAAGGAACTCTCCTACATTGCTGGTGGAAGTGCAAACTGGTCCAGCCACTGTGGAAAGCTGTCTGGAGTTTCCTCAGGCTACTAAAAATGGAGCTACCATATGACCTGGCAATTCCACTCCTAGGGATCTACCCAAAGGACACAAAAACATTGATTCAAAAGAACACCTGTACCCCTATGTTTACTGCAGCACTACTTACAATAGCTAAGCTTTGAAAACAACCCAAGTGCCCAAAAATAGATGACTGGATCAAGAAGATGTGGTATATATACACAATGGAATATTACTCAGCAATCAAAAAAGATAAACTCATGCCATTTGTGGCAATGTGGATGGAGCTAGAAGGAATTATAATCAGTGAAATAAGCCAGAAGGAAAAAGAAAAATATCGGATGGTTTCACTTATAGCAGGAATATAGGGGAACCAAACAAGACATCAGTGTAAAAAATACTAATAGTACAAAACACAACAAAGCAAAATCAGATAATTATAAATCAGAGAATACTGCAGGGGAGGAGGAGGGAGAGGGATCAGAGGGAGGGAGGGAAGAGCACAGGGACTGAGGTGATGGTGCACCGGTGCACTGGGGAAGGAAATTCTATGGGGACTACACCTGAGGGGGTGGGAGGAAGCAAATATTGTTTAAAAATGAACAATGATGTAAAAAAAAAAGTAATTCATGCTGAGAGAAAAAAACAATAAAATTAAATTTTTTATTTCATTATTGAAAATTACAACACAGAAAAACTTGCCTGAAAATTTTTTAATTTCTGCAACCAAATGTTGCAAGCACATTACATAACTGAGTAAAACAACCCAGAATAACTATCACGTATGCATATTTTAGTAAAATCACTAGACTTTACAGAAGTACAAAAATCTTGGGGCATCTAGGAAAAAAAGCAACTGACTTTTAAAGGGGGAAAATAAGATTTCAGTAATGACTGACAGAATATTTCATGCGACACAAAAAAATTAACAGTCACATACTAAAGGCACTCAAGGGAAGAAAAAGTAAGCCAACAATTTTAAATCTAATAAAACTGCTTTTCAAGTATAAGAAATACAAACATGTCAGAACTCAGCAAATATAGTCTTCGTGAGCACTTTCTGAAAACTGTTTTTTCAGAGGACGAGCTTCAGACAAGCAAAATGAATAGAGGGAGATCAACATAACAACTGGTAGTATTACATATATTGTTACCTTATTTATTTATTTTTATTTTTTAAAGATTTATTTATTTATTTATTTATACAAGCACTGGGTACAGTCAGAAGTGTGGGAGGGTGAGAGAATTCACCAGAGCCAGGAATAGAACAGGCAGACTGAAGAAATACACTGCTGGGGAGAGCAGGAGGCCCGGGAGGAGAGGTCTATCGCGCCATGTGGGACCCTTGCCAGTGGCCGGGGATCGAATCGGCGCTGCAGAGGCTGCGGGCAGCTTCACAGCCCAGCACTCAACCGCTGCGCCACCAGGGCAGGCCCATATATTGTTACTTTAAACTCAGAATAAATGAGGGCAGGAAGGGAAAGAGTGTATGTAGTAGTTGAATATTCAGTCACTGTAGAAACAGTACACTTATTTTTAAAATATAGAGGAACACATACAAAAATTCTTTATAACTGTTATGAAACAGTTTGATGATGTAGTCCTGAATTTGAATAGGAGGTGACCTCATGAGGCACTGAAAAAATCCCAGCTCTTCCCACCCAAAAGGACTAGAAACACGGACCAATCCAATAGAGATGTATATTCTTAGCAGGCAGACTGTGGTTTTGCTATACTATTGCCTTCTTAAAAGAAACCAGAGCTTCTCAGATACTGGTCAATTCCAGAACTGGGTAAAGAAATGTACAAGATGGGATTAGAGCTTTTGTCACATCGGATAACCGGGAGAATATCAAAGTCCACCAGGTCACATCAAAAGCACTCAGGAGGCCAATCTGAAGAGACTCCCACTGGACAAAGATTAGACAATTTGAGCTTTAAATAGGATAATAATTGCAATTGGTTGAAACCTATCAAACATGTTAAAATTATGAATTAATAAGTAAAATGAACACTACTCAGTCATCTTTGGAGGACAATAGGAACTAATTTCTTTTCCTGATAATAAAGGAAAAGGTCCTTATCTTGCCTTCTCTATGTGAACTATATCACTTAGTAGCCAAACAGTAAATGAAGGCAAGTGACTCTTTAGAGAGTATTCTAATTAACTAAAAAGTGAAAAATCAATCATAGAATTTCATCATTTGCAGCCAACAATGAACCAACAGATCTATGCACTGAACATCAACAACTGCTAACATCATAGAAAGAGCCATGATGTGCCTTCTAATGACAGAGCACAGCATCACCTCTAGTCTCACCAAAGGAATCAAACATGAGTCTGATCAAGACTCTGAATCTAGCTGCCAATTTGCAGGAAATACACAAGGCCAGGACATACATAACTTTACTATAAACATACAATCTGCAAAATCTTGACAGTGGGCATTTTTTAGGTCAAATGCCCTTGATTCCTCAACAATTAATCTGTATTTTGAATTAGTAGGCCAGAATAGGAATGACGATCATTAATTTTGTGTCAACTTGACCAGAACATGGAGTACCCAGGTATTTGATCAAAGATTATTCTGAGTGTGTCTGTGAGGGTGTTTCCATCCTCAGTAGTTTGAGTAAAACAGAATGCCCACCCCAGGAGGGTACACACCATACAGTCAGTCTGTTGAAGGCCTGACAGAACAAAAAGTTGGAGAAGAGAGAACTCACTTTTCCTCTGCCTGCCTGCTGGTGCTGAGACACCAGTCATGTCCTGCCCCTGGACTAGTATTTAACAACATCAGTGCTCCTGGTTCTCAGGCCCTGGACTTGGAATTTCTATCACCAGTTTCCCTGAGTCACCAGCTTGCAGGTGGCAGATTGTGGAACTTCTCAGCCCCTATAGTCACCCAAGACAATTCCTTAAAATAAATCTCCTGTGTATGGAGAAAGATAGAGGTAGAGGGATATCTCATTGCTTCCATTTTTCTGGAGAACTTTGATCAATTCCAGTATTAAATAACTATATGCATAAGATTTTAACATACAGTCTTGAAATTCTAGCAACAACACAAATTGGTGGAATTTTATTTACAAACTTACAAAAACTAAAGAATTACTTCATAGTATCATTTCATAAGAACCCGAGACCATTTTTATATAAATGTGGGGAAAACAGTATGTTTCAATGCATTAAATAATTATAGAATAGAATGAATAACTTTTACTTAACAAAAGGTTTTTCCCCTTCATCTGAAATTTCTCATATATGGTAAAGATTCAAAACTACCATAATGTATGTGCTCATGGTTGTTCTCCTAGTAGAAGTGATGGGTTGATTTGAGCCATTATTGCCTCTGTGACTATTCCCTGGGCGGCCCTCAGCACAAAACTGTGTGGTGTCTGTCCAGGGCTAAGAGCCAGAAAGCAGCATTTTTCTTTTTTAAAATTTTTTTTAAATTTTATTTATTTATTTTTGCACAGAAGAACTAGAGTGTAGTCCAGATGTGCAGGGGGTTAGCCATGTATTTCAGTAAATCCTCCTGTTCTGCTCCCCTCTCTGTCTCTGGTGAGTCCACTCACCCTGCACCTCTAGCATTTTTCTAACTAAAGTTAGAATGTCCAAATGTCCAAAATAATTAAACAGAAGACTCTGAGTTGATTAATTATACTGTAGCACTACCCTGAAATAGAAATATCTTGCATTGACTCTATTTAGACTTTGAAATTTACATACCATAATCCATGATTAATATCATGGAAAACAAATTTATGTTTCTTTTTATTCCTTTTTAGCCAAAGCTTTTTAAAACATGTTTTGGCTTAATTGTGCCAACCTGAAGAATACCTGCTGATTAGAATAAAACTGTGTGGTTTCAGGCAAACTAAATTGATTCCAATGTATAGAATTGGAATTAGTCACGGCTGTATCCAAAAGAATAAACACAAATGGCTAGACTTGTGTAAGAGTTACCTCAGAAATGTTTTTGTCAGTTTCTTTTCTTTTTTCTTCCAGTTTCCTTTCAATACCTACAATTCCTACAGCCCTTATTCTTCCTGGCTGAAAAACAAAGTAGAAAATAAAACATACAAGATAGAAAGGACACACTCTTTCGGAACTTCCACATTAGGTTTTCAATAGCGGGAAAGGATCCACAAAGGACCAAAGCAAAAGAGCATACAATTGCATCTAGTTTCCTTTCAAAACACGTCCATTTCTTTCCATACATAATGACCTTATACATAATTATACATACATAATTAATCCTTATAAATAAAAAGTGAACATATAATAAATGGCATGGTCTACTCTGTATATTAGATAGAAATTTCTTATTTATTTTTGTACTTTGACAAGCTATCACATATGCTTCAGATATTTAATATAGTCTCAAAGATGCAGAAAAAAATCTATCAAAATTTTGGTACTTGACAGTTGCTGTACAAGCTACTTTTACGCATTTGGGTGTCCTCCAGATTAGTGATTAATATGGATTTTAAACACTGAGGGTGGTGTGTCCTCTCAACTACCACACTGATTATGAAGACAGAATGCAGCAAATGGAGTCTAGCTTCTGCTACCCAAGAAGTACTCTGGAGAGCAGTCATTTCTTTTTACTAAAGTTTCTGTCTACAGAGCATTAAATTAGTTTTTGTGAAAATAAATCTTTCTCCTCATATCATTATTTAGTTTCTGGAGAGTTCTGTCATCCCAGAAATATCTTTCCATAATGTAGATGCAAGTACAAAGCTGAAAATACTTGATTAAGAAGCAGTTTAAGAAATACCTGGGGTCCTCTATTTGGTTGTAATGACTGGGAAACCGGTATATTCTCCCATCTTCTCTGTGTCATTTCCTCTGACAAGCGCCTGTAAAACTGTTACATAGATACATACTTTAAATGAGTCAGGCTGTGCATCCTTGTACCACTCATTACTTAACATTGCTTTAGCAGAAAGATCTGTTCAGTCATTTGCAACAGGCCTAGAATTCGCAGAGACATCAAAGGAAACCAAAGGAAGTTATTTTCTTGGATCAAGTTCAGAAAGGACAAAGAAAGAAAAAAAAAAAAGAAGGAACTGACCTTCTATATAAAGTGAGCTATTCTCAACAAAGATGAGTGACAATGAAATAAATAGACTTACTTTAAACAATCCTGTCCATGTGGATTGTTTTCAATCTATAGGAAAACAGACACAGCGCCAAGAAAAATATACAACCATTATCCCCATAAAGGAAGCAGAGACTAACTCGTGTAGTTAAACCTGAAGCCAGAAATTAGGGTCAAAACAGCCTACATTGACAAAATATCGACTACATTTTCAAGTACAGTGAGAATGACTTCAGTTAGTCACTTGTGTTTGGTAAATGCCTACTATGAGAGGCATGCTGGATGGAAAGCTATAGAAGAAAGAACATAAAAAAATTATGATATTGATTGAGAAACATACACTTGTATATGTCTTAAGAATCCTTACACAGCAACCTATTCATAAAATACATAAACAATTATACTATGGAAAAATTACTTTAGTGATTAGATGTGTTTGGAGTTAATCAAGCTAGACCACTTCATATAGGTTGATCAGCTTCCAGATACTAAGGTAGTTTAACATTTTACACATTATATTCTGTTCCTTGAACCAAACTAAACAATGAACCCTTTCCTAGTAGCCTGAGGGCATGACTTAGCCTATTTCTAGTCTCTGCTGTTTCCTTGTGACCACACCCTCCTGCTTTCCAACTCCACTGAAACCCTTAACTTCACATTATCCACTAGTTAAGACTTACTGTATTGTAAAAATTTTATTACAAAAATAGCATGGAATCTGCTATGTTGTACACTATTGCCTTCCATCACATTAACAAACAACAACAAAAAATACATACAAACACACATTTCTAGTCCAATTTTGTTCATATAGATATTTACCTCAATCTGGCCATGTTCTTTGAAAGAGAGTTTGATGTAGGAGTTCTTACTACTCTGGAATGGACCAGGTTCTTTGTTAGCAGGAGCTGGGTGAAGATGAACCACTATTTTGGCACTAAAAAAAGTAAATGTCATAATATATTTGACTACCTTTGAAAGAATTACTGACCTTATTTTCGTAACATTTAATATATTTCAGTCACTTTAAAAATTCATGTAGGAATAAAGAACATCCTAAAAGAAATCCTTTTAAAGTTTGTGTTAATGAGCTTTTCAAAAATGCCTCTATTTAAAACTTACAATGTATAAACCAAAAGTTCAAGTTACTAGCTTTATAGATTAAATTAAAATGTAGCTTTAGGAAATAATGCAAAGGAAATCACAAAATTTGGGACTTATGATTTAGGTTTATGATTAGCATTTCCCATATCTAGTGTCATCCCCTGATGCTAGCAGGATGCTTACAATTTCTGCCAAAGCATACTAACTCACTCATTGAAAAACAAAATGTGAAAATCGATCTGTGTAAAACTGGTCAGGTGACTGTAAAGACAGGAGAGGACACAGTGCAGGTCTTCTAATCCCATGCAGACCGGGTAAAGGAGGAGTCAGAGTCCTCAGTAGTTTTGCAGGTTTTTTATTGGGGTTCACCAGGCATATGGCAGGCAGGGGTCCTGGCTGGGGGGCAGGCCTCCCAGCCCCCAGCAAGTCTTCACTCTATCTGGGCTCTCTAGCATTCGTTCTGCAGCTTCTCGGCTTCTCTTTCAGCTTCTGCTTCAGCTTCTACTGCTGCTGCTGGTGTCCCCATGACGCCGCCCTTAAAAGCAGTCTTAGCTCAGCTGAATCCCATCTACCTATGCCCACACCCTATTCCAGGTGCCCGCCATCAGGCATGCATTCAGGACAAGGATCCATCATCTATCCTGATGGCGGAAGGGCAGAAAAGCCTGATATTTTCTTTACCCTACAGTGACATTTTATTAAAACTCCATCCAAAACTAATATTCTACAGTGTCATTTTGGAAAATGCCACTCAATCAAAAACATGTACTAAAAAGATAACCAACAGCAAAAACAATTCTCAAAATGGTCTAAGAACACAAACTGCTGTATCTTTATAACTACTGTTATCTTCTGGGCTATTAAAAATACTGTTATATTTTTGCTCAATTTTAAAGTCTTCTCTCCCTCTCTTTTTCCCACAACTTGCTCAGTAAACAATCTTTTTTAGAGTAGTAAAGCTAAAAAACTCATGATCAGATATCTCAGGTAACTGGCTTAGCTTTTTCTTTATAATAGTATTACAAATTCACCTATTAACTCAATTTTACTTTTTTTAGGCCCATATGTCTCACTAAAAATTATTGTAAAATTGAAAAATCATGTGTGGAGCCTACTCAGTGTAAGGAGAGCTTGATTAATGAACTGGGGGCAGCCTCACAGGGACTCTATTTTATTCCTCTTAGTGAAAACCTTTAAGTGAGATGAGCAAATAAACCGTGCAAAGAGAATGTTTGAAATGAACTGTCAAATACAGTACAAAACTGTGACTTTAAGGACAGAATTGGGCCTCCCTGGTGGCCTAGGGGTTAAGTCTCAGTGCTATCACCACTAAGGTCTGAGTTCAATAAGGCCAGAAGCTAACCCATATATGGCACAGCAGGCTCCTCCCATCTCCCCTTTTGCTCTCTTTAGCAGTGTATTTCAGTAAATCCCCACTCTGTCTCTCTGGTGAATTCTCTCACCCCCTAAACCTCTGGTCTAAACCCCATTTCTTCTACACACACAAAAATAAATAAATAAATACAAAAAATAAGGATAGGGTCACTGAGCAAAAAATCTATAAAACTAAAAATACTAAACCCTTCTATCAGATTCTGTCAATGGAAAACCAATGAAAAGCTGAAAGATTAAGACACAGGTGGAGTTTAAAAGTCCCAAAGTAAGCACAAAAGATCAATTTTTTCATATATTCATTTTGTGGGTTCTCAATTACTATATTTCATCAAGTTTCAAGTCCACTAGGTCAAGGAAGCATTCTGAGTTAAGAGATGTTAAAAGGCATTATCTACATCTTTGAATCAATGAGATATGGTCACTGTTTGGGAGGAGGACCTGGGAACTAAAAAGAATATCTGAGAAGAGTTAATCTGGCATATTATCAAACTCTTCCTCACCTGGAGATGCTTCACTATTGTGAAGGTAAGTTTTTTGTTTTTTTTCCCCTAAGGTTTATTTTGTTTACTAATGTATAGAAGAGCTGGGGAGCAGACCAAATATGTGGGGGGCGGGGGAGAGGGGCGAGAGGGAGGGGCGGGGCGGGGGGTGGGGTGGGTGGGAGATGAGAGGATTCACCAGAAACAGAGTGGGGAGCAGAACAGTCAGATCCACTGAAATACACTGCTGAGGGGAGCAGCAGGTGAGACAGGAGAGGTCTGCTGCACCATGTGGGTCAGCTCCCTGGCCAGGATTGAACTCTGTGCTGCAGTAGCTGTTGATAGCTTGATAGTGCAGAGACTTAACCCCTTGAGCCACCAGGGAGGCCCCTGAAGATAAGTTTTTAAAATATTTTTGTTATAGGATTTAAATTTCCTTAGTGCACAGCAGAGGAAAATTCAAATGATCTGGAACATTCTTAAAAGTTTTACTTTCTAGAACTAAGATACAGAAACATGAAAAGGGGAAAGGGGATTTAGAAAAATAACCTACTCTAGAAATTTATGCCTTATTAGTATTCGTTTTTCTTATGTCAAGTCAATCTTAAAAGTCAAAGTCGAGAAACCTAATGATAACTAAAAAAGCAAAGTCATTTTTCTCAAATGGGCCATTTCTGATTTTAAGTCGTGAATGATAGAAACACAGGCATATAAAAGCAAATGTCTGTGGAAATATATACAGTGCGTTTTGGTCCATATCTAGTTCTTCTGACCCAGGGATTTACAGCTAACCTTAGTACTTGATTCACGCTTAAAAGTAGGGAAACACACCCTCTACGGGGGACTCCTGACCAATAACTATTATTTATAAAGCCCCACATAAGTAATCTTGCCATTTTAATATATCAATAAGTTAACTATAATAGTTTGGCTGTATACCTTTTTTGTCGATAAAGGCTATAATATGTAGACCTTACCTTTTCCCAATTCCAGCTGCCTGTTCTTCAATGAACACAATCTGGGAAAGAGGAATGGCCATGCAGTATTCCTGAGAGGAAATCAATAAAAAATTCAATAGAAAATTCCTAACACTCATTAGGAATCTTTTTTTTATGGTATTTTATGGAGTATCATATATCTTGGAGGTACTTAAAAATAATCGTTATTTTGTTCTTTAAATACACTTAAGGGCCTCCCTGGTGGCACAAGGAGTTAAGTCTCAGCACTATGAAGCTATCTGCAGCCCCCAGCCAGGGAGCTAACCCACAGGGCCCAGCAGACCTCTCTTGTGTTACCCGCTACTCCACTCAGCAGTGTGTTTCAGTCAATCTGCCTGTCTGCTCCCCACTCTGTCTCTAGTGGGTCCTCTCAAACCCCTGCCCCTGCTCCTCTGGCCTACACCCCAGCTCTTGTATGCATAAATAAATAAATCTTTTTTTAAAATCTTGAATAAATAAATAAATAAGTACACTTAAGGTGAAATAAAACATTGTACAAAATGAACAACTATGTAAAATATATATATAAATAAATATATTTTAAAAAATACACTTAAGGAAAAATAGAATACAAACAATACAGTGGTGGCATTTTGCTGCATGGAAGAACATAAGTGATTCAAAAGCAGTTAGAACTACCTTCATTTTCATAGTAAGTACATCTTTTTAAAAAATATAGTACTTATATGAACACTTTTTACATGTAATATTGTATGAAAAACAAAATACAAACCAGATAAATTAAAACCATTTTAAGGAGTATATAATGCAGGTGATTTTTCTTCTTTATAACATTTTCTACTTTACCCACCCACCCATCCACAGCTTTCAACAGAAAATACTGATGTAACTTCCTTTTTTTAGTACATTTAATTTATAAATTACTACAAATGACTGGCATGTAAAAGGTCTAAGGATTTCTAAATTAACCTCCTTATATGATATTTTAAAAATTATATTAAGATTAATTAATTTGTAAACATATATTTAAGAATACCCATTCTTCCTAAAATATTTCTTTCCTGAGTATATATTCCTTTTAAAAGAATCAAGCAACATTAATAGTCCTAAGGCATGCATTATCAACAGGGGCATACTGTCACTAGCAGGGCAAAAATTGCTCTTGGGGGACAAAAAAAAGTTATAGATTTAGCAATGGTTAATGGTCTTTCAAAAGGTCACAGCTCAGTATACAGCTTACACATGTTACTGAAATTTCATGGATGTGGAATTAGGAAAATAATGAAGACACAGCATATCTTACTGGTAACACTGAAATTTACATACTTTCAAGTGAAAGCTGTTGGAAATAAAGATATTAGCTCTATACACATGACATGCTCTCTCTTTCTAGTAATAAAAAAAGGAGGGTTTCTCTTCTAGTGGAGTGACTTGGAGGCAATTCTCAATACACAGTAAGAGCAAGCACTTCATGGCAGATCTGGCCTCCTGATTCTCAAAAACAATGGGGTGAGAAGTGGTTTTGAGGATGTATGGGTCTTTTTTAAGGATATCTAACAAGTGATGGGAGAATTACTCCCCTGTTGCACATGGAAGGATTCTGGAATAAGATATGAGTGGTGTTTAAAAAACAGGAGTCGCCATGATTCTTGACTCAGTAACTACAGACTCTATTGGAGGTAAATGAAGGGCAATACTTTAACTCCATTCAGAGAGATAATGTGGACACAGTGCTGACTTTCTGAGGAGGAAAATTTATTACATCTATTCATAGTTTTGTCAGTGATTTAATACCTAGAACAGATAGAAAAAATGGTATCTTACATGATTTTTCTGATCTCTCCAAATTAGTCGGTGTGTACTAAGAAGAAGGGTCCCTGCATCAAATTTGATCTAAAAGAAATACAAGATCATAAGATATCATTAACATTCAATGTGGTCCAGATGTTCTTCCTCATAAATTATACAACAGTAAGGTAATCATATACATAAATACTTACAATTAGGCTTATCACAAATTAAACAGAAGCTGTTATATACTTTGTAAGTCCTCTTATAAATCAATGGGGGGAAAAGCCTGTAACCCATTTAAGAAAGGGACAAAAACTACAGCAAGTTCACAGAAAAGAAATTACAAATGACTCTTAAACATATTAATAGATGCTCCACCTCACTGATATTAAAAAAGGGCATGTTAAGAAATACAAAATACCTCTTTCATCCATGAGATTAGAGTTCTCCCTTCCAAAGTTTGGTAACATTAAGCTGGTAAAGTGTTGGAGAAATAAGCATTCCCACACATTGTTGAAGGGACAACTTCTGTGGAGGTCAATTTTTAAATAACTACCAAAAACATAAACACATGTATTCTTTGACCCAATATCTACATTTATAGGAATTTATCCCATGAATAAATTCATACACAGGGTTGTTAATATATGACTAAGTTAATTTTGTATTAAATGATGTTTGTTAGAAGCAAAAGATGGGAAAAAATTTAAATGTCCAGCAATGGAAAAATGTACATCAACACAATGAATAGTATAGTCATTAAAAAGAATGAGGAAATTCTTTACGTCTTTAATGTATTTGATAAAATTTAAGAAATAATCCTCAGAGAAAGATATAGACCACATCTTCTCTGGTATTGACATTACAGGCAAAACTAAATTTACTATTAAGTACTACTATTAAATGTTGCTGGTTTTTGACTCTGATTATAAAAACTTAAGTTCCTGGGGGCCTCCCCTGCGGTGCAGCAGGTTGAGCGCAGCGCTAAAAAAAAAAAAAAATAATAAAATTAAGAAATATCCTGATAACAGAATTGTTAAAAATGTGTGGGGAAACCTGCATTTAGAATGATGAAATGTAATATTCTCTACATAGAATAAATAAAAACAGCAAGATTCAAAACCTTGTATGCAGAGTATATTAGATATTTATATTTTTATACAAATACCTATATATATATATATATATATAGGTATATATATAGGTATATATACATATATATAGTTCTCCAGGAACTGGGTGATGAAGACAAACATGAGGGTGACTTTTAACTTACTCTTTGTGGTTTTTGAATTTTTGTCATGGAATTGTGTCACTCAAAATATGAATGTGTTTTTTTCAATTATAATGTAATCACCAAAAAAAAAGCCATTTCCCAAAATAGACTTTATAAGTATCTGTTTTCCTCTGAATCTGAAGTAAAACATGTAAAGTCTGGCTTCAAATGTTTTCATTAATCTTGTATATGCAAAACCAAATAACTGAATTTAAGATATTTTAAAAGTCTCCCTCTTGCCAATGAATAAGATTTCTTTTCCAAAATATTTTATCAACCTGAGAGTATATGATATATATCAAAGCATAGTAATTCCATATAAGAAACTTTGCTCTTTATCTTTACTGAAATCCAAGCATAAGAATGTGAATTTATTGCTGAAACCAGAGTATGTTCCATTGCTATGTCAACTATCAAGGTGCAAATGTAAAATGTTTGCTCTAAGTGAAGAAATTGTGTAATAGTTCCCTCTAGGGATTCCAAGGGATTATGAGCTAAACCTAACAGACAAGTTAAGACTGGTTTGCTTCCACCACTCAGAGTTGGCATAATTTGAACTACTCTAAGTTGATCTGACTTAGACATTTACTGAAACTCTTACCATTTTTTAAATTTAACATTTTTCAGTTATGAAAGTGATATACTGTTGAAAATACAGAAAACAGAGAAAAAGGTAAAAAAAATCACTTATGTCAGAGGGTGTGTGTACATGGATTTCTATACACACACTACAAATGTGTGCATATATTTATTTACCTATAAATATGGTGGTTTTAGATGTATAATGAGACCATGATAACATACAGTTTTATAACTTGCATTTTTCGCTTAACCTCTCATTAGCACTTTCTCCTGCTGATTAGGGCATTCTTAATTTAATTAACCTATCCCTATGCTGGACATTCAGACTCCTTCCAGTTTTTCTCTATACACAGTAATATATGGATAATAATACTAAGATGAGCATCTTCATTTGATATAATTTTTTGCCTCTGTATTTTCCTAAGGGTAAATTCCTAAAAGTGAAATGGCTAGCTGAAAGAAAATAAGCATTTTTTAAATCTCCTCCTTTATGCTGCCAACTTACCACTTACTTTATACACTAGGAAGCCTACATTGTTTGTTAGTTTGTTTTTTAATTAGCTGGAGCTATAGAAGCTTCTGTGAATAGAAACAAATGACCTGTCTCCACTGCTTATGAAAATAACACATTATCCAGTTATAGTGGGCCCATGGAATGAGGCCATGAAAACTGCCTGTATAAATAAGCAAGCACCTATATTCACAAGAGGCACCTGGGCAGTGGGAATAGCAGAATTGACTAGTTTGGAATTCTAGCTCTACCAGTTACTATTTATGTGACCTTGGACAGGTAGCAGTTTTGACTCAACTATTAACTGAGGGCCTCAGTCCTCTCCTTTGACAGGATCAGCTCTATTCAACACCATGCAAAGAATCTTGGCACTGGGGATGGCGGTGCTTTAAAGCAGCACAGTACACTGAACAAAGCACAGGCTTTGGGAGTCTGATCAATAGAGATTTAACGCTTGTCTTTCCTGATCACCAACACTGCATCTTAGCCAGTCACTTTCTCTTTGAGTGTTAGCAAAATCTCATTTTATAAGCCTACTGAGAGGATTAAATGAGATCATATGTATAGCTGCAAGCACACAGTAGTTATTTTAATTATTCAAGTTCAATAAATGTAAAAATAAAAGAGGTGACAAAACTAAACCAAAACAAATCCTAGAAATATTACTGCAAAATTAAAGCTGCAGGAGAGGGAAGGGGGTGGGGTGAAAATAAAGGGGGAAGTGACCTAAGGTAAAGGACTACAGGTACTTTGATAGTGGGGGTGGTGTGGTAACATATATCTATTTCCCTAAATCATGTATGGTGTACCCTACCGTGTTCCCTGGATGAAGAAAAAAAAAAGTATTTCACACCTACAATGATTAGACAGAAAATTCAAGGATGAGGAAGGCACTCAGAGAGGCCAACTAGTGGTCTAGACAGCCATGTGCACGCTGGCTAGGGAAATGTATTCAGATGCACAGCTATGAAGTGCAAGCAACCTGGACTACAGTGCTTAGACGGGGAGAGACAGTGAAAGATTTTGAAGGGAGTCTGATTTGATTAGATCTTAAGGCTGATGGGCAGCTTCCTAGAGGCTACAGCTCATAAGGTCTGGAAGCCTTCCAGCAGATGGAGGAAGCTAAGACATAGAACTTTCTCCCAGGAATCAGTCTGGCCTTTTACCATGGCCTTTTACTTCCCACTTACTACTCAGCAAGTGACTGAGTAGATCCAGCACAGGGACCACGGTGGTGAACAGGTTTATCTTAGGTCTCTACTCCCATTTTAAGACACCTACACCCTCTCCCAATCCCATTTGTTAGATCAATTAAGAATTCTTGACTAGATCAAAGGATGTCAACTTAAGTTTTTCCTATGACTTTTTTTTTCCTTTAAACTAACACATATACATCTACGTGTCTGCTAAGGCAAAAAGAAAAAAATCAAGGGAAAAATTAGAATTTACCGGTTAAACACTAGTTTTTCATTTATAGGCATTAACAGCTTTGACTTTTTATTGTTTCACATATATCATTTGCATTACGTGTTCCTGATTGCATTTTGGAACTACACAGGACTATACAGAGTGTGGTGAACTGCAAAGGCATGACTTCCTGGAGGGAATCTCTGAAGACCAAATTTATCTTTGTCAGCACTCAGTTCTGAAAATGGAATTATGTCAAAGTCATCAGATCCACAGGTGTAACTTGGTTAAAAAAAAGTTAACTTGTCACTCCAACCAAAAGACGCAAACCCAATTTGAGATCAAATTAACAAAAGCGCTGAGGAGTAAAGGTGAGTGTGAACAAATTATTTAAGAAAAAGACCTTGACTCGCGAATTCAACGCTACCCTATGTGACATGCCTTAAGGGAGATGAAGATCTCAGTACCGTGCCGAGCCGGCTTTGTCTCTAGATAGCCTCGTAACCCAGCCCACGGCCCCGCCCAGTACCCAAAAGGAAGGAAGACCGAAGCTTCTGTGAGCACAGACCAGGAAAAGTTGTGCACCCAGGGGCGTATGCAAAACAGAGAAGGAAGTTCCATTAAAAAAAAAAAAAAAAAAAAAAAAACAAGGAGAGATAGTGAAAACTGGACACTCAAAATGCTGGTGAATAAATGGTTTTACTTTTCTTTTTTCCTCATTCCAGTTCATGCATTTCCTCCAGAATGGGCGTGTGCACTTTCACCAGAGTCTGCACTGAAAGCTTAAACACAGTTCACGCTTCTCTTGATTTGCAAATGCTTGGATTACACGGCAAGGCCTAGTACTTGACGAAACTTGCGCTCAAAACTCCTGTCTAAAGTCATCACAAAAACGAAACATAACAAACAGCCGCGAAGGCGTCCCGAGGAGACGCCGACACCTCATTCCCGAAACCCTTGCAGGGCAGCCCTCACCGCCCCGTCCGGGGCTGGACTCCCTCCCGCCCCGCAAGGTTCCCCAGCCCGGGGTGGACGCGAACCGCGGCGCCTCCGACTGGGCGGACGGGCCGCGGGGGTCATTGCGGGGGATCAGGGCAATGGGGGGTGCGAGGGGGTCGTCCCCGCCCCCCCGAGCGCGCCCCAGGCGCTGCTCCCCGCCCGCACAGGCTGTGCCCCCGAGGGGCATCTCCGCGGGGCGGCGGGGGCCGCCCGCGTCCGGGCGCGCGGGGACGGTCCCAAATGGGCGCCGACGCGGGGCGCGGGGCGCGCAGCCGGCCGGGGAGGCGCGGGGGCCGGGAGGCCCGGAGGAGGCCGGTCTGACCGAGCGCCGGGCGGTGGAGAGCAGGCCGGGCCGCGCCGCGCGTCGCCGCGGAGGCCGCCAGGGCCCGGCGGCCGCCCTACCTTCTCCTCGCCGTCGTAGATGCGCACCCCGCGCTGCTGGATCACCAGCGTCTCGTTGATCTCCAGGAGGCCGCTGGTCCACACGAACCGGTCCATGGCCGCTGCCTGGCCGGCCTCCGCCGCTCGCCAGCGCCGCCGCTCCCCGGCCGCGAGCCGAGCGGCCTGCGGCGACCCCTGGCGGCGGGCGGGAGAGAAGCCGGCAGAGAAGGAGCGTGGAGCGGGAGCCGCCTGACCCCCGCGCCCTCGCGGAGGCGCACCGCCCGGAGCGCGCCCGAGGAGGGGAGACGTGTTTGGAGCGCCCCCAGTGGCCGGCTCGTCTACTGACCCGGCCGGGACGTCCAGCCCATCCTCGGCCCAGCGCCCGCAAAAACCGGGAGCTTCGTAAGGGACTTTGAGGGAAACCGGACCTCATCTTGCGCTCCCTTATTGTGTATTATTCTTGTTTTTTTTAAAGATTGATTGATTGATTGATTGATTGATTGATTGATTGATTGATTGATACATACATACATACAAGCACTGGGTACAGTCAGAAGCGCGGGAGGGTGAGAGAATTCACCAGAGCCAGAGCGGGGAGCAGAGCAGGCAGAAGGACTGAAGTACACTGCTGAGGGGAGCAGCGGGCGGCAGGAGAGGTCTGCGCGTCGTGTGGGACCCTCCTCCTGTGGCCAGGGAGCAGCCGGGAATCAAACCAGCGCTGCAGAGGCTGCGGGCAGCTTCGCAACCCAGCGCTCAACTGCTGCGCCACCGGGGAGGCCCATATTCTTGGTTTTTTGTTTTTTGTTTTTTTTTAAAGATTTATTTATTTTTTATACAAGAACTGGGGTACAGGTCAGAGGCGCTCTGTCTCACCAGAGACAGAGCAGGGAACAGAACAGGCACACGGACTGAAATACACTGCTGAGGGGAGCAGTGGGGGAGACAGGAAATGTCTGCTGCACCATGTGGGTAGCTTCCTGGCGGACCAGGAATCGAACCTGTTCTGAACAGGCTGCGGACAGCTTCACAGCGCTGCACTCAACCCACTGCACCATCTGGAAAGCCGTTTTCTGGTCAGTGTCCAGCCCATTGCTATGTTCATTAAAGGTTGTAAGTACTTTTTTTTCAAAATGAATATTTAAGACCCGAAATGATTTTACACAACTATTATTTATATATAAAGACTACCTTGTGCCACTCTTTTCTTCCCCCTTAAGATAATTTTTATTTGATCTTTCAGTCTTATCTCTATCTTCTTAGATGCATCCTCGCCTGAGAGCCAAGTGGAGGAAGAAGCAAATGTTCTGGCTGAAGCCAAAAGAAGAGAGACCGCAGCGGTCCAAGTAAGCTGATAGCACCAATGAAAGCCACAGGGAACGGAAATAAGGAAAGCCAGGGGCCAGGGATGCAGCTACACGCTCTTGCACTGCACCAATGTCTAGAACTTGTCTCAGTGAAGCGAAAATATCCACTGGTATCTGATTGCCTGAGCACCTTTGAGAAACCCACCTTGTTAGTACCCAGACCCTTTTGGTTCTGGACCTGACGTTCTGGACGATTTCTGTCCTCAGCTGTGGCTGAATGTAAGTGTACAATAAGGTATCCCTACTGCTATCTTATCTGAAGGGGAAAAAAATAAATTAGTTTGATTTAAATGGCTCCAACATTTCAATATTATCTCCAATTATTACACAGACCTCAGGAATTTAAACAATGTTTCAGTAGCACTCCCATAATTTTCCTGTGTGATGATTCCCTATACCAGTCATTGGCACCAGTCCCATCTGCTAAGCTTCTGCCCTTTAATTTTTATATATTTTTAATATATTTTTGCATTATAAATGGAGCATCTATATTTGTACTACAACTAATTTTTTCCCCTTTAGAATTATTTTCTTAAAGTGTTATTACTGAACTGAGAGGTCCTTGGTTCTTGACTATGATAACAAAAGAATTCAAACCACTTTCAGGCAAAGCAAAACTATTTGGCCATTGTTCATTCATGAGGGGGCCTGTGCTCAGCATAGTGGGGGTTCATACTCTCATGCGGTTGACAAATATACGAGTTTCACACTCCCCAAGGTTGTCCAGTCAGTTGTCCAGTCAGGCTCGTGCTTCTGTCCTTCCAGTGGGAGGGGGAGTTTTCGTCCTTATTTGGCCATTGGCAGAACCACATAGCTGTCATCTTCGGCAGGGATGCAAAACCGCAATACTAATTAGGGGCAGAGGTCCTCAAGGCTGATTTTTTTAAAAAGGATTTATTTATTCATTCATACAAGCGCTGGGTACAGTCAGAAGCGCAGGAGGGTTAGAGAATTCACCAGAGCCAGAGCGGGGAACAGAACAGGCAGACCTATGAAATACACTGTTGAGGGGAGCAGCAGGCGCAGCAGGAGGTCTGTGCGCCATGTGGGACCCTCGCCGGCGGCCAGGGATTGAACCAGCACTGCAGAGGCTGTGGGCAGCCCAGCACTCAACCGCTGCGCCACCAGGGGAGGCCCCTCAAGGGTGATTTTAAAGTCATTCTCATCTTTACCATTCAGGTGCACAGAGATGTTTTATCAGCACCCCCTCCAGGTGTTGCCTATGTCCTGAATTTCTTTCGTTCTTCCCACCACGGTCAACAGTCAATTATCTTAGGCACCCCTCCCTGCTCTAACAGTGTCTTCCCCAAATAGAACTACTGTCTTAAAGAGTTTGAACACATTTTAGAGAACCTGTTACATGTTGGGGACCTATTTAATCAGCATGCAGTACCACTAGCAAATTGGTCTTTTCCCAGGCCAGGTATCCCCTAGCTGCATTAGACAGTATCGCTTTTATTTTTTGCTCCTTGTCAGCTATTTTATTCTTGTTTCTTTTTTTCATTTATGGTTCAAGCTATTTTTCAATTCCTTTTATTTCATTATTTTTTAACAACTTGCCAATATTTATATTTTTCTGGGAACATTTTATATGGTAGTATAACTGTTCTAGTACATGCATATACCATAATTTATTTATTCAATCTCCTGTTACACATATTACTTCTCAATATCTTTTTTTTTTTTATAGAGGCATGTTTTTTATTTATTTATTTGTTTGTTTGTTTCTTTGTTTATACATGCACTGGGTACAGTCAGAAGCGCGGGAGGGTGAGAGAATTCACCAGAGCCAGAGCAGGGAGCAGAGCAGGCAGAAGGACCAAAGTACACTGCTGAGGGGAGCAGCGGGCGGCAGGAGAGGTCTGCGCGCCATGTGGGACCCTCCTCTGGTGGCCGGGGAGCAGCCGGGGATCGAACCGGCGCCGCAGAGGTCGCCGGCAGCTTCGCAACCCAGCGCTCAACCGCTGCGCCACCGGGGAGGCCCTACTTCTCAATCTCTTTTAACCAAAAGAAAATAATTATCTGGAAGAAGGGCTAACATGGTGTGTTAGACAGCCTTCACTTAAAAGCACAGAAATGCTAATTTAGTTTAGAATGTTAATTTAAATGAACACAATTCAGGAGAATAAGAGGACTGAAAAGGAGCCACTAGTTAGGTATTTGGAGAACTAGGAATTCAAATTAATCTCTGATGGGTCTCCCAGGTGGCGCAGCGGTTGAGCGCTGGGTTGCGAAGCTACCCGCAGCCTCTGCAGCACCGGTTCCATCCCCGGCTGCCGGGCGAGGGTCCCACATGGGTGGAAGACCTCTCCTGCCGCCTGCTGCTCCCCTCAGCAGTGTACTTCGTCAGTCTGCCTGTTCTGTTCTCTGCTTTGGCTCTGGTGAATTCTCTCACCCTCCTGTGCTTCTGACTGTACCCAGTGCTTGTACAAATAAATAAATAAATCTTTAAAAAAAAAAAAAACAACAAATTCATCCCCAAAAGGAATTTTTATAACCAAAAATTAAGAAAGTATATATAGGTACCAAAAAACAAACAAAAACAAAAACAAAACACTGCAGGACCGAACAGTTGCCCAGGTGAATTCCTTTAAACCTTGAATGAACAAATAATTATTTTACCACTTAAAAGTTTTCCAGACAACAAAGAAAGTTGCCCTTGTCCAAAAACTCAGTTGAGCAAAGAATAGCAATTTCCTTTTTCCTTACTTCCTTTCCTTCTATTAGGTCCTTTTATTTACTTAGTATAATTTGTGTACAGTAAAACTTACCAGTTTTTAAATGTGCAATTTGATGACTTTTGACTACAATCATATAACCACAGTCATTATATATAGAATATTTTCATCACCCCAAAGTTTCCTTGGGTTCCTTTACATTCAATTTCCTCCTTACACCCCCTCCCCCGCACCATCTCCTGGCTTCTAAGAACCACTATCTACTTTCTATCAATATAGTCTTGCCTTTTCTAGAATTTCACATTAATGGAATCATTAGGTGTGTAGTCCTTTGTGTATCTGGCCTTTTAAATGTTGCCATGTTTTTAAGCCTCATCCATGTTGTTGCATTTATCAGTATTTTGTTCCTTTTTATTGCTCAGTAGTTGTCCATTGTTATGGCTATGTCACAATTTGTCAATTCATTCATCATTTGATGGTGTTTCCCTTTGTTTTCTGCCTAGGGTTATTAGCAATAAAGCTACTATAATATCTGTGAGTATATATTTATTTATTTCTCTTGAGTAAATGCCTAGAAAAATAAGACTAGATCATATGCAAAGTGTATGTGTAACTTTATAAGAAACAGAGACTGTATTCTTAGGTAACCATAACATTTAGCATTGTTACCAGCACTGTATGAGAGTTCTAATTCCCCACTAAACCTTGGTATTATATGTCTTCAAATATTAGCCATTTACTGCACATTGAGTGGTATTCTATTGTGATTTTAATTCCCCTGATACTTAACAGTTTGGCATCTTTGCTTGTGCTTATTGTCTTTTGCTAATATCGTCTCTAGGAAGTCCAATTTGTTGTTGCACATTTTAAAAATGTGTCATGAGAGTTCTCATATATTCTGGAGGAAAGTCTTTTGTCAAATGTTTTGCAAATATCCTCTATTCTAGCATCCCTCTTAGTTTTCTGAAGTGTCTTTTGAAGAGCTAAAGATTTTAATTTTGATGAAATCCAGTATCTTTTATAGTTTGTGATTTTATGGTGTCCTGTTTAAGAAATCCTTGCTTAACACAGTTACTCAGCTTTTCTCCTATCTTTTCTTTTTTTTTTTTTTTTAAAGATTTATTTATTTTTATACAAGAACCAGGATTCAGGCCAGATGGACGGGAGGATGAGAGGATTCACTAGACACAGAGTAGGGAACAGAACAGGCAGACTGACAAAATACACTGCTGAGGGGAGCAGCGGGCGAGACAGGAAAGGTCTGCTTCGCCATGTGGGATTCTCGCCGGCCAGCCGGGGTCGAAGCTGGGCTGCAGAGGCTGCGGACAGCTTCACAGTGCGGCGCTCAACCACCTGCACCACCAGGGAGGCCCTCTCTTATCTTTTCTTCTAGAAGTTTTGTAGTTTGGGTTCCTCCACTTAGGTCTACATTTCATTAGGATTCTTTAGTTTTGTTTTTTGTGATTTTTTGGTACAAGGTCAGGGTAAAGGCGAGGTAAGGGTCATGATAAATATTTTTATGTGGATAGCAGTTGTCCCAGCACCATTTGCTGAAAAGATTGTCTTTTTCCTCTGTTGCGTTGTTTTAGAAAATTTGTGGAAAATCAACTGGCCGTAGAGGCTTCCGTATATTTCTGGAATCTTTATTGTAGTCTTTTTATTTCTTTGTCTTTCCTTACACCAATACCACACTGATCTTGATTACTTACTGTGGCTTTAAAGTACACCTTGAAATAAGGTATTTTTGTTGTTTCAGTTTTGTTGTTTCAAAATAGTTTTGCCTCTCTAGATCCTTCCAACTCCATTAAATATTAGAATCTAATTGTTAATTTCTATAGAAAAACCTTCTAGAATTGTAGGTGGAACCCTGCCATTTTGTAGCTGGACCCCTTAAGCAGAATCAAATACTAAACACTTTTTCATTTCCTTTACTTCCATCTGCATTCCCTGGAACTTTGTGAACTAATTGTATTACTTCTCCAATAGAATTTTCTGTACCCCTTTGGAGGTAACAGTACATAGGGACAAGCCTCTGCCAGCCGGCCTTTAAGGACTGTTAGCCCAGAGTAACACTGTACTGGGAAGGATAAACACTGTAACTCATGATGCCTACCCTTCCCTGGTTCTGAGCCTGTCAAGTCCCTCACTCCCTTTGTGTCCCTTACCTTCTCACATTTCTTCCCTCCATACATAGTCATAGCACCCCTGCCATATGGACCTTGCTTCATTAGGGTGCTAACCCAATTGCTGACTCCCTTGGAGGCCACTTCTTATAATAAACTCCATTGTGCAAAGCCATTCTTGTGGCTCAGTTTGGCTTTCTGGGTGAGAGCAAAAGATCCAGTTTGGTCATTTACACAATTTTGACTGGGATGAGACTGAGAGAATCGGCATTCTAACAATATAGCTTCTTCTGATCCATAAGCATATTACATCCCTTCGTTTATGGTAGTTATTCTTCAATTTCACTCAGCAATAGTTTATCCTTTTCCACAGAACATCTTTGCCAGAAGCTCCCAGCTTCTGAATCCAATGTTCTCTAGTAGGTCTCTGTCCTAGTAGATCTCTTCAACTCCCAACACTGTGGACCATTTCCTTTCTTGAGCCTCCCTAGACTCTGTGCCCTCATCCTGTCCTTATCATCCTCTGTCCCTTGAGTTAGCCCATGTTTTCTCACAGGTGATTTCCTGCTTCACCTGACCAAGAAGGAACAATTGATTTCGATTATTAATATACCAGGTGGCTGCAGTTTCATGCTTGTGTTTTGGCAAAAACATGTTCTGAAGGGAGGTCTTTTCTTTGGATCTTTTAGAAGAGTCTCTCTTCCCTCCAGCAATTGTGAGACAATAATAATCTTAAACATGTCTTGAGAAAGATACCATTTTTTTGGAGTGAGTGAGTGGAGATTAGAAAGAATTGTCATGGTGGCAAACCTAGCAGTTTTGCAGGTCTTTTTACTCACAATCCCAGCCTGTTGAGATCTCCATGGTATTCTTAGGCATTTTTTTTACCACACCCACTTTAAAATAGTGGGCTGAAATTAACAGAACATAAAATTAACCATTTTATTTTTTTTAAAGATTTATTTATACAAGTACTGGGTACAGTCAGAAGCGCAGGAGGGTGAGAAAATTCACCAGAGCCAGAGCGGGGAGAACAGGCAGACTGATGAAGTACACTGCTGAGGGGAGCAACGGACGAGAGAGGAGAGGTCTGCGCGCCATGTGGGACCCTCGCCGGTGGCCGTGGATGGAACCGGTGCTGCAGAGGCTGCGGGCAGCTTTGCAGCCCAGTGCTCAACTGCTGAGCCACCAGGGGAGGCCCTAAAATTAACCATTTTAAAGAGAACAGATCAGTGACACCAATACATTCACAACTTTGTAGAACCACCACCTCTAGCTAGCTTCAAAACATTTCCACCACTGCAAAGTTATGAAATGGTCTCTCCCCCATTTCTCCTGTCCTGGCAATCACCAATCTGTGTTATCACCAATCTGTGTTATATATCTATGGACTTGTTTATTTGAATACTTCATATAAATGAAATACCATATGGTGACCCTTTGCAGCTGACTTCTTTAAGTTAGTATAATACTTGGGAGATTTGTGAATTACTTTTTAATTGTTCTAGTTTGTTAAACTTTTCTTCATCTCTTAATGGGAATCCCTGATTACTTAACCTGCCTCATGAAACTTTAGCAAATAACTGATAGTAATGGGAGTATAGACAGCAATGATGTCTTAGGGATAGTGAGGTCCTGGTTCTGCCAGGGTTGGCCTTAACCATACACTAAAAATGGGAAAATCAAGAAAAAAAATCTACAGAAAAAATCTACAGACTACTCTAAACTAACTTTCTCATTAGCAAGATATTACTATAAGATTCTGCCTGAAGAAAAAAATAGGAAAAACTTGTAACAGGTTGGTCCCCAGGAAAGGTGGAGGTTCCAGTTCCCCTGCCCCACCCAAGAAAGGGCATTGCTGAGCAGGGAAGAGGAGAAGCTGGAGAGGAGACTGGAAGGAGGAAGGAGGAAGGATGGAGAACAAGAAGGAGATCTGAAGGAGGCACATGGAGCAGAGAAACATTTGAAGAAATTGCTCTTGCTTCTCAGCCTTGGACTGGTTCAAGCAGATGTGGGTGAGAGACCCGTGGGCAGGTTAACAATGGCAGCTTTTATCTTGATTTTGATTTTGCTCCTTCTGTCCCAGAGGTGCTGGGCCTGTTTTGCCCCTTTCCTATGGGTCCCCACCAGGAGGTGCCTTAGACCTGTGCCAGGCTTCCAGGCCTCAGCAGCCCTGCTTTGGGCTAGCCCTGTTTGGCTGTGCATTTACCCACGAGGGATGGGTAACTTCTGAGTGTTTGATTTGAAAACTTTATTCTTTGTCATTCTTTTGTTGCACACTAATTGTATTAAAGTTCCTTTCCATTAAAGGTCTTACGCACTAGAGTATGTTTTATCTTGATACAGTGGATGGCATAACCTATGTAGAATGGGCAGGTTTGGGGGTTCTGGGGTGCCCCTCTCCCTGTCCTGTAAACAAACTCACCACCGGTGAATGCCAGCTGTGAAGGCTGTCAGCCTAGGCAGGGAAGATAGAAATCTCACTGTCTCATTTGTGACCTACTTAAAACCTGACTGAAACATCCAGTCCAGCCTTACTGTAGTGAGCTAAGTGGAGAAACACAATGAATCAAGTGCTTAAAACCAGACAGGCGCAGCCTTCAGCACTCCCTCCATCAACCCCATTCCCACCCCCTAAACCTTGCAGCTCTGATTTCTTTCTTTTTATCTTGTGGATTGGGGTCTGTGGATTTAATGAAGGCAATTATTTTCAAATTAGAACTGAAAGATTATGGCAGCACCCTTATACAGACACATGAGATGGTTACAACAAGAGGTATTTTATCATCACAAAATTATAGGCAAATTTATCCTAATTGTAACCTTTTCTCATCCTCATGTCCCTTTTTTTACATCTGATAATTGGGTAGTACAAAGAAAAGTATACCCTCACTTCACTTCCCCTTTGCCAGCTGGGCAATGTGGACAAATAACTTCGGAGTCCCTCACGTTGTTATGGGGCAACCCCCAATATAAAACGGGTTGCCTGGCTGTGGGTCCTCACCCGTGCGCTTAAAAGGGACGTATTAATACTCCACTACGGGCACACACAAAAAGGTTAATAAAAGGTTTTATTTACAAGGGAAAGGGAATTAAGGAAATGTACAACTCAGGGAGAAAATAGGGAAAGTCTTTAATGCATCCTACCCGATCCACCGACCTGGAAACCCAAAGGCACTCTCAGAGCTGGCCTAACGCTGCTAGCTGGCGGGGAGTCAAAATGGGGGATCCTCTCCAAAGCCCACACGTCTGGCTTTATACCAAACCTGGCTGCTTAACCCCACCCCCAGGTCCCAGCCACCTTCCCTTTGGTGGTGATGGGATTTGGAGTTCCCAGTGTCAGGGAGCTACCCACACGGCGCAACAGACCCCTCCTGACTTGCCTGCTGCTCCCCTCAGCAGTGCATTTCAGTCGATCTGCCTGTTCTGCTCCCCACTCTGTCTCTGGTGAATTCTCTCAACCGCCCCCCACCTCTGGCCTGCACCCCAGCTCTTGTATGCATAAAAATAATAAAATAAATCTTTAAAAAAACTAAAAAGAAGTGCAGCCAAACACTTTTCCTTTTTGCCTTCCTCAATGGACTGTAGCGTCTAACGACTAGTCCCTTCCGTTATTGCAGAGCAGGGATTTAGCCGGCCGGCACCTCCTCCCACTGCAAGTGCTGGACGCAGCACTTTTTTAAACCTTGTTTAGGTTTAAAAAATCAGACTCGGCTCCCACGGAGCCCCGGCATTCAAGCCCGGCCCGGTAACCGCAGCCGAGGCCCCGCCCCTCCACGCCCATTGGCCCGTTCAATTCACGCCGTGCACCAATGGGCGGCGGCGGCCGCCGCGCCGTCTAAAGCCGTGTCCCCGCCCCGCGTCAGAGCGCGGCGGCCCGGGCTCCCCGAGTGCCGAGACGCTGCTTCCGACCCCGCGCGTGATGAGCGCCCCGACCGTGCCCCGGGACCTGCAGCTGCCCCCGAGTCAGCGGGGCGAGTCTGCCTTCAGAGGTGAGGGCCGCGGGCCAGCGGGCGGTCGTGGGCCTGAGGACGGCCGCGCGTGCGGAGAGCCCGGGCTCGGCGGTCGGAGCCGGGGCTGCGGGGCCAGCTGCCGCCCCGCCCGCGCGGGGGCGCCCCAAACGGCGGCCCGGCGCCCGCGGCCGCGGCCTTGGCGAGCCGAGTGGTGCCCGCTCTGCGTGGGTGTGTGGAGGAGCGCCTCGCCTCCGGTCGCGGCTGGCCGGGCGTGGCCCCTGGCGGCGTGGACGGGCCCACGGGCGGAGTCCGTTCGGAGTGCGGCGCTTGCGGGGCTGCGCGGGGGGCGGGGCCCCTCCCTGCCGGGAGCCCACTGCGCCTGCGCAGAACGTTCCCCGCGGGCGTCGGCGGCGGGTTCGGCGGGCGCGGGTGGTGCTGATGCCCCGATCGTCGCGCCTTCGACTTCATGGACATCGAGAGCTGGCTAGGTCTTCAGAAGGAAGATTGCTGTTTCTTTGTCCTTCACATGGAAAAGCTAAAGGAAAAAAATTCTCAATCCAGTTCTGGTACATGAGAGAGAACTTGGAGTCTAGTGTCTCCTCTGTACCGTTTACTGTAGTTTCTTGAAGTTTGATGTTCAGTGGCCGCCTGTTGAAGACGGTATTATCCCCTTTTTCATTTGCAGGTGATGAGTGTGTTTCTTATGCTGAGTGGTTGTGGGTACCTCTCATGGTAATTTTTTTCATATGCGAGATATGTCAAGTAGTTCGTTTTTCGAAGTAAAATCTTTAAGCAATGTTTATTTGATACGTTTTAACTAATGTTTGGCTTGTTGCCCTTTTGTTATTTAGAGCAAAGAAGACAAAAACTCAAGGAACAGCTGTTAAAAAGAAAAACTTTTTTTGCGTACAAACAGGACAATCAGCTATTATCCAGGTGGGGTTAAATTTATTTCATTTCAATTCTGTGAAAATGTATCAGAGTTGTCCTTTAATCACGGGCTAGAGGGAGAGTTATACTATACTATATTATAGTTTATATTATAGTGTATAATTTATGTTGGTATATATTGTAGTAGTATTACATATAGTGTATACTATATTAGTCTGCCTAATGTATGTATAAATATCTATTAATATATAGTATATATTGCATAACATCATAATACAGGAGGATGAGCACATAATCATAGGAACAACCTCCCTGAGTAGGAAAAAGGGAGACTACAGATAGAGAGTGAAAGGTTCGGCGCGGTAAAGACAAGGAGAGCCAGGCTACATTTCTCAAAGGGAGGAAAAGTTTATTGTGCCCCAGGCGGACCTCACAGACCCAAGGTGGGGGTCAGTGAAGCCGCGCACGTTGTTAGGGGGAAGCAGGGTTTTATAGGGCGAGGAGAGGTCAGGTGGGTAGTTGGGCTCGTACGGCGGGAAAAGTTTGTTGGGCAGGTAGAGGTTCTTTGTCTGAGATGAGACTCTTAGTGGGAGGGGGGAGGCTCATTGTCTGAGTCCTCCAGGCAGGTATCCGCATTCCTGCCCCCCAGGTGGGCTTCCTGGTTGGCTCCTGCATTCTGGCTTCCTGCATGGACCTTTCAGAGTTTGACTCCCAGTCAGCATAATGCCAGCTTTCATTAGACAGGAGAGAAGGCAGAATGCATGAAAATAGAGGCCATTAGGCTAGTAGTATTTGGTGGAGGAAAGATAAGCTAATTCTTATTAAGATTGCTTTTAATTTTGTCAGTGAGATAACATCACAGTATACTGTAGGCCCAATAGAGTGCCTGATAAGTTAAGATATCATCTTGGGAGCAAACTGCATTTTGATTGCCTCAACCCACACCATACAGGCCAGGGAATCCTGTGAGGAGTATCTACCACCCAGGTGGTAAATATAGGAGCTTAAACTGGGGAGACTGCTATGCTCTGAGCTACTGGCAATACCTGGGAGGAAGAGAAAGCACATATACTCAGAAGATAACTATCAAGGTACCTTGTTTAGTGGGCCCTCTTTCATCATTCAAAATGCATAGTGTAAGCTAGGGCAAAGTGCCCCTTCTCATCATATGAGCAAATATATATGAAAGGCAATGTAACCAAAATTTTGTTATCTCTGAAATGTAGACTTTTTTCTCCTAACATCTCTGAACTTGGAACCTATCTTAGGATCAGGCATGTCAACTTTTCATCTCCTCATAGTATGCGAAAATCAATCTGTTTACTGGTTAAGAAAGCCTCACATCCTGTAGTAACCCATCTATGTCTGTAATGTAAAAGCATTTAGGTCAAATACTAGAGGAAGTACTTTCTTTGGACATGTATTCTAAATGCATTGCTATCTAGAAACTAAAGTTCATATTCTTTATTTTATATACTTTTTTGCATCAGTTTTCACTTTTGCACAATGTATGCATTTTCATCTTGGTTATAGTCCCCATACAATTCCCACCACCCTCCTTATTTTGACCCTAATCCCTCCTACAAACCGCCCCCCCCCCCCCGTGTGTGTGTGTGTGTGTGTGTGTGTGTGTGTGTGTGTGTGTCTCTGGTTTGTAGTTGCTTGTTGATTTTGATTTTTACCCTATTAGTCTTTTTCCTGGTCCCTTATTTAGGTTTCTGGCTTATTTTGCTGAGCATGATCCCTTCCAGCTCCATCCATGTTAATGCAAATTGCATGAGTTTATCTTTTTTGATTGCTGAGTATTATTCCATTGTGTATATGTACTATGTCTTCTTGATCCAGTCATCTATTTTTGGGCATTTGGGTTGTTTCCATAGCTTAGCTGCTGTAAATAGTGCTGCTATAAACATAGGAATGCAGGTGCCCTTTAGAATTAATTAATTAATTAATTAATTCTGTGTCCTTTGGGTAAATACCTAGGAGTGGAATTGCTGGATCATATGGAAGCTCCATCTTTAGCAGGTTGAGGAATCTCCACACACTTTCCACAGTGGTTGGGCCAGTTTGCCCTCCCACCTGCAGTGCAGGAGAGTTCCTTTTTCTCCGCCAACATTTCTCTGCCAACATTTCATCCTCACCAACATTTGTTGTTGCTAGTTTTTTTAATATGTGCCATTCTCACTGGTGTAAGATGGTATCTCATTGTACTTTTGATTTGCATTTCCCTGATTACAGTGATGCTGAATATTTTTTCATATGCCTGCTGGCCATTTGCATTTCCTCTTTGGAGACGTTCCTTTTTAGCTCTTCTGCCATTTTTTGACTGAATTATTTACTTTGTTTTCATTGAGACTCTTCAGCTCTTTGTAGATTTTTGTGATCAGTCCTTTATCATTAGTGTTGTGTGCAAAAATTTTCTCCCAATCAATGGGGTGTCTGTTTGTTTTGGTTACTATCTCTTTTGCTATGCAGAAGCTCTTTAATTTGATGTAGTCCCATCTATTTATCTTTGCCTTCCCTATCACTGCTTTGGGTGATGAGTCTTTAAAGATATTACTGAGGCGTATGTCATGTAGTGTTTCGCCTATATTTCCTTTTATATATTTTATGGTTTCAGGTCTTATGTCTAGTTTTTTAATCCATTTTGAGTTCGTTTTTGTGCATGGTGTGAGGTGGTAGTCAAGCTTCATTCTTTTGCATGTAGCAACCCAGTTTTCCCAGCACCATTTATTGAACAAAATTTCTTTGTTCCAGTGCATATTCTTTGCTTCTTTGTCAACGATTAGTTGACCATAAATCTGGGTTTATTTCTGGATTTTCTATTCAATTCCTTTGGTCTGTGTGTCTGTTCTTGTTCCAATACCAGGCAGTTTTGATTATTATGGCTTTGTAGTATAGTTTGAAGTGTGGGAGTGTGATGCCTCCATTCCCTTTTTTTTTTTTTTTTTTCTCTAGGAGAGCTTTGGCCAATTTGGGGTTTTTGGTGGCTCCATATGAATTTCATCAATATTTGTTCTATTTCTTTGAAGAATGTCATTGAAATTTTTATTGGAATAGCATTGAATCTGTAAATTGTTTTTGGTAGGATGGCCATTTTGATAATGTTTATTCTTCCGATCCATGAGCAGGGGATGTCTGTCCATTTCTTTGTGTCTTCATCTATTTCTTTTAGCAGTATTTTATAGTTTTCTTTCCGAGTTTTTGATTTTTTTTGTTTCAATAATAAAAGGGATGGTTTTCTTGATTTCTTCTTCAGATTTATTGTTTGTGTATAGCAAGGCTACTGATTTTTGTGTGTTGATTTTGTATCCTGCTACTTTACTGTGCTGGTTGATTAGTTTGATTAGTTTTACTGTGGAGTTTTTGGGGTTCTCTATGTATATTATCATATCATCTGCAAATAGTGATAGTTTGACTTCTTGCTTCCCTATTTGGATTCCTTGTATGTCTTTCTCTTGTCTTATTGCTCTGGCTAGGCCTTCCAGTATTATATTGAAAAGCAGTGGTGAGAGTGGACATCCTTGTCTTGTTCCAGACCTTAATGGAAATGCTTTCAACTTTTCACCATTGAGAATGATATTGGCTATGGGCTTGTCATATATGGCCTTTAGGATGTTGAAGTTTGTTCCTTGTATCCCGAGAATTTCAAGGGCCTTTATCATAAATGGGTGTTGTACTTTGTTGAACGCTTTCTCAGCATCTATTGATATTATCATATGGTTTTTCTATTTATTTTTGTTGATGTATTGGATTACATTGATTGATTTTCGGATGTTGAACCATCCTTTTGTCCCCGGAATAAATCCTTCTTGGTCGTGGTGAATTATCTTATGGATACATGGTTGGATTCTGATAGCTAAAATTTTATTGAGGATTTTTGCATCAATCTTCATTAGAGAGATTGGCCTGTAGTTTTCTTTTTTTGAGTTGTCCTTGTTCAGTTTTGGTATTAGTGTAATGTTGGCTTCATAGAACGTGTTTGGTATATTCTTTCCTTCTCAGTTTTTTGAAAGAGTTTATGAAGCACTAATTCGTCTCTGAATGTTTGGTAGAATTCATTTGTAAATCCATCTGGTCCTGGGCTTTTGGTTTGGGGAAGGGTTTTGATGATCATTTCAATTTCACTGCTTGTAATTGGTCTGTTTAGGTGTTCTATTTCTTTTTTTTTTTTTTTTTAGATTTTTATTTATTTATTTATTTATGCAAGCACTGGGTACAGTCAGAAGCGCGGGAGAGTGAGAGAATTCGCCAGAGCGGGAGCAGAGCAGGCAGAAGGACCGAAGTACACTGCTGACGGGAGCAATGAGTAGCAGGAGAGGTCTGCCGGCCATGTGGGACCCTCCTCCTGTGACCGGGGAGCAGCCGGGGATTGAACCGACACTGCAGAGGCTGTGGGCAGCTTCGCAACCAGCGCTCAACTGCTGCGCCACCAGGGAGGCCCTCTATTTCTTCTTTATCTAGCTTTGGGTGATTGTAAAGTTGTAGGAATTTGTCCTTCTGTTCTAGATTATTGAGCTTTTTTGCATATAACTGTTCATAGTAGTTTCTGATTATTCTTTTGATTTCTGCTGTGTCTGTTATGATTTCTCCTCTTTCATTTGTGATACTATTTATTTGTGCTTTTTCCTGTTTTTCCTTTGTGAACTTGGCTAGGGGTTTGTTTATTTTTTCGAAGAACCAACTTTTGGTTTTATTGATCTTTTGGATTTTTTTTTTTTTAGTTTCTATTTCATTTATTTCTGCTTTAATTTTTATTATTTCCTTCTACTGGTTTCAGGTTTTTGTTGTTCTTTTTCTAGTTCTTTGAGATGTGAGATTAGGTTGTTTCTTTGAGTTCTTTCTTATTTCTTGATGTGAGCCTATATTGCTATATATTTTCCTCTTATTACTGCTTTTGCTGCGTCCCATACATTTAGGAAATTGGTGTCCTCTTTGTCATTCAACTCAAAGTATTTTTTAATTTCTTCTTTGATCTCATTACTCCAGTGGTCTTCCGGTAGTGTGGATTTCAATCTCCATGAGCAGGGAGGGTTCCTTGCCTTCTTATTACGATATATTTCTAGTTTGATGCCTTCAAGGTCAGAGAAGATGGTTGGTATGATTTCAGTCTTGGTATATCTGTTGATTTTTGTCTTGTGTCCCAGTATGTGATCGATCCTGGAGAATGATCTATGTGCGCTTGAGAAAAATGTGTACTCAGGTTTTTTTGGATTTAGTGTTCTACATGTCTGTTAAGTCCATGAGGTCTAGATCCTTATTTAGAGCTTTAATGTCATTATTTTTTTGTCTCATTGATCTATCCATTGTTGATAGTGGTGTGTTGAAGTCCCCCACTACATATGTGTTTTCTCTGATGTCTTTTTTCAGAGATGATAATAGTTGTCTGATATATTTTGGTGGTGCTTCATTTGGTGAGTATATGTTAAGAGTGTTATTTCTTCTTGAAGTATTGTCCCCTTGATCATAATGTAGTGACCGTCTGGGTCTCTTTTTACCTTTTGAGTTTGAAGTCTGTTTTATCTGATGTAAGTATAGTTGTTCGTGCCTTCTTTTTTGGTCCATTTGCTTGTAGGATTGTTTTCCATCATTTTACTTTCAGTCTATTTTTATCTTTTGTAGTTAAGTGAGTTTCCTGGAGACAGCAAAAGGTTGGGTCTTGTTTCTTGATCCAGCCTGCAATTCTGTGTCTTTTTATTGAAGAATTTAGTCCATTTACATTTAGAGTTAATATTGATATGTTAGCATCTATATTTGCCTGGTTTTGTTTATTTATTTATTTATTTATTTACTTATTTATTTATTTATTTTGTGGGACCCACACCGGTGGCCCGGGAATGAACCGGTGCTGCAGAGGCTGCGCGCAGCCTTGCAGCCCAGCGCTCAACCGCTGTGCCACCAGGGGAGGCCCTAGATTTTTCTTTCTTTTTTTGTTTTGTTTCATTCTTATTCATCCCTCTGTTGGTTCTGGCTTTAGGACTCCTTGTAGTATTTTTTGGAATGGGGGTTTAGTCATACAGAAATTCCAGAGTTTCTGTTTGTCTGGGAAGGTCCTTACTCTTTCTTCATAGAGGAAGGAAAGCTTTGCGGGATAGAGTATTCTTGGTTGGCATCTGTTTTCTTGGAGGCTGTTGACTATGTTCCTCCACTCTCTCCTTACCCGTAGTGTTTCTTTGGAGAAGCTTGATGTCAGCCTGATTGGTTTTCCTTTATGTTATCTGTTTCTTCCCTCTTGTCAGCTTCATTATTTTTTCCTTGTCTTGGATTCTTGGGAGCTTTACTATTATGTGTCTTGCTGTATATTTCCTTTCATCATGGAAGTTTGGTTTTCTTCTTGCTTTTTGTATGTTTATTTTCAGTTCCTTCTTCATGTTTGGGAAGTTCTCTTCAGTTATTTCCTTGAATATTTTCTCTGTTCCTATATCTCTTGCCTCTCCTTCCAGGATTCCTATAACTCATATTTCCTTTCCTCATGGAGTCAGATAGTTCCCGAAGTCTTTCTTCATTCTTTTTCATTTGTACTTCTCTTTCCTTTTTGGTTTTGGTTCTTTTTATTTCTGTGTCTTATTCATTCTTCCATTTCATCTATTCTGCTTTCACTGTTTTTCCGCAGAGTTCTTTAGCTCCTCCATTAATCCTTTGATCTCCTGCATTTTTTTCACTTCCCTCTTAGGGACTCAATTTCATTCTTCTGATCGTTGATTATTTTTTCCCTTATTATTGTTTTCCTTAATGACTTCTGTCAGTTTTTTAATCATGGCAATTTTAAATTCTCTTTCTGGAAGGCTCAGAAGTTCTTCCAAGTCACTGTTGTTGCATTCTGGTGGTTGATTTTTCTTTTTGTGGTGTGTTTTTTCCCTGAGGACTTGCTTGGTTGCTTGTAGTTTTTCTTCTCCCTGCTGCTTGTTTTCTAATTTGTCCTATGCGTTGGGACACTGTGTTGCTGGTACTGGCTGGCATCTTTTTGGTATACTCTTTCTGGGATGTAGGAAACTGGTGGTCCAATCTAGTCAAATACTGTTATGCCAGAAGTCCAGTATGGCAGTGGTACTATGAATATGTTAATGGTCGCGGTCACAGAATATCTCCTCTTTCTGTATTTGTTTAATTCCAAAGGTGTGTCTTGAGGTCCCACAGGCTGCCCTGGAGGTTGGGTGGCTGGATCACCCACTAGTCTCCAAATTGCTGGATCCCTCTCTGGGCTCTGACTCCCTGCCAGGCAGGGCCTGGCTTGTGGGGACCTTCAGCTCACCTCTGGTTGTGGGGGCAACCCTTTCCCAATTCCACACAGTCTTGGTGGGTTCTGGTGGCAAAAATCCCTATTGTAAAATGGCAAGTCAGAAGTCCCTGTGCCTGAGGTCTGCCCTGGCGGTGGCTGGATTCCCCTCTGGGCTCCGACTGGTGGGGGCTTTTCAGCTCACCTCTGGCTGTGGGGGCAGCCCTTTCCCAGTTCCACGCAGTATCGGTTATCCTTCCATGCGGTCTTGGTTGTCCAGTTCATATTCTTAGTACATTAAGCTGTGAGTGTATGTGTGGTAAATTTAGGATTTCTTTTGAGAGAGCTAGTTAAAAAATTTTTAAAGTTAAATACTTGTTCCTATACTTAAAACTGAGCAAAGTGTTACTTTAAAAAGGTTTTGGTTTGTTTATTTTTTTAAAGATTTGTTTGACTAGAAAAAATGATTTAGAATAGATTCTTAATTGTTTTTAAAATATTTATGGGTAGCGTGTTAAGATTGAAGGAAATAGCTTTAACTTTCTTGCCATCTTGTTCATATTATTAAATCACAATATAAGTCTCAGTTCAGTTGCTGCCTCGATTTAAATTAAAGAATTCGGTTAATTGTTAACATCCTTCCATCCCTCCTCCAAGAAAGGAAACCTCCTTGGTACAGGGTTAATTTGTTATTTTTAATTAGGAAAGACCAGAGAGTGATGACATCTGAGACCCAGGTTCAAGAACAAACAAAAGTTCTGAAACTTCATACCAAAATGGTAAGCTATGGACATAGCCCCCATAAACTTTTCCTTTTCCTCTTTTCCCTTTCCTAAACTCTTCTGAAAAAAAAAAAAAAATGAGTTCTCAGGACCCCCTGGTGGCACAAGGGGTTAAGCACTGCACTATGAAGTGACTTGCAGTCTCTGCAGCACAAGTTCTATCCCTGGGCCAGCCAGGGAGAAACCCACATGGCAAGGCAGACTTGTCCTGTCTCGCCCGCTCCTCCCCTCAGCAGTGTATTTTGGTTAGTCTGCCTGTTCTGTTCCCCCACTCTGTCTCTGGTGGATCCTCTTACCCCCTCTTTATCTCTAGCCTGTACCCCAGCTCTTGTATGCATAAATAAATAAATCTTTAAAAAAATAAATTGAGTTCTGAAGTAGTGATTTGTCTTAAATAATTCTTTTAGGCTGATAAAGAAAACGCTGGTAGACCTACAGGGAGCAAACATAATATAAGGGTGGAAAAAAATTGTATGCCTTTAAAATCTTCTAGTGAATTAACCAATTCAAATATATCGATTGATTCACATACTTTGGAGGATAATAATCAAGCTCTGCAGTTGTCAATTAAAGATGACCCCCAAAGTCAACCAATGACGTTAAGCCAAGCATTTCACCTTAAAAACAATAGTAAAAAGAAACAAACACCTACAGAAAAACCAAAGCAAGATGCTACCATGCCCAAGAAACCTGTTCTTGGATCTTATCGTGGCCAGATTGTTCAGTCTAAGGTTAATTCATTTAGAAAACCTCTACAAATCAAAGATGAGAGTTCTACAACAAGGAAACTTTCAGCTACTGTCACTAAAGTTACAAAGCCTCTGCCTGTAAACACTAGCAGTGTAATAGTGAGAAGTGATCGACCTTTAAACATGACCACTACAACTAAATTTGTGAGCTCTACATCTCAGAACAAACAACTTGTGCGACCTTCTATTAGAAGTCACCAGGACAAGCAAGACACCACGAAACAAGGCATCATGAAACAGAGCATCAGTAGAACCTCTGCCAATGTCACAGTTCGGAAAGGGCCTCATGACAAAGAATTACCACAATTAAATACAGTTGTATCTAGTTTCAAAGTCAGTTCTTCTCAGGATATAAAGAGAAATAAAGCACTATCAAAAAGTGTGACATCTGAAACTGTAGTCTGGCCTGCTTCATCTTATAAAACCAAACTGATAGAAAATTCAAAAACCATTGATCAGCACAGACATACTATAGCAAAAGCAACTGTTGACAGTAGACCAACTCGGCCCAAAGAAACTGCAGAAGAGAGAAAGTAAGTACATGGAATTTTATTAGCTTAAATTTTTTTTGATGTAACTGGTTTATAACTATATACAGACTTAGGGCCTCCCCGGTGGCGCAGCGGTTGAGCGCTGGGTTGCGAAGCTGCGCGCGGCCTCTGCGGCGCCGGTACGATCCCCGGCTGCTCCCCGGCCACCAGAGGAGGGTCCCACATGGCGCGCAGACATCTCCTGCCACCCGCTGCTCCTCTCAGCAGTGTGCTTCGGTCCTTCTGCCTGCTCTGCTTCCCGCTCTGGCTCTGGTGAATTCTCTCACCCTCCCGCGCTTCTGACTGTACCCAGTGCATGTATAAACAAAAACAAAAACAAACAAACCAGCAAACAAATAAATAAAGCATGCCTCTATAAAAAAAAAAAAATAAATAACTATATACAGACTTACATTATAGCATTATAGTTCAACATTTATATATGCTACATTGCCATCGCCACCAAAAATCTACAAATTTTTAATTTGTAAATTTGATTTATAATTTCTTAGAATGTATTAGAATTTTTTTGTATATGGATTCTCCAGCATGTGCTGACAATAATAGTATGACTTTAGTCATTGTGCTTATGTTTCATTTGGTTATTTTGTATAATCTAAGTTAAAATACTTAATGAAATAGGGAAATATTTTTAAGCCTTTCTGTTTAAAACTACATTCTTGGGGTTTTTGAGCATATAATATTGATATATTCTATTTTTTTTTAAACTTATGATCTATGCGTGTACCACTGACATGGAACTACTCTTAAAAGACCTGAAATACTTTTTAACTTATATTTGACAGTGTATCATCAGTGTCACAGTAATGCTTATGTACTGCTTCTAACTGTAGAGCTCGTCTGAATGAGTGGAAGGCTGGCAAAGGAAGAATGCTAAAAAGGCCTCCAACCTCAGTAGTTACGCAGCCTGAGCCTGAAGCACAAAATGAAAAACCAGTTGGATCCTTTTGGACTACCATGGCTGAGGAAGATGAACAAAGATTATTTACTGAAAAAGTAAACAAGACATTTTCTGAATGCCTGAACCTGATTAATGAGGTATCTTTATTTTATATTTATATGGCATTTTATAGTTTACAAATTACCTTCATAAACATTTTATTAAAGTATACTGTCAATCTTTTTGACCAGCAATTGGTGGTATTATGTTGATTTAATGTTAATTGTGAGATTATTCCTCTCTAACCTTTAATGGATTGCATTTTCATTGAGTTTGTATAACTATATCAAAGGCTTAATTAGAGGGGCCTCCCCTGGTGGCGCAGCGGTTGAGTATTGGGTTGCGCAGTGGTTGAGTGCTGGGTTGCGAAGCTGCAAGCAGCCTCTGCAGCACTGGTTCGATCCCCGGCCGCTGGGCAAGGGTCCCACATGGTACGCAGACCTCTCCTGCCACCCGCTGCTCCCCTCTGCAGTGTACCTCGTTGGTCTGCCTGTTCCGTTCCCTGCTCTGGCTCTGGTGAATTCTCTCACCCTCCTGCGCTTCTGACTATACCCAGTGCTTGTATAAATAAATAAATATTTTTTTTTTTTAAAGCTTAATTAGAAATTTTTACTCCAGATGTAAATAGTGTATTCCTCTCAGATATCAATATACAGTAGCAGGAGAGTGGGATTTTTTACCTATGAAACTTCTGTTTACATTCTTTCAGTATATTTATAATTTTTGTCACTTATAACAACACAAATTAGTAAGTAGTAGTTATCACAGATTAAATTAAAAAGCTAAAATATTTGCAGACAGAACCCCATTAATGTAAACTGATGTAATCATGTTCTTGAATTTATTGTACAGTTTCAATATTTGGACCAAAATCCTATGGAGTATAATAATCAACTCCAGAATTTTTCTTTATTCCCTGATTGCTCTTTAATTTTGCTTTGGTCACCCACTAGCATCTCAGATTTAAATAAATAGATTTGATTTCAAACCCTGCTGTAGTCTTCATAAGCCTCTTTTTGTTGTTCTGAAAACCAGTAAAAATTGCAGTTCGGGAAACTCTTGATGCTAGTCTTATTTTTGCTTTACTGAGGTTTTTGTTGATATTATAGAATTTTCCTTCCTTACTGTTTAACTATATGTAGCTCTTACTTAACAGATCCCTTATGTCAAAACCTGACAAAGACAAAATAAATAACCTGCAAGCAGTTCTCACAAAAACATTTGGTAGGTATAAAAATTCTAAATAAAATGTTAACAAGTGGATTATTTCCACAAAATATAAGAAGGTAAACTTTGAGACCAAATAGAGTACTAGTCATGTTTGAGTCATATCTCATCTACAATTTCATTTTTTGCTCTCTTATACTCCTGATTGATTCACTTCTTGCTAGCCATGCAGAATAATGGAGTAATCCAGAGGATAATAGTGAATATATTTTTATGAATAGTTTTCTATCCAGTCTTATCATTGATCTTGATTATAGTAAGCTTATTTATTAATATAGTTTATAGGCTGAAAGGTATCACTCACTTTATTTCTTGCTATTTTAGGGATGCCCAAACGAAGAAATACTGGTCATACTGAACGACCTCATTAAAAATATTCCAGATGCCAAGAAACTTGTTAAGTATTGGATATGCCTTGCACGTATTGAACCAATCACAAGTCCTATTGAAAATGTTATTGCAATCTATGAGAAGGCCATTCTGGCAGGAGCTCAGGTGAGATGAAGACTCATGGAATTTTTTATTAAATGTTTTAAGTGTAAATGATTCAGAATTATCTTGGAACACATTGACAGTTTAACTTGATAGAATTGTGGCCATGTATGTGATTGTAATGATCATTTAAAGACTAAGTGTTGGATTATAAAAGCTGTTTCCCAGCATTCTAAAATTTGTTCATGTACTACGGGTAATCGGATGTAAGCATATGGACATAAGATGAAATATACACTTAATGAAACTATTTTAGTACACTTGCCATTGTGTGCATTTCCTGGTTAAGAATTCCAGGAAACTGAATTTTTAATATTAAAATTTGTTGAATACAGAGCAAATGGAATTAAGTTAACTGGTTAGCAAGTTCTGATGACTTTGTGAAATAACTTTCACTTTAGGAGTGAGCCTTAATGTACTCACATTTATATGCTATTTGTTTTTCCTACTCATGCATAGAAATGCCAAGAACTAGTTTCTCTAACATTGTTAGCACTGTAGTGAAGTCCTCTCACCTCTTCCTAGTCTGTTGCAACGAAAGTCCCTGGTATAGTAAAAATTGTATCTTGAGGTTTTTTTAGCTTAGTTGTTTTTTTATATTTATGGGTAAGTGTCCCTAAAGTATATTTCCCTTTTATAAAGTTTTGCAAGAACACATTTAGAGATTATTTACAGAGTTTTTACAAATTGTTTTTAAGATTTTCTTTAAGAAGTATATATTCACTTTAGTCTCAGCAAAGCCAATAAATGTTGTTTGACTCTTCACTTGAATCAAAAATCAAATATTCAATACTTACCTGGCAGGGGAGATACCATGATCACAAAGGTGGTTTTCCCAGGGCGAGGCTTATGCACTGCACTCCGGATGTGCTGACCACTACGATTTCCCCAAATGTGGGAAACTCGACTGCATAATTTGTGGTAGTGGGGGATTGTGTTCGCGCTCTCCCCTTAAAAAAAAAAAAAGAAAAGAAAAAGAAAAAAAATCAAATATTCAGCAGCTAGATATAAAACTGTTAGGTATAAAACACTTTGCTGAAGGATACTAATTTCACAGACTTCCACATGGAACAGAATATTAGGTTCTACTACACTGAACCAGAGGAAACTTTACGTAAGACAGTTTATGGCAGTATAGTTAGGAATCATAACTGGATGCAAGGCTTCACATAGAATGCAATAGTGTAAGGAGAAAGATGTGACACCAGAGCAGAAACTAGAAAACAAAAATCAAAATTAGTCCCCCCAAAATGAAACCAAGTTCAATGAGTAGGTCAGGACTGAATTCTGAATTAAGACTATGAGCCAGAGCTTTCTTTCCCTTTTATATAATACCTTGAATATATTGCATTAGTAGTCACTGTAGATCATGGAAAATAGGAAATGTTTATAATATCTTGCATACAATATACATTAGGCTGATCAGTCTACACTGTTAATGGATGCATGTGAAACAAAAATATCATAAACTTGAATATAAGAGAAAAGGAGAAAACAATATAAACATCAAACGTAAACTTATTTAACAGGCTCTAATTTCTTTAATAAATATTAATAACATTGTTTTGATGCTTGTTCATTTATTTAGTGCATATCAGGTAAGCGGTAATCATTACCCAAAACTTAAAAATTTATGGGGAGAAATTTAAAATCAAAATTTTATCCCTTAAGTTCATTTTTATTCTATAAATTGGAAAAGAGTAGTTTTTCAACTTGAACACCCTAGGTGTTCTGAGAAGTGCCGCGGACCAGCACAGCAGTAGACAGTAGACGATGAGGCCACCTCAGGGTTGAGAGAAGCGTGCAGGGTGGTCAGGGCGTCGGGGAAAGAAATGACAAACAGACACACTTCAAGAGTGAAAATCTGAGTGTAATTTTCTTTAAGTTTGTGACCAGTATATATATGTTTTCCAAAAGCACAGGAATGAATATCAATGAAATTAGCTTGCTCATGGGCTCAGTCAATCATCATCAGGGAGGTGATCTACATAACAAGCAATGACCATTATAGAAGAAGGAAGGAAGTTTAGAAAGACAAATAAGGGATTAAAGTTGTAGTTCTAGAAAGACGGGATAAGATTTTTAGCATTCTTGTAGTGGTTCTTGGTGGTTGTTATCTTTTGATAAGCTTCTGCCTTTTCAGGGAACTTTCAGCTGCACTTCCTCTGCTTCAGGGTGTTCTCCCCTGGCGCGCTGGTTGCCCAGCCGGATCTAGGGACCGTGGCGAAAGCCATTCCTAAAGATCACTGCGGGGGGAGGTGCAGCAGGTAGGGTTTTGCTGTTCTTCCCCTGCGCGCTGGTTGCCCAGCCGGACCTAGGGCCGGTTAGCCCTAAAGGTCACTGCAGGGGGAGGTGCAGCAGAGAAGCATGGCCTAAGAACCACTGCCTGATTTTAAAATAGGAAATTTTGGTTTTCATATTTCACTGTTTTAGTATTTTCAACTTGGACAGCCTAGTTAATGTTTGAGAACATAAAACTTACCTGGTCTGCTTTCTTCATTAAAAAAAATTAAGCCTATTGAAGAGATGCGGCATACAATTGTAGACATTCTAACAACGAAGAGCCAAGAAAAAGTTAAATTTGGTAAGTTTCTTTTGTCTCCTTCACTTGAATTGTGATTTTATTATATGTCTTTGCTCAGTTATTTTTCTTTTATCTTTCAGACTTTTAAAATGTTTATTTTGTTCTTTCCACATACTGCTGTTGCCCTACCTCTGATAGTCAGTAGTTTTATGTAATCTGAAGAATTTTTAATTAGGAGATCAGTTTCCAAACCCAGATTTGTCATTGAGTGTTACTAAGTGAGTTAACTTACCTCTGTGGACTTATAATTTCCTGTCTTAAAAATAAGGTGGCTTTGGGGAAGGAGGGGAAAAATGGGAGGGGAAAAAAAGGTCGTTTGATTAGATGATCTCTAAAGACTTTCACCTACTGAATGGTGTCATCTGTTCCATGCCCATTCAGGAATTCTCTTTTGCCAGGGATAGTAGGTAGAGATGAAGTAGGTTCATTTGCTGTGAGATATATATATATAAAATATAATTGCTTTCTAGATTCAGATATTAGGTTGTGTCAAATGCTTGGACATTTTGCAAGAAATATAACTCCATCCTTATCTGTAGATAATGTTATTCTTTTCCTCAAGATTATTGAAATTACTGAATGAAATAATGTATATAAATATCACTCTCTGGCACACATTTAGCCATTGTTAATGTTCATTAGCTGGGAAGAAAAGAAATGACTACATAAAAATGTAAACTAGGGCCTCCCCGGTGGCGCAGCCGTTGAGCGGGGTTGCGAAGCTGCCCGCGCCTCTGCGGCCCCAGTTCGATCCCCAGCTGCTCCCCGGCCACCAGAGGAGGGTCCCACATGGTGCGCAGACCTCTCCTGCCGCCCGCTGCTCCCCTCAGCAGTGTACTTCGGTCCTTCTGCCTGCTCTGCTCCCTGCTCTGGCTCTGGTGAATTCTCTCACCCTCCTGCGCTTCTGACTGTACCCAGTGCATGTATAAACAAACAAACAAACAAACAAATAAAGAAAGAAAGAAAACATGCCTCTATAAAAAAAAAAAAATGTAAACTAAATTGTTCCCTTGGTTAGAGCAATTTCTAGTTTTGTTAGAGCAGTTTCTAGTTATGCTTGTGTCGGAACTTTTTTAGACTGTTGATATGTACTGCTAAATTGCTTTCCAGGCTAGTTACAAGTATCCTTATTCTCAGTACACAACATAAGTTTAGAATGTAGAGATCTAGATCATGAGTTAACTTGAAGTAAAATAAAAAATTGTACTAATATTCTAAATTGTGTTACATATCAGTTTTAGTTACATGTGATATCAAAAAAAGAGAAAAAAGACAATATTTAATGGGATTAATTAGTTCATGACTTATGTGTGAGGGGCTCTTGCTTCTTTGGCTGTATGTGTAGTTCTGTTATAGGACAGGGAGAGGGGCAGCCCAAGCCCCGCAAACCTGCCTATTCTAAATGGGTTCTGCCATCCGCCGCATCAACACAAAACATAGGAGACTTTAATGGGAAGGAACTTTAATAAAACTAGGAAACAATACAGGTAAGGCAAAGAGTCTAGTTTCTAAATGAAGCACCCAAAGTTACCCGTCCCCTCGTGGGTAAAAGTCCATCCAAATGGGATTGGCCCAGAGCAAAGCCCCAAAGCCTGCCACAAGTCTAAAGCATCTTCCAGTGGGGACCCACAGCAAAGGGTCAAAAATAACCAGACAAGCCCGGAAGGAAAAGAGCAAAATCAACATCAAGATAAAAGCTGCCATGGTCACCTCCCCATGGGTCTCACCCACATCTGTGTCACCCAGTCTACGACCAAAAGACAAGCGCAGTTTCTTCACGTGTCTCTAGGCTCCATGCGCCTCCTCCAGGTCTCCTGGCTCCATCCTGCTTCCTTCCTCAGTCTCTTCTGCAGCTTCTCCTCTTCCTGCTCAGCTCCACCCTCCCTTGGGTGGGGCAGGGAACCTCCCCCTTTCCTGGGGACCACCCTGTTACAGTTCAACAAAGAATATTTCAATTTGTGCTTACTGTTAATATACCTTGGGGAAGCATACAGATGTCTGCAATCTGACCTTACTGGCTATATTTAATGAAGGAGCTTGAGAAGGAATTGTGGGAGAGAAGAGGAAAGACTAGTATACCACAACCAAAAGGCAGAGAAAGGTTTAAGAATAACCCAATCCTGTGCCTTGCTAAAAGACAGCAAAGTGGAAATAAGAATTTCAGAAAGAATCTTCATCATTCTCACTGGCTACAGAAATATGTGGAAAGATAAAACAAGTGTTTAAATCTGGTTCAGTTATTTTTCTTACTTTTCCTTAAAAGAATAATACTGGGCCTTCCCCGTGGCGCAGCGGTTGAGCGCTGGGCTGCAAAGCTGCCCACAGCCTCTGCAGCGCCAGTTCGATCCGGGGCCCACATGGCGCGCAGACCTCTTCTGCCGTGCCCGCTGCTCCCCTCAGCAGTGTACCTCGGTTCTTCTGTCTGTTCTGCTCCCTGCTCTGGCTCTGGTGAATTCTCTCACCCTCCCGCGCTTCTGACTGTACCCAGTGCTTGTATAAATAAATAAATAAATATTAAAAAAAAAAAGAATAATACTAATTTGTGGGCATCTTTTCTAACAAGTAGAATATTTTTCCTTAGTTGTAAAAAAAGAAAAATGCTATCTATAAACTCTTGTGTTTAAGTTTCAGATATAAAATCAGATTTACAAATTATTTATAAAGTGTAAGAGAATACCATCAGGAAATTTAAGACAATAGTAATAGAGACAAATACCACTTGGATGTCTCAACCTCACATATCCAAACTTGAATATATCGTTTTTCCCTAAACCTTTTTTCTTTTGGTTGCCTATCAGTGAATAACACTATCTAGTTCTCTAAGCCAGAAATCTTGGGATTATCTTTTACTTCCTCACCCCACCTGTATTCCCCAGCTATTCAAATTTAGTTTAACTTCCTAAGCATTTCTTAAAACTGTCCACTTCTTTCCATCATTACTGTCATAACTATAGTCTGGGTCACCTATTGCTACTAACCTGAACAGTAGCTCCCAATTTTGTTTCCATGCTTCTCTACTCTTGTCCTAAAGTGTCCTGTCACTCATCTGCTTAAGTTCCTAACGCCAGCCTCTTGTCACTCTCCCTCTCCTCCACATCCCTCAATTTCTTTTCTGTTGTTTCTTTTCCTTTTTTAATTTCTTAGAATGGTCTATATAATCTATCTTGCCTCTTGGTCTCTCCAGGCCAGTCTTCATCTTCTAACCCAATTCCCACTAATCCTTTAGACCTCAAATGTCATTTCCTTGGGACAGCCTTCCTTGATCCCCTCCTTCCCTCTCCTACCAACTGGATTGCATTCGCCTATTTGTGCTTCCTATTTTCCTTTGCACTACCTGGTGTACTAGATTGCTTCTGGCATTGTTTCTCTTGTCTTTTAAACTATAAACTCCATGACAAGGACAGTGTCTTATAACCTTTGTTCTTACCTCAATTACAGAACCTTTCTCATTTTATAATTACTTTCAAGTATGTCTCTTGCATGGAGTATGCCCTTAAAGGACTTTTGTATTTGTAACTATAATCCCTGATGTGTAGGAGAGAGTAAATATTTGTTAAATAATTGGTAGCAGTTTTTGTTTGGGAAATTTACTGGGTAGGAGATGCAGTTTTGTTCTTTTATTTTGAAAATTTGGCCAATAATGAATGACTTTAATGTTTTTTTTATTTTATTCTTTAAATGTGACCAAAAGCTTAATCTATAAATATGTTTCTATAGGGGAAAAGATTGAGGAAACTTGTGCAATCAAGGAACAAATCCAAGAAGTCAGCATTGAAGATACAAGTATTAGTCTAGATTCAGGAAAACCGGAAATTGAAAATAAACATCATAAAAATTTGGTATTTCAAGATTGTGAAAAATCACATGATGACAAAACAAAAGATCCGATCAGTGATACTAAAACTCCTAATACAGAAACCAGGATGAGTTGCTTAATTAAATATAATGTGTCTACTACACCATACTTGCAAAGGTAAACTTTTAAAAAGCAGTGTGCTGCACTTTTCTTTTTATGCTTAAAGTTCATAAATGTGAGTAACTCTTAGGGTTCTAAAAAACTGAGAGAGAGATTCAGATGAAAACTACCATGTTAATAGAAAGATTTCAAATATGTCATTGGCACATTTCACCTTTTAAATACTGTATTTGCTTTTCCCTAACTGTAATCATTTTGAAAAAGAAAAAAAATTATATCATTTTTGTTTAGTCTCTTGTTGTGTTTAGTTGATAACAATGTTTTGGAAGAGAGCAGCTACCCAGTTCTATAGATTTTCAAGTATTCGTTGTGTACAAAATTTAACAACAAACAGAGAAAAGAATAAATTCCTTACTTTAAGGAGCTTATAGTGCTCTCTCTCTAAGACAATCATATTACAGTGGTTGTAAAATACAAGTTATACAGTGTGATAAATAGCATAAAAATACAAAGTCAAAATGTTAGCCTGTTATGTAACTCTGAAAATAAATTTGTTTTTCTGCTTTTAGCTTAAAAAAGAAGATGCAGTTTGATGAAACAAATTCTACGTTTAAAGAGCTGAAGTTTCTAACACCAGTTAGACGTTCTCAGCGTCTTCAGGAGAAGACTTCTAAATTGCCCGATATGTTGAAAGACCATTATCCTTGTGTGTCTTCACTGGAACAGTTAACAGAATTGGGAAATGAAAAGGATGCTTTTGTTTGCCGCCCTAATGCAGCACTGTGCCGGATGTACTTGGAGACCGAAACAATAGAAGAGAAATAAAACTATGATAGGAATGGGGTTTTTATTTTGCCTGGGGTGTTTTGTCTGGTTGATTTTTGTGGTTTTATATATCTCTTAGGTCGGGACATAGCCATGTTCCTAATATTCATAGCAGGAAGCACTTTTTTAACATTCGTCTTATAGCAGTTGTCTCATGTGTCTCGATGCTAACCTACCTTGTCTATCTCAACAGAATGAGTTTTTGCCTAAGATAGGTAAATTTTGTCAGCTAGTTACTGTATTCCTTGAATACAGGTATGTTTCATTGCAGTATTAGTTTGTTCTTTTACTTATTTTGGTAAAAGAAGTAACACTGCAGTCTAAGTAAGTTTTAGGTGTCCATCATTGGGAGTCAACATGTGTTTATACCACTTTAAGTTCACCTCTAAATGACCAGTTCTGTCCTCACCATACCATAGCCCCCTTTTCACTTTTAATAGTCCCAAGTTACACCAAAATTGTAAGTCATCAAATATAAGTACAGCATGCATTCTCAGGAATGAGATGTTCTAGATAAAATATTTTTGCATGGAAATGTTTTTAAAATTTATGATACATATCCCTGCCTTTAAACAGAATGCAGATTTTGTTTGTTTTTGGCCATTCCTTAATTGTTGATCACTTTGAGAGTCAGCCATTATAATGTGTAGAGTGACTTTCTTTAATTATTAAGACAGAAGATTCAGCTTGCTTTTTCACCAGACTCTTGTTACCCAGACTACTGACTGTTGTACCCCTCAAGCCTGCCTGGGGTTCTTCGCTGTCATTTTCCATCAACACTAATGAGTCTGCATCTGTGGTCTCTTGGCTTCTCTCTTGATTTGTAGCGAAGGTTACCAAGTACTGTTAACTAAATACTCCATTTCAAACAGAATATACTTAGTGGTAAGAAGGGAAAGGTGCCAAACTTAGTGGGTATTTGAAATGTTAAATCTGAATTTCTTTCTTTAGTTTCCTTTATAACTTGACTATCTAAAATTTTAGTTAAAATTTTAACTTCTGTTACTTCATGGTTTAACATTCTGACAGTTTATAGATTATTAAAATGGAATTAGAGAAGGATGTATTTAATATGATTGAAATTTAGGTAGTATTTCTAAAATAACTAATATTTAAACTTGCTTTCTTCTTCATAATAAAAAATTTCTATTAGAATCATTTACCCTGAAACATAGTTACATACAGTAAACAGTTTTCTTCTCCCCATACATAAATACTAACAACCAAATTGTCGACTAAGTTCCTGAACTAATACTTAACTGTCATACATTCTCCTTCAACTCTAGCTTCAAATAAATAATTGACCAGTGTAAAAGATATGTTTTAAAACTGTAATATGAATGTGGTTGAAAAATTACAGTCATACTCATTTATTCCTTTTGTATAACAGTACCTATCATCTATTTATTGTCTTCTCATATTGTAAGGATTTTTTTCTCCAGTTGTGTGCCTAATATGTATACAATAAATTAAAATATCTACATAACAATATTCCAGTGACATTCATTTCAACAAATAGGAAATGCAGTTTAATCAAAGTTAATAAGTTTGAAACTTGCCTTTGAAATATGGTGTGATTTGACTTGAGGTTTCAACACTTAAATGTATGCTTAATGGTATATTTCCTTTTGAGAAATTACCTAAAAATTTCCCTTAATGCTTTTTTCCCTTCATATTTATATGAATGGCCCCAAATGTGCCATTTTGAAATGAACTTCAAGCTTGCCTATACTGTCAGCTTTATACAATTCACATTATCTGGTTCACTTGGCCGTATAACATAATGGCTTGAAATAACCAAGAGAGAAACTGTTCTATGTTTGGACAAGTTTTCATAGCATATTTTTCCTCTCTTTTCAACTTAAGGAAAATCTAAATAGTTCTAGTGCTTACATTTACAACCATAGGTCTAACTTTTCAGATGCTTCACAGCTATCATCTTTTCAGATGCCTAGGAACAGCTATTGTATCTTACCTAAGTTTTTTCCAAGCTAAGTGATCTCCAAAGGTGTGATAAGGTGTGTGAACTTTGAAGTCTAACAAACCTACATTCAAGATCTCAGTTCTTAACCTTCCTTTTTTTTTAATTTTTATTTTTTAAGATTGATTTAGTTATACAAGAACCGGGGTACAGGCCAGATGCATGGGAGGGTGAGCGGATTTACCAGAGACAGTGGGGAACAGAACAGGCAGACTGACAAAATACACTGCTGAGGGAAGCAGTGGGCGAGACAGGAGAGGTCTAATTCGCCATGTGGGATTCTCTCACGCTGGCCCGTATGGAGCCCGGTGCTGCAGAGGCTGCGGACAGCTTCACAGTGCGGCGCTCAACTGCCTGCTGCCACCAGGGAGGCCCTTACCTTCCTTTAAAGGCTATGTTGAACCTCATCTTTCTGAATGGTAAAATGGGGTTCCCTCCGGTTATTTGTACCAAGTTACCTGCACGATCCCCTGGTTGAAGCTTGACTATCCTTTCCAGAGATACCTGAAGTCACAACTAAGAATTACTCTTTTCTATGTAGCAGACCTGAAATATATATATATGAGGCACCGGATTATGAGTATTGGAGAGCAAAAGTCGCTAGTCAATATCCAAAGAAAAGCAGAGAGACTCCAGTGCCTGGGGGCTTTTAGAGATACCTCAGTTGTATATCCTAATGTATTTTTTTAAATACAAATAGAAGGGGCCTCCCTGGTCACCTATGGGTTGCGTCTCAGTGCTATCACCACAGTCACCGCGGAGGCCTGAGCTCAATCCCTGGTCAGGGAGCTAGCATGGCAGGTATCTCCTGTCTTGCCAGCTGCTCCCCTTAGCAGTGTTCAGTAAATCTGCCTGCTCTACTCCCCACTTTGTCTCTGGTGAACCTACTCACCGCCCCCCTCCACCTCTGGCCTACACCCCAGTTCTTCTATAAAAATAAAATATTTATAAAAAAATAACAAATATAAGCCCTCTCACAAGCTCACTATCCCTCTTAGTAACTAATACTATTATGGTAATCTTCAATGATCTCTGTAAATTTAACACAGATATAATCACATAAATATACACATTCACAGACGACATGTGTTTTGTGAGTTTAGTTTTGCTTTTTTAGTTGTAGATGGCACCATAATTCATGTATGGCCCTGCATCTTTTATTTCTAATTCACAAGCTCACAAGGAACTTTTGGTTGACATAAATGAATACTACATTAAAGCCATATTTGTAAATGTTAAATGTTACATTTCAAAATTATAGAGAAAAGAATGGCTGTGAGTCAGCAATCCACTTAGGGAACAAGAAATTTCAATCTACACCACTTGCAAAAATAAATTGTGGTTGGAATAAAATTTTTTTTTTTTTTTAATTTTTTTTAATATTTTTTTTTTTTTTTTATAGAGGCATGTTTTATTTATTTATTTATTTGTTTGTTCATTTGTTTTTTGTTTATACATGCACTGGGTACAGTCAGAAGCGCGGGAGGGTGAGAGAATTCACCAGAACCAGAGCGGGGAGCAGAGCAGGCAGAAGGACCGAAGTACACTGCTGAGGGGAGCAGCGGGTGGCAGGAGAGGTCTGCGCACCATGTGGGACCCTCCTCCGGTGGCCGGGGAGCAGCCGGGAATCGAACCGGCGCCGCAGAGGCTGCGGGCAGCTTCGCAACCCAGCGCTCTACCGCTGCGTGTGGTTGGAATAAATTTAAGTAAGTATATTAGCAGGAAGTGTAAAATGTTTATCCTTAGAACAGGGAGAGGATTTTATATTTGAGGTTCTTTAAAACTTAGTTTAATTGAAGTAACTAATTTACATAACTTTATGTTGAGGAGCACAGGCTTACACCTCTTCAAATGTAAACGCTGCACATCCACCACCAAAGTATAACCCTCCACCGAATCCATTTTGGACCCTCTCTGCCTTTGCTCCTACCCTTCTGGGTAACCTCAGTTGTGTAGTCCGAATCCAAGGGTGGGTTTTTATGTTAGTTTTTTCAGACCTTTGTTTTGTTCCTCTATGTTACACATATGGGTGATATCTCCTGGTACTTGTCTTTCTCCTTCTGACTTATTTTGCTTAGTGTAATCCCTTCAACCCATCCATGTTGTGGCAAGTGGCAAGTTTAGAGAGGGTTTTCTTAAGCAAGACACTAAATGAATCTTGAGCAGACACTAAATGAATCTTTATATACTGATGGAAAAGCTGGTGAAGCACAGACGTTCACAGCAGATAGTAGCTGTGGACCTAGTTTCACCTATTTGGGTAAAAGGGGAAGACATTCAAGGGCCAGACCAGTTTCTGCACTTCAGAGCTTCAAAATTCTGTAAGAAAAGGAATTGTGAAGCAAGATTTCTATGACCAACTGTCATTCAAGTTTGAGGACAAAACAAAAATGTAGACCTGCAAAGATTCAGCTTACCACACATGAACTTACCTGAAAATATTCCTAAAGGTAAATGTAAGATTGAAAAAATTGTCAACTAGACCATAAGAAAATTAAAAAAAAAAAAAATACAGGGAAGTCTATATAATTGTAAATTATAAAATATGAGCCTTTGGCAGCACATATAAAAAATTAGAAAAAAAAAAAAGATTAGCATGGCCCCTGCACAAGAATGACACAGAAGATTATGAAACATTCCATATTTTTAGAAAAAAGTTTTAAAAAATGAAAACACTCCAATAATTTCAACAGGAGAGTGGTGAAGGACATTTAAAAAAAAAAAAAAGGCTGAATTAAGGTTGATTTTTTTTTTTTTCCAAAAGTAGGTATCTTGGGTGACCATTTCATGTAAACTGACTTAGTCAGACTTAGTGACGCTGTTATAGGACAGGGAGAGGGGCAGCCCAAACCCCGCAAACCTGCCTATTCTAAATGGGTTCTGCCATCCGCCGCATCAACACAAAACATATTGTTATAGGACAGGGAGAGGGGCACCCCAGACCCCCACAAACCTGCCTATTCTAAATGGGTTTTGCCATCCGCCGCATCAACACAAAACATATGACACTTTAATGGGAAGGAACTTTAATAAAAACTAGAAAACAATACAGGTAAGGCAAAGAGTTTAGTTTCTAAATGAAGCACCCGAAGTTACCCATCCCCTCGTGGGTAAAACTCCATCCATATGGGGTCGGCCCAGAGCAAGGCCCCAAAGCCTGCCACAAGTCTAAAACATCTTCCAGTGGGGACCCACAGAAAAGGGTCACAAACAACCAGACAAGCCCGGAAGGAAAAGAGCAAAATCAACATCAAGATAAAAGCTGCCATTGTCACCTCCCCACGGGTCTCACCCACATCTGTGTCACCTAGTCCACGACCAAAAGACAAGCGCAGTTTCTTTACGTGTCTCTAGGCTCCATGTGCCTCCTCCAGGTCTCCTGGCTCCATCCTGCTTCCTTCCTCCGTCTCTTCCTGCAGCTTCTTCTCTTCCTGCTCAGCTCCACCCTCCCTTGGGTGGGGCAGGGAACCTCGAACCTCCCCCTTTCCTGGGGACCACCCTGTTACAATATGAGACTTTAATGGGAAGCAACTTTAATAAAACTAGGAAACAATACAGGTAAGGCAAAGAGTCTAGTTTCTAAATCAAGCACCCAAAGTTACCCGTCCCCTCGTGGGTAAAACTCCATCCATATGGGATCGGCCCAGAGCAAGGCCCCAAAGCCTGCCACAAGTCTAAAGCATCTTCCAGTGGGGACCCACAGAAAAGAGTCAGAAACAACCAGACAAGCCCGGAAGGAAAAGAGCAAAATCAACATTAAGATAAAAGCTGCCATTGTCACCTCCCCACGGGTCTCACCCACATCTGTGTCACCCCGTCCACGACCAAAAGACAAGCGCAGCTTCTTCACGTGTCTCTAGGCTCCATGTGCCTCCTCCAGGTCTCCTGGCTCCATCCTGCTTCCTTCCTCAGTCTCTTCTTCTGCTTCTCCTCTTCCTGCTCAGCTCCACCCTCCCTTGGGTGGGGCAGGGAACCTCCCCCTTTCCTGGGGACCACCCTGTTACAAGGCTGTGTCCTCACATACTGATGGAAACACTGGTGGCATATTTCCCAATCCGACCCTGCTTGTTTGAACAAAGAGCAGGACTCCTGGCCTAATTTTCTTGGGTGTCTCCATCTGTTGCCCCAGATGATGCTAAATGGACAGATTCTCAGTTAAGACTTATTTTCCTCCTTTTTATCTGTTTCATATGCCAGAGCAGTTTCATGCCCGCTTGAAACTGCCCTCAGCACATCCCTGATGTCTGTACACATGGTTTCTAGTGGATCTCTACAAGGCTTAACTCACTCAAAAACTGAAAGGACTATTAAATTATACCAATCTTTTTTTTTCTCTATCAACAATTCCTGTAATTTGAAACAACTAATAGCACTTCAGGAAAATTAACTTTGAGAGTCAAAGATCATTGAGCATCACATCAGTTTAATATTTTGGGTTTTTTTTTAAGATTTATTTTATTTATTTACGCATACAAGAGGTGAGGTGCAAACCAGAGATGTGGGGGATGAGAGGATTTACTAGAGACAGAGTGGGGAGCAGAACAGGCAGATCTACTGAAATACACTGCTAAGGGGAGCAGCAGGAGAGACAGGAGAGATCTGCTGCGCCATGTGGGTTAGCTCCCTGATTGGGGATCAGACTCATGCTGCAGTGGTTGTGGATAGTTTCATAGTGCTGAGACTTAAACCCTGTGCCACCAGGGAGGTCCAGTTTAATATTTGAAAATATTTGTTGTATCTACAATATCTTATCAGGACAGAAACTTGGCTCTGCAATCAGTTCCTACTTCTTTCTGCACCAGGTTCACCCACACACTGCAGTTCTGAGAGGTAATTTCTGCAACTGCCTACCATGTTATTATCACCTAAAGACTATAGCTCTCCCTCATTATTTTTTGGAGATTCTGAGTCTTCAACTAGATTGGTTCACAAACAGCAACAATTGTGTACCACCATCTCTCCTCACTCCATCTCAGGGACATTTTTAACGTCTGGAGACAGTTTTGATTTTCAAGACTGGGGACAAGGGAGACTGCTGATACCTAGTGGGTAGAGGCCAGAGATAGCAATAAAGAACCTGCAAAGCACAGGAAGACTCCACAACCCACCACTCCCCTCTCAAACTCCCCTCCAGACCAAACTATCAACCATGCTGAGGCTGAGAAACCCTTCACCGGATCACAGACTCTCCTAGTTAATGCCTTCTTATGGCTTCTTGGTCACTACCCTCCCTTCTCACTCCAACAAACTTTGCATTCAACTTCAGCAGCTGATTCCCAGGCACTGTGTGGACTTTGGCGTTGCCAAGAACTGCTCCTCCCCTGAGATTTTGATTTTATGCTCTCCTCTTCACAACTGCTCTTCTACCAGCTTCCCCTATCCTTTGCTACCTCTATACAAGTTCTTGAACTTCATTCAAATGCTCCCTTTCCCCCATCATGACTGTCTACACCAGAATTAGAAACAGGAATATAGTGCAAGCTACCAGTGGAATTTAAAATATTCTAGTAGCTATGGTTTAAAGGTAAACAGAAACAGGTACAATTCCTTTTCATAATATATTTTATTTAACTCAATCTATTTCAAATATCTGTTCAGCATATAATTATAATATACAAAATTATTTTTTAAGGAGAAGGAAGTCTTAGTGTGTACTTTAAATTTTTTTTTTTTATAGAGGCATGTTTTTTTTTTGTTTTTTTTTTTTTTATTTATTTGTTTGTTTGTTTTGTTTTGTTTATACATGCACTGGGTACAGCCAGAAGCGCGGGAGGGTGAGAGAATTCACCAGAGCCAGAGCGAGGAGCAGAGCAGGCAGAAGGACCGAAGTACACTGCTGAGGGGGGCAGCGGGCGGCAGGAGAGGTCTGCGTGCCATGTGGGACCCTCCTCTGGTGGCCTGGGAGCAGCCGGGGATCGAACCAGCGCCGCAGAGGCTGTGGGCAGCTTCGCAACCCAGCGCTCAACCGCTGCGCCACCAGGGAGGCCCCTTAGTGTGTACTTTATACTGACAGCACATTTTGATTCACACTAGTCACTATTCCATTGCTCAACAGCCACACACGTAGCGACTACACGTTAGCTGGTGTCAATACCAACTTCACTTCTTTTTTAAATTTTTTAAAAATTATTTTTTAAAGATTTATTTATTTATTTATACAAGAACCGGGGTACAACCCAGATGTGTGGGAGGGTGAGAGGATTCACCAGAGACAGAGTGGGGAACAGAACAGGCAGACTGACGAAATACACTGCTGAGGGGAGCAGCGGGCCAGAGAGGAGAGGTCTGCTCACCATGTGGGACCCTCGCTGGCCAGCACGGATCAAACCGGCGCTACAGAGGCTGCGGACAGCTTCACAGTGCTGCGCTCAACTGCCTGCACCACCAGAGGAAGCCCAGCCAACTTCACTTCTTTCACAGGGTATCAGTATAGATATCAAGGTGGGTCACTTCAACACCCTTACCTTAGCACCCTAACTTTCTCATCCCAGTGTTCGTCAGTCTTGCTTCTCTGCTTAATCTCAATTTTGGATTAAGCCAGACTCCTCACTACTGTGGCTCCTGAGTCTCACTATAAACCACTCCAGGGCAATAATGTCAGAGAGATGTGTAGAGATGATTATACAACTATTGGCTTCATTCTGGAGCAACATAATAGTTTTTCTCTACATTTGTTTCTTCTCATATTCTGACAACAATAATCAGAACTTCACTCCTCAGAATTTTGCTGCATATTACTAATACATGTACATTTTGATTAAAAAAATAAGCTTTCTGCTTCAAGATTTTTGCCCCAACACATGTACACCTTCATTTTCTATTTCATAGAGAGAATTCAGACTCTGAAGAGTCCCTTTCCTTCTCTAACATCCATATACCTCCTTATCTCCTTGGGTCTCAGAAGCACATCTGTCTCCTGCCACACTCCCAGCACCAGAAGAATCAAACAAATAAAAGACCATGTGCCTTCCCTCTAGTCCAAGACTAACCCTCTTTCTGGACTCCAAAACCATTCTTTCAGTCTCAGTGAGACTTTCCTTGTCTCCCTGCCTCAGTATTTTCAGCTTACTTTCTTTTCATTGCTTTATTATCCCTCAACATATAACTATAATTTCCTCACGGATAAGATATTTTCATAATCTTGTGCTCCCTTCTACCCTTCATTATTGAAAGGTTCCCCGTAGTAAAGAAAAGAAGAGCCAGGCCAATTTTCTCACATGCAGGGGAAAATTTATTGCCCCCCCAGGCGAGATTCACAGACCCAAGGTGAGGGTCAGTGAAGTCACCACCATTATCAGGGGAAGGCAGGTTTTTATAGGTTGGGGAGAGGGAAACCCCTGGCATGGAACTTTCAATTTTCACTTTTTCCTCCTTCCCTTTATAGCTGAATTTTTCTTCCCCTTCTCCCCACTCCCCAGACCAGTTTCTAAGGGCTTTATTGATTAACATGCTTTGGAAAAGAAAGGTAATCCTGTTGCTTCCAAGTCAAAATGAAGAGCTATGTCCAGGGACACTCCAGAGCTACCAAAGGGGACTCATTCATAGATCCGCTGAAAGCAAAGGATTGGACCACCAATTCTTTGGGCTTCAACCATAGGCTTATTTCTTTCTCACATGACTTTCTTGAAAGTATCCTACATTTCATGATTCTGCTGACCACCCAACTCAATTACAGCAATTTAGCTTTTCCCTCATCATAGCATTGAAACCACTCTCTTTAAAATTACCCATGACCTCTGTTGCTAAATGCAGTGGAGCCCCTTCAGACTTTTTAACGTGGTCGTCTTTGACACTATTTACCACTGCACCATCTCTTTGGCATTACTGCATGTTGTGGAAAAGAATAGGGTATAGGCCAGAGGCACTGTGAGACAGAGTGGAGACTAGAACAGACAGATTTATTGAAATACACTGCTAAGAGAAGCAGCAGGCCAGATGGGAGAGGTCTGCACAGCAAGAAGGACTTGAGGCTCCTTTTTTAACCTGTATCAAGGACTTTTCATGACTGGGGAGATGATTTGGGTGGTTAGTGCTGGGATGGCTGGTCTTGGGCCTTGACCTTAACACAGAATGTATCCTGGCCCTGCTTCCACATTCTTGGTCAAAGTGATCTGTCTTATGACCTGGTTTCCATAGCAACCTTATCAATTCCCTTTTATCTATTCAAGCCTCCTAAACCTTCCTGCTGGGCAAGGGGTGGGGACTTAGTTTTAACTTGTTAAATGACACCCAACACTGCAATGCAGTGGTTAAGAGCCATATCCTGGAGCCACACCAACTGGGTTCTAATTATGAGTAGGAAATTTGGGACCTGAGGCAAGTTAAGAGCTCTTCTCTTACATAATAATGGTATCTATCTTTAGGGTTGTTTTGAAGATTAAGTGAATTCATAACTAACAATTATGGAGTCTTTACATATATTTACATATATTAACTTAATCAAAACAGTGCTAGCTCCTAGTAACTTGTGTATGTTATCTATAATAATATTTTATTATTTTCAATCATTACTCAGCTCAAAAGCTCCCCTAGCTCTCACAGCTGGCAATAACTGCCGAGGAAAAGGGCAGGGCACATCTGTTCTCCATCCCATCCTCATCAAGTCTATGTTCGCAGATTGTTTTGGGTTGAATTGTGTCCCCCTCCTCCCCCTCCTGATACCGGAATTGTCAGGTCTAGTCTCCCAGCCAGGAACGGATCTCAGGCTGCAGGGCAGCGCTGAGTCCCAGCCACTAGACCCCCCAGGGTTGGTGTCTCACGAAGCCGCAGCAGGAACTTTGCAGACGCTCAGGCAAGCAAGCGAGAAGAGGCAGGTTCGTTTATAGAAAGAAAAAGTTTATTGAGGAGGAAAAGAGCAGAAATAAAGTGGGACTCCCAGGCCAGGGAACCAGGCCTGGGAGGGGCAAGGAAGCCAAAGTAGAGTGGTGTCTTAGGGAATATATACCTTTTTTTCCCTCATTATTCTAAAACTTTACCAGTCTTTTTGTGATTGGTTAGTTTTCGGCTGTTTTACTTAATTTGCTACTGAGTGCGGGATCTTCACATTCCTTATCTAACAGCTTTCTCTTTCCCCATTAGTTGCATCTTTAAATTTATGGCCCAGTCCTCTGGATGGGCATCCCTGCATTGAAGTTAAACAGCTGCCCTTCTAATGTGTCCATAAATTAAACCACTCTCCATTTCTCCAATCTCCACCTCCCTTTATCACCTGAAGAAAACCAGGACTATCATTGACAGTATTAATATTATTCGTGGTCCTGGGGTGTTTGTTTTCCTAATGGAATTGGTTATATTTCTTTGGTTGTCCTTATCTCTGAAGCCTCCCTAAATTCTTCAGAGGTCCCCTCCTGCACTGTCCCTAAAAACTGCCTAATAACCCTAGCTTGCCCTGTCTCACTCCCACCATAAAAGCTATGTTGGGGTCCTAATCCTAATCCCCAGTACCTTTGCCAAGTAATCTAACATTTTGTACACGTTACAAATGTTGTTTTGCGTCTCCCTCCCACCCCCGCCCCCACGCCCAAGGTCACACAGTAAACTGAGTGCTGCGCTGTGAAATTTATAATCTGGGAATCTGGGGACAGAACTCATGTTACTGGGGGACACACTCCCCCTAACACCCCCAAGGCTTTGTTTAAGACCAGCGTAGTACAGTTTCACAACGCGCCCTTGCTAGGCCCGGGGACTCCGAGAACAGCGCCGCCCGCCAGACCCAGGCGGCTTCCTGAGCCCGAAACCTAGAGACGACTCGCGGCCCCGCCCGGCGGAAGCGCGCCAGGACCCGGGGTGCGAGCGGACTGTGATCGCCCGGGAGACGGAGAGCGGAGCCCCAGCGGCCCGCCGCCTCTGCAGGAAGGGGTGCAGCGGGTGGTCGCGGCGTGCGGCGTTGGGGCAGGCAGTGCCTGCCCTGGGTGGGGCGAGGGGGAGACGTGCTTCTGGCGCTCGGGGCTCCGCGCCCCAGCTTCACCCAGGGCCTGGACGGCTCGCCTCGCGCGGGCAGCCCCCTACTGCCGCGGTGTTCCATACAAGATCTGGGGTGTAGGCCAGAGGTGCAGGGGGTGAGAGGATTCACCAGAGACAGAGTGGAGAGCAGAACAGGTGGATCAACTGAAATACACTGCTGAGGGGAGCAGCAGGTGAGACAGGAGAGGTCTGCTGCGCCATGTGGGTATCTCCCTGGCCGGGGATCGAACTTGTGCTTCGCAGGTGAGCGCAGGTTGGGGCTTCCAAGGCTGAGCCCGGTGATCTGGTGGAGTGGTCTCCCCTGTAGTATGGACATCCCGAGCGCACCTTCCAAACTTAGCCTGTTTCTCACCTGTGATCCCACTTCTGGGTGTTTGCATGTCACTTCCTTAGTTTGGGTTGGCGTAGACGTGTGAAGGGACACTTTTACCACATTCAGAGTGTATTTTAATGATCTTATAGGTGTAATTTTAAATAACAGCGGGAAATGTGAACAGAAAGGACCAAAAGTGGTTTTCAGGGGAGAAAAGTCAGTGGTTGCTTGTCCATTACATAAAGTGAGGACTCCAAAAGGAAAAGAAAGAATAAAATATGAAAAAAGAAAAATGGCATCCTTGTGAAATCATATAATACTAGCAGTGATTTAGTGACAAATAACTTTTCTTCCGGCTCCCTAAATATACCGAAAGACCTAATATTCTTGAATTATTTTTCAAATCAGTGCGTCTGATTTGGCTATATGGGGAAATTATTTCTAGGGTCTCCTGCTAATTCTATGATACAAGTAAGTAATTCTATAATACAAGTATGTATGATGGATGGCAGTATTGCTGGTTTGGGTTTGTGATTTTTGCTTTACCTGCCATTTGTGCCTTGTAATTCTATGTGGTATGATTAAACAAGACAAAACAAAACAAAAAATAACACCAAGTAAGCTTTCCAGTTATCAAATTATTACTATAATGGAAAAAGCTGCTATTTATTGCAGGCCTCCTGTACATCAGGCAAAGTTTTAGAAAATTTATATTCAACTTTCTTATGTATTAAGCAATCCATCTAACCACTTCATCCTGGAAATACAGAAGTCCCAGACACCTTCAACTCAAAATGTCCCAAAAGAAACTTGTCTTCCTTTTCTTCGTACATTTCTTTTTTTTTTTTTTTTTAAGATTTCTTTTTATTTTATTTATGCATATAAGATCTGGGGTGTAGGCCAGAGGTGCAGGGGGTGAGAGGATTCACCAGAGACAGAACAGAGAGCAGAACAGGGCCTCCCCGGTGGCGCAGCGGTTGAGCGCTGGGTTGTGAAGCTGCTCACAGCCTCTGCAGTGCCGGTTCGATCCCCGGCTGCTCCCCGGCCACCGGAGGAGGGTCCCACATGGCGCGCAGACCTCTCCTGCCGCCCGCTGCTCCCCTCAGCAGTGTACTTCGGTCCTTCTGCCTGCTCTGCTCCACGCTCTGGCTCTGGTGAATTCTCTCACCCTCCCGCACTTCTGACTGTACCCAGTGCTTGTATAAATAAATAAATAAATCTTAAAAAAAAAAAAAAAAAAAGAACAGAGAGCAGAACAGGTGGATCTACTGAAATACACTGCTGAAGGGAGCAGCAGGTGAGACAGGAGAGATCTGCTGTGCCATGTGGGTATCTCCCTGACCGGGGTTCGAACTTGTGCTGTAGTGGCGGGCAATAACCTGACAGTGTTGAGGCTTTAACCACTGTGCCATGAGGTAGGCTTTCTTCCTGCATTTTCTACCTCTGCCACTCTCCTCTCTCCAGAAAAATCAAACAAAAAACCTGTCTTCTTGGACTGCTATCACCATTCACCTAGTTTCCACCAGAAAACTGGGAGTTTACCTTGCCCCCTTCTTATTTGTCCCCCATAAATCTTATAACCAAAAATCTTGCTGATACATACTTCCTTCCCATTTTCTTCATTGGTACCATTCTTTTCCATCCCATCCGTTCGGCCTTTTCTACTCTCGGAGTCTTCTCTCTGGCTCTCTTGCCCATTCCCCATCCAGCTCAATCACAGGCAGATTTCTTTAATATGCAGATATGATTACATTGCTCTTTTGTGTAAATCTTTCGGAGACAGCCATCATTAACCTAAATCCAGCAACCTAAACTTGGCTTACAATGGCCTTCAGATAAGGCTCCGCTTTACCAGCCTGTTAAAATTCACTTTCAATTTCTTGAACTGAACACAAATCTCTTTTGCTTTTAAATATGTGAATCTTCCTGGGTCATTCTATTCCTTCTCTTTGCTGCACCAACTTCTGTTCATCTTATAGGCTTCAGCTTAAATATAATTTTCTAACTCCCTTGGATATTTCTACTATATGCTAGCAAGGTTCTTTTGGCAAGACTTGTAGAGATCTGAGATGCAGTCTACACTGGGTGTTGGTGAGGGCAGGGAGAATGAGATATTTGTTCAGCATTTGCTCAGTATCTACCTATTGGATGAATAAACGAATAAGTTGCTGATGTTCTGTTTTATGACGATTACAGCTACTTTGATTAATTCTGCCTTTTAAAAATTAATTTTCAAATATTTCTGTTTTTAATAGAGTTTGGGAGAGCCCGTGGTGACTTCATGAGTGGAGCTGGGCTGTGTGGATGCCCCAGCATGGATGACTACACAGTCCTGAGAGTGATTGGGGAGGGCTCCTTCGGCAGAGCCCTATTGGTTCAGCAGGAGAGCAGTCGTCAGATGTTTGCCATGAAGGAGATCAGGCTTCCCAAGGTCACTCACTGCTAAGCTAATGCTCATGTGAAAGTGCACAGAGTGTGCAATGTGTATAAGAGAGTAAGCTCTTGAGATTTAACAAAGAGTTGCTGCTTGGTGTAAAAGATGTAAGGGGCTTATTCATTAGCTTTACAAGGTCATGATCTATCTTATGTGGCTCTTAGGATATTGAAAAGGGAGAAAAATAATCAACGTTTAGATGGCAATTGTTGTTTGTTTTATCTCAATGAGAAAAATTTGTAATCGTCTCTAATTTCATATACCTAAGGATATCGGGGTCTCTATCAAAAGCAACTCAGGTGCAATGATAATGAAAAATCATTAAAAAATACAATGAAGAGCAAAGGCCTACCTAAAATACATCTAGTATTGGAGTATCATAAAACTATACTGTATTATTGTAAAGTTATCTGTATTTTTTTTTAAACCAGACATTTATTGCGTGACTAATTGTTGAAATCCTTAAGATGAACAGGATGCTGCAACAGCTGCCCTCTTGGGTTTAGTTGTGTTCCTTCCTAGAATCCATGCCTGAATCTGTGGTATACAGTTTTTAGGTGTCTCATTAGAAAAGTGCTGGTAGTGTTTCGTGTCTGGGCTTGTCTCTCCTTTCTCCCTTCTCTCTCCTGCCCCTCTCCTGCCTCTGGGTCTCTTGGGGAGTATATATCAATACTGCTGCTATGACCCACAGAAGTAAACAACATAACTTATTACAATGTAACAAATATAGGTGCCCACATCAGGCAGCAATCCTAATGGCAGGAGGGCAGAAAAGCCTGAAAATCATTTACCCTACAATGGTGCTCCCTTTGTCATCTTGCTTCTGTGGCCAATACCAAAGAGCTAAAGTTATCTATTTTAGAAGATGTGTATTTATGCATATTTTATTATTTTGTTAAGATAATATTGGTTTGCAACACTATATTCTTCAGAAATATAGTATCCCGTGGGATACCTTCCAGAATATGCTACCACACCACACCCACTACCAAGACACCCATAGTCAATGTGCTGTCCCTCTACCTCTTCCTCTTCTGGAGCTTCAGTTTTACAGTCAGATTTCTAGGGTTTGTTTTATATTTATTTGGACTCACCCCCCCTTTTTTTTTGTTTCTCTACAGTCCATATATAAGTGAGACATTCTGATATTTGAATGTCTTTCTCTTTCTGACTTATTTCACTTACCATTATCCCCTCCTGTTCCATCCATGTTGTTGCAAATGGCAAGAGTTCATCTTTTATTATTATTGCGTATATCCATCACATCGTCTTAATCCATTCCTCTGTACTTGGGTACTTAGGTTGTTTCCATAACTTGGCTATTGTAAATGGTGCTGCAATGAATGTAGGAACGCGTACATCAATTTCTATTAGTGTTTTTGCATTCTTGGGGTAGATATCTAGGAGTAGAATTGCTGGATGATATGGTAGATCTATTTTTAATATTTTGAGAAACCTCCATGCTGTTTTCCATAGGAGACTGGAACAGTCCACATTCCCACCAACAGTGTAAGAGGGTTCCCATTTCTCCACATCTTGCCAACACTTGTTTGTGGACATTTTGATATGGGCCATTCTCACTGGTGTGAGATGCTATCTCATTGTAGTTTTGATTTGCATTTTCCTGGTGAGAGGTGATGATGAGCACGTTTTCATGTCCTAATTGGTCATCTGAATGTCTTCTTTGGAGAAGTGTTTATTTAGCTCTTCAGCTCATTTTTTGATTGGATTCTTTGTTTTCTTTTTGTTGAGTTGTATGAGTTCTTTGTAGATCTTTGACATTAGCCCCTTGTCAGATATATGATGTGTAGATATTTTCTCCCATTTGGTAGGTTGTCTTTTTGTTATAATGATCATTTTTTCACCGTGCAGAAGCTTTTTAGTTTGATCACTCATTTGTTATATTTTCTTTTTAAAATCTTTTTCTAGTCTTCCACTGATATACAGAATTCCAGGAAGGAGGCGGTTCTTTTAGCCAAAATGAAACACCCCAATATTGTTGCCTTTAAAGAATCATTTGAAGGTAAATATGAATTCCAACAAATAAGTGCATTTCTGAATTTGACTCATGACCTCTATAACTTTGCTAAAGAGCTTTACATTTGTTCTAGCTGAAGGGCATTTGTATATTGTGATGGAATATTGTGATGGAGGAGACCTGATGCAAAAGATTAAACATCAGAAAGGAAAGTTGTTTCCTGAAGATATGGTAAGAGACCAACTTAGTTTCCCTCAAGATTTATTTATTTATTTTTAAAAAAGATTTATTTATTTATTTATACAAGAACCGGGGTACAGGCCAGATGCGCAGGAAGGTGAGAGAATTCACCAGAAACAGAGCGGGAAACAGAACAGGCAGACTGATGAAATTCATTGTAGACGGGAGCAGTAGGCGAGACAGGAGAGGTCTGCCACGCCATGTGGGACCCTCGCCGGCAGGCTGGGATTGAACCAGTGCTGCAGAGGCTGCAGACAGCTTCACAGTGCAGCGCTCAACCGCCTGCGCCACCAGGGGAGGCCCTCCCACAGGATTTAGTAGCAGCTTTTCTTATGACATTTGTATAAGTTAAATTAAAAATGTTGGGGTTTATTATTTACTAATATGCTAGTCAGAAATGACTCATTGCTCTGTCAGTGCTACTGCTTGATATCATCAGGATGTTGCTCCCTGAGATGTTTTTCGGAAGTAAAATAGATGAACTAAATGAAATATTAAGGAATAAAACGTTCATGTATAGAAGGAATTATTCATCATATTTTATCCTAGATATTAAAAATCTTGATGTTTGTTGTATTGAAATGTTGGAAGGCAGATGGGTCTATTTTGTATTTAGCAATACATCTTTAGAAGAATGAAACCTGCTTTTCTGTTTCTTTAGAAAACCTAAGTTTACCATATTCCCTTACATTTAGGACTTACTATCTTGTTAATGGAAGATTATGTGCTAAATATTATTGGAATGAGTTAACCAAGGAAAACATTTAAATAAGCCACTTGTATGAGGCTTGATTTGACTTAGGGTGTAAGATGTTGTGAAAATGTACTATATAAATATTTTTCATTTAGAAGTTTTGTTCTTAAAAATTTGGGTTCCATAGAAGGAGGTTAACCTTGGTTTCAACTTTGAATCTTTGTAGCAAAAAAAAAGTCTGTTTGACATTTAACCATAGGTTCTCTTGTTACCTGGAAATTCTGAGTACTATTAACTGGGGATTTATAAGCAGAAAATGTTGGCTTCAAAAGATTGTTAACAATATAGTGAAATGTTTTTATGTTAACATATGCTCACCACTATGCCACCAATGTCTTAAATGTTAACATATGAATACTCTGAAAAAGTAAATGAAGATTTGATATAATGTTTATCCTAAAAAAATGTTGTAGCATATTCATTTCTTTTTTTAAAAAAGATTTTGTTTATTTATGCATATAAGAACTGGAGTACAGGCCAGAGGTGCAGGGGGTGAGAGGATTCACCAGAGACAGAGTGGGGATCAGAGCATGGGAATTGACTGAAATACACTGCTGAGGAGAACAGCAGGCGAGATAGGAGAGGTCTGCTGCGCCATGTGGGTTAGGATTGAACTCGTGCTGCAGTGGCTACCAATAGCTTCATAGTGCTGCGACTTAATCCCTGTGCCACCAGGGAGGCCCCCTGTAGCATATTCATTTCTTAGTGAACAACCTTTATTTATATATATATATATATATATATATATATATATATATATGTTTAAGAGATATTTATTTGATTGACTAAAAGAAAAATATAGTAGTTTCATTAAAATAATTTGCTATTTGGATCAAACATAAGAGCATATGTTGGAGTCAAAGCTTTTTTGAGTTTCTCTGGGGAACACTGAACACTTAGTTGAACGATGTTATTTGTAGGAGTTCTGTACTGACATAAAAACCAGATAAACTAAGATGTGTAGAGCCAATGCTTTGGAATTTTAAGTTGCCATGAATCAGTTATGGCATTCCTGAAGATTTGTGTGCTTTTTCCTTATAGGTACTTAATTGGTTTACTCAAATGTGTCTTGGAATAAATCACATTCACAAGAAACGTGTGTTACACAGAGATATCAAGTCCAAGGTAAGTGGAATACATTTTTAGGCCAAACAAAACAAAGCAATCTCTTTCAGTCTTTTTTTTTTTTTCTTTCTGTTATTGTATTTCTGTTTGGGACATTTTTATTTAGTTTAGAGATATTTATTGACATATTAATTTAATTAGGCAAATAAGGTACCTGAGAAAAAGGTCATTAAATCCCTTTAATAGTATATGCTAACATGTTCCAAGCTTTCTCAATGACCCCCTAACTCCCTGTTATCAGATGGATAATGGTTGAGACTTGGGGCTCACACAGGTTTCCAGTCTGGCCATCAGGGTCTGCTGATACAATCTGAAGATTGCTTGGTAGATTTCTTTTATTTTTTTAAAAAGATTTATTTATTTATGCATACAAGAACTGGGGTACAGTCCAGAGCTGTGGAGGGTGAGAGGATTCACCAGAGACAGAGTGGGGAACAGAACAGGTGTATCAACCGAAGTACACTGCTAAGGGGAGCAGCGGGCGAGTCAGGAGAGGTCTGCTGCACCATGTCGGTTGCTCCCTGGTCAGCTGGGGCTTGAACTCACGCTGCAGAGGCTGTGGACACCCTCATAGGCTGCGTCTTAACCTCTTTTTCTTTATTTTATAGATTTTTTACATCATTTTTCATTTTTGCACAATGTATTCATTTTCATCTTGGTTATAGTCCCCATACAATTCCCACCACCCTTGTTTTTATCCTACTCCCTTTTTCCCCCTCTGTAGTGTCAACCTCTTGTGCCACCAGGGAGGGCCTGCTTGGTAGATTTCTAAGTAGTCATCCTGAATTCCCAAGCAGGCAGGGGAATGTGTAGCTGTCAAGAGGGTATCTTGTCTTTTTGTGTTCACCTTGAGACTTAGCTGTTAGCATTTCTACCCTTAATCTCCATCATCATTTGGCTTCAAAAGACAGCTTCTCTGGAGACCTCTGTGTTCTTTTTGAATGATGGAGACTTAATGTGAATTCTTTTTTTAATACAGAATGTCTTCCTCACCCAAAATGGAAAAATAAAACTGGGAGATTTTGGATCTGCTCGTCTTCTTTCCAGGTATGTGTCTGTTTGACAGCAGTAACAGTAATCCAAACATCTTTGTTCTGGAATGCCCTATATTCATTCTCTACCTTTTTATGGTTTTAGTCCCATGGCGTTTGCTTGTACATATGTGGGAACACCTTATTATGTGCCCCCAGAAATTTGGGAAAACTTGCCTTACAACAATAAAAGGTAAGTGATGTACTTATTTGGCCAGGGTGACTGTTTGGTAATTAACCTTGGTTTTTAAAAAATATATTTGGAAGCAGTGTAGAATCTAAATTCCTAGGCTTCTAGGTGGAGGTCATAGTTTTCTAATTGTTTTAATCAGAGCCAAGTAGAGCTACATGTAAAATATGGTGAAAGGCTAGTCATTTCCAGGAACAGTTAAATGAGTAATCAGAAATTGTATTGCTGGTTCTCAAACTTTTCTGCTCCTGCTTTTAAAATCCTAAAGCCCATGTTGTAGCCATACAGTTAAATCAGAGTGTCTGGGGCTGGGTAATCAGTATCAGGAATTATCAGGGTCACTGATAATTCAGTAATATTGTCAAGTGATTCCAATGTGCCTCAAAACTTGGGGACCACTGGATTATGTTATTGAGCTAATGTTTATAGGATTAGAAAATAAGCACTTGGCTGATAGATGGAAATTTTATGATTTAAAACATAATTTTTTTCCAAATATAAGTAATATGTACCTGTTGATGGAGTGGGTGGGGAAGGGGAGGATTAAAAATGCAGAGATATATAAGAAAGGAAATGGCAATTACCCACTTAATCATAGAGACTAGTAACATTTTGTTATTTTTCCCATGTATTCACTTTCCCCCCTAAACCTAGTTTACATATTCTGCTTTTTTCACTTTATATCTTATTCACTTCATCACATACTTAAACTTTTCATAAATATTGTTAATGGTTGCATAATATTTCACCCATTCCACCAAAATATATTTAGCACTCCACTGATGTTGGCCTTATGATATGTCTCCAATTTTCAGTAGCATAAACAGTTCTGTGATTAATACACCTTTTGTACATAAATGTGTCATTATTTTGTAACACATTCTTGGAGAGGATGCCTAGGGGCAGAAACAATCAAGGGTTCTTGTTACCTTCTGCCAAGATGCTTTCTGTAAAGGGTCTAATCCATACTAAACAGGTTTCTTTAAGAGTAAATTGACCGAATTGGGGACGACTAGGGATATTTGAGTTTGGAGAAGATACTGGACAATACTACTGGATGATGTGCTCGGGGCTGAAGTGTTTGATGTCTGTTATCTTTTTATTAAGAGGTTCTTACAAATATACATGTGTATATACAGAGGTAAACAGCATGCAAACATAGCAAGTATGGGCATTTTCAACTTATCTGTAGGGTTCAAATTAAAAAAAAAAAAGTTGGGGGAAACAGTTGCCAAAACCATTAGTTAAAATAAAAAGTATATCCTGTCGCAAAAGTCTGGAGGGTGACAAGCAGGTGATGAGAATCATTGAGGAAACTGGAGATGCTTAGTATGAAGAAGGGTAGGTGTAGAAGGCAAACTGTAGAACTCTTAGGATTTTTGAAGAGCTCTTTGGTGGAAGAATGAGTAGTCTTGTCCTCTTTGTTTTGGAATGTAGTGCTAACACAGGGAGTGGAGAGTTCCAGGAACAGGTTTTGCTTTATGCTAAGGAAGAACACTATCTCTAAAAGCTATCCAGCAGAGGCACAGATTGTGCCTGAAGCGGAGAGGTCTCCACCAGGAGGTGTGATGATTTTTTCCTCAGTGCTTGCTGCACTGGGTAACCTCCTCAGTCTTAACCACGATCCCCTGAGTTCATAGATGGTTCGTGTTACACCCAGACACTATTGAAGTGATAGCTGAATCTCCCTGGTTTGGAGGACTAGGGATTGGGGAGCAGGCAGTTTTATTGTAAACCTTTGTTAGTATGCCTCTAAGTGTTAGGCCAAAGTTACCATATATTTCAATAACTAGGAATTACTTGTGATCTCTATTATTAAAGATTAATTTTTTTTGTATTAGAAAAGACATCTATTTTCATATGATAATTCATAACCCATTTGTCATTGCATTACTTCTTTATGGTTCCAGTGACATCTGGTCCTTGGGATGCATTCTGTATGAACTCTGTACCCTTAAGCATCCAGTAAGTATGGTGAGCAAAATGAAAGAGACCACTTCTCCTCATAGTTGGCTACATCCTAAATCATATGCTAAATTCTAATCATCAGTTTGCTTCCCTAGAATGAATTCATTATGAAAGTATTCATGTGTTTTTATGTTTATCATCTTTGCCTTAAGCCACTTTTGTAACATATACTAATAAGAAACTTCCATTATTTTGTTTTTGTAGTTCTATATTTGCCTGCCTTCCTTCTTTTTTCTCTCTCTCTCTGTCTTCGTTACCTTCTTTTTTTTTTGCTATCCTTAATTATTTTTATTTTTGTAAAATATATATGTATATATAGCATACAACTTTCCATTTTAATCGTTTTTAAGTATATAGTTCAGTGGTGTTAATTATTTTATCACATTGTATAACCATCACCACTCTCTATTTGCAAAACTTTTCCATCATCCTAAACAGAAACCCTGTACCCATTGAACACTAATTTCCCACTTCCCTCACTCTGAGTCTCAGTAACCTCTAATCCACTTTCTTTCCCTGTGAATTTGCACATTCTACATATTTCATATAAGTGGAATTATACAATAAATTTTCTTTTGTGTCTGACTTTTTTGACATAGCAAAACATTTTCAAGGTTAATCCATGTTGTAATGTGTGTCAGGATTTCATCCCTTATTATGACTGAGTAATATCCCATTTTATAGTTTATACCATGTCTTCTTTACCCACTCATCTGTTGATGAACATTTATTTATTTATTTTTTTTTAAAAGAATTTTTTTTTCCAATTTTTTTTTTTTTAATAGAGGCATGTTTTATTTATTTATTTATTTGTTTGTTTGTTTGTTTATACATGCACTGGGTACAGTCAGAAGCGTGGGAGGGTGAGAGAATCCACCAGAGCCAGAGCGGGGAGCAGAGCAGGCAGAAGGACCGAAGCACACTGCTGAGGGGAGCAGCGGGCGGCAGGAGAGGTCTGCGCGCCATGTGGGACCCTCCTCTGGTGGCCGGGGAGCAGCCGGGGATCGAACCGGCGCCGCAGAGGCCGCGGGCAGCTTCGCAACCCAGCGCTCAACCGCTGCGCCACCAGGGAGGCCCTGTTGATGAACATTTAGATTGTTTCCACCTTTTGGCTGTTGTGCATAATGACATTATAAACATGGTGAACAAGTATCTGTGAGAATTCCTGTTTTCAAGTCTTATACCTAAGATATGGTAATTTTATGTTTTGTTTTGTGAGAAACACCTCACTTTTTTAAACTTCTCTAATTTTTTTCTCAAATTTTATTCATTTGGCAATTGTTTATGTAACTGTAATTTGGAGTACAACTTTCCACCTCCCCGTGTGCACATACTTCTCTCACCCTCCACCAAAGCTCTGGTGCCAATGCCCTGTCCCATCGGTCCCCTGCCCCCTCCTCTCCACACCCTTCCCCTCTGGCAATCAATGTATTTTTCAGAGTCTAAGAATTATTTTGTTGTGTTGCCGGTTTTCCTTTGGTTATTTATATTCTGCAAATGAGTGAAACCAGCCAGTCATAATCGCCTCAGAATCCATCCATTTTGTCTTAAAAGGCACTGTTTCATCTTCTTAAATAGCTTAATAGTATTCCATTGAATGTGCATTCTACAGCTTCTTTACCCCAGTTGACTTGTCAGTGGGCATTTAGGTTGGTGCCATGACTTTATTGGGATAATGCTGCTATGAGTAGAGGAGAACATAAATCTTTTCACATTAGTGTTTTCATATTCTCTGGTAAATATCTAGCAGTGCCATTGCTGGATCATATGGGATTTTTTTTTTTTTTTAAGCAATCTTTACAGCATTTTTCTTAGAGGCTGCACCAAATGACATTCCCACCAGTGTTGCATGTTAAAACAGTGGATGAGTGTTCTTTTCTCTCTACATCCCCACCAACTTTTGTTGTCTCCAGTCTTTTGATATAAGCCATTCTCACAGGGGTGAGGTGACATCACATTGAAGAAGCCCAAGCTGTGTGTCAGAGTGGTTGCACCATTTTTATACTTAGCTTTTTGCTTGTCATGTGAGTTTCTTCTCTAACTGAAATATGAAAAAATAGACTTTGCCCTATTGTATTATATATTTTTCAAGATATTTTAAGAAATAATTTAACCAATAAGAGGTTAATGGTTAAATAACTTGCCCCGCTTGTTCACCATTGTTTATTACACAGAAATAACAGTCATAGCCCTGAATCCCTATTAGGTATTAGCTTTGCATAGAGACAAATTCTGTTCTTTGAATGCAGTAAGTATTTTTACAAATGTGGTTGAGAGTATGTAAAGCTTGTGAGAATGATTGATTAGGGAAAATCCTTTGCCACCTCTAGGGAAAAATAACTCAACCTGAAAGTATGCACTGTAAATAAGAACTCATCTTCCTTGACTGTAAATGACTTATAATACCAGCTGAATAATTTTGAGCAACTTGGGAAACTTAACAAAATGCTGATGTCTAGGTCCATGCCAAACTAATTGAATTAAAATATTTGAGGGTGTCCTGGGAATTCATGTTTTTGAAACGTGATTGTATTATGCAGCCCAAATGGATACCATTGTATACAAATAAAATTATTTTTAAAATCCCAATATCTTACTTATGATTTTATCCTTTAGTTTCCTGATTTGATCTTTTTCATAAACTAATTTTAAACATGATCTTATTTGTCCTCTTGAGAATATTAAGAAGTATAGAGCCCTGAACATTTGCCACACGATCTTTGATCTGCTTGAAGGCAAAAGTAGTTCTCAAATGTTTAGGATGTGCAGGAACTCAGTATAATGGTTAAAAAGTCTGAGGCAAAGCAATTTCAATCTTATTTTTCATTACCTGACTATTGCCTTTGTTGACTTTTCCTTTTTCATATCATCACTAATAGCTAATACACTAACACTAACAGGTAATATGCTTCCAAGGCAGAATGCCAACATGTTCTTACACAAGTAACACCAAGGCTGGCATCTAATGTTAATTCCATTGTTTTCATTGAACAATGAAAATGTTTTGGGCCGTCCTGGTGGCAAAGGGGTTAAAGGCACAGCACTATCAAGTTATTGCCTGCCACTGCAGCATGACTTCGATCCCCATCGGCCAGGGAGCTAACCCACATGGCACAGCAGAACTCTCCTGTCTTGCCTGCTGCTCCCCTCAGCAGTGTATTTCAGTAGATCTGCCTGGTGTGCTCCCTGCTGTCTCTAGTGAATCCTCTCACCCCCCCACCCCACCTCTGGCTTATACCCCAGTTCTTGTATGCATAAATAAAGAAATCTTTTAAAAAACAATGAACATGTTTTAATGTTATTCTGGTATGTCATTTTATATCCCACTCTATAACTTGTCAAATTTTAATAGCTTTAATAGTCATCAAATACTTCGATGACATGATAGTAAAAAGCAGAAGTTTAATATTGGGAAGATCTCAAGTGCATTGCTGGGCAACAGGCCTGGAGATTTCTTGGAGGAGTGAAGAAATGAAAGTTATACTTTAGAGCCTTTTAATATTATTTGACTTCTTAAAGCCAGATGTATGTGTTACTTTGATTTTTAAAATATATTAAAATGTGTATCTGCAAAACCAGCCTGTGACTAATAAAGTACCCAAAGCACTGATGGTAGATCAGACTCTCTAGATGCAGAAGTTTTTCACTAGCGATGATTACCTTGCCCCCCGCCCTTATGAAATTTTAGAAAAATATCTGAAGGATACTTCCAGGAAGGAAAATGAGCAGGCAGAAGATATATTTATAAAATTAAAATATTCATATGACTTTAGTTTAGCCAGTATTATTTACACGTTCGTTCTTCATATTTGCTTTTTTTATATAAATTTTTTTTATTTTTATATTTCCCCATACAATTGCGACCCCCTTATTTTGACCCCAATCCCTCCCCTCCCCAACCTCCACTCCCCATAGAGTGTCTCTGGTTCATAGTTGTTTGTTGATTTTGATTTTTACTTTCTTATAGTTATTCTTTTTCCTGGTCCCTTATTTAAGTTTTCTAGATTCCTGCTATGAGTGAGACCATCCGGTATTTTTCTTTTTCTTTCTGGCTTATTTCGCTGAGCATGATCCCTTCCAACGCCATCCATGTTGCTACAAATTTCATGTGTTTATCTTTTTTGAATGCTGAGTAATATTCCATGGTGTATATGTAACACATCTTCTTGATCCAGTCATCTATTTTTGGGCATTTGGGCTGTTTCCAAAGCTTAGCTATTGTAAACAGTGCTGCTATAAACATAGGGGTGCAGGTGCTCTTTGGAATTGATGTTTCTGTGTCCTTTGGGTAAATACCTAGGAGTGGAATTGCTGGATCATATGGAAGCTCTATGTTTAACAATAAATTTTACTTTTTAGTTTCAGGCAAATAGTTGGAAAAGTCTTATCCTCAAAATCTGTCAGGGGTCCATGCGACCGCTGCCTTCTCATTATTCCTACGAGCTTCAGTATCTGATCAAGCAGATGTTTAAAAAGAATCCTTCCCAGCGCCCTTCGGCTACAACTCTTCTCTCCAGAGGCACGTTAGCTCGGCTTATCCAGAAGTGCTTATCCCCTGAGGTATGATGTTTGGGTTGAACAGTTTTCAAGTAATAGTTAAATGGTTTGATAGCTTTTTTTTTTTTAAGCAGAATTTTTTTTTTTTTAAGATTTATTTATTTATTTATACTAGCACTGGGTACAGTCAGAAGCGTGGGAGGGTGAGAGAATTCACCAGAGCCAGAGCAGGGAACAGAACAGGCAGACCGACGAAATACACTGCTGAGGGGAGCAGCAGGCGCAGCAGGAGAGGTCTGTGCGCCATGTGGGACCCTCGCCAGAGGCTGGGGATCGAACCGGTGCTGTAGAAGCTGTGGGCAGCTTTGCAGCCCAGCGCTCAACCGCTGTGCCACCAGGGGAGGGCTGGTTTGTTGTCTTTTAAATACAATCACATATTATGCATGCTTGTAAAAATTCAAATAATGAAAAGTATATTTTATAAAAGTTAAAACTTTCTTTTCCTCCTCTTCTTCTTTCTACAGTGCTGTTCCCCAAGTATAATCACAGGTGGAGCTTGCATAGCCTTCCAGATCTTTTTCTAGACACATATAAAAGTCTGTCTAAACGACACAGATTTATTTATTTATTTATTTTTCACATGAATATTTTTTAAAATGGCATTTTTACTTTACGACTTTAAATATCATTGTGGGGAAGAATGTTGATCATTAAACAACATTATGGCAGTGTCTAAGGAAAAGTGCATTTCATGTCTTTAAATTCTCTACTTAATATTTTCAGATCATCACAGAATATGGAGAGCAGATATTAGAAGAAACAAAAAAATCTAAGCATAGTACACCAAGTAAGAAGGGTAAGAATTGGGGGGAGCTTCTTTGGTTAATTACTTTACAATGTGTTATAACAGAAAAAGGAAAAATATTTTTCAAATTATTAGGGATGATTTTCAGAGACACTCCTCAAATTAAAATTTTCATTTTCTTACTTCAGATGTAATTGTATTCTGAGTCGTATACATTTAGTTTTCCAGGAATAAAAAAATCCTCATTTGGAGATTTTAGTGACATAAAGGTTGTTATCTGTATCATTGTCAATACCATATTTATTCTGGTTTGTCATGGATTAGGGAGAAGGCACCTATGGACTGGCTTAGGAATCTGACCATGAAAATACAATGTTATTCTTATAGGAAATTATATTCTCATGTTTCTGAAGAACCATCTTGTAAACAAATGTTTAAAAACAGTCTTCAAAAGTTGGGAATTGTCCACATAATAACTACACACAATTTTCATACATTTATAATCTATCCTGAGCACATTTCAAAAGTAACTTATTGTCTCTTTGGAGGTTGTCACTTCTTAGTTGTTTTTTTTTTTTTTTTAAACTATTTTTGTTCTTTTCATTTGTCACCAGATCTTCCTTTTGAAGAGATGGGAAAAAGATAGTAGATGTAAACAGAATAAGAGAAAAGAGCTAAGAACCATAGATCATCCACTATTGGGATGTGTTGCTAAGCTGCCCTTAGTTGGTGCTTACTGTCTTAGTGCTATATACTACAAAGGAGACATTTAGAAACTTGTACTGTCTTCTTAAAGTTAAATTCTAATGTTCTTTTTGTAAGAATATAAATGCTTCTAATGATGTATAAACCCATTTGTCTTATAATTCAAATTTTTTCCCATATCTTAAGCAATAACCAGTTCCATTTGTTTTAGCATTAATTTAACTGTAGGTACTATTCTGTAGCTTTGGTTGCTATCCCAGAGTAGTAGGAAATTCATTTTAGAATGCTGAGCAACAGCAATCAAAACCTTCTAAGAGAAATTTAAAGATAGTCTAGAAAAATGTAGTTTTACAATTTCTACAAAGAGAGGAGTGAACTGGAGAAGCGCCGTCATCTTCACAGTGTGTCTGCACACAACGAGGCCAGAGCAAGGACAGCTATGAAAGGGCAGACATCTTGCCTCATTTGCTCTCTGTTGAGTCCCAGTGCCTTCATCCTCGATGTCCCGTAGCAGTTTTTTTTTTTTAAGATTTATTTATTTATTTATACAAGCACTGGGTACAGTCAGAAGCACGGAGGGTGAGAGAATTCACCAGAGCCAGAGCGGGGAGCAGAGCAGGCAGAAGGACCGAAGTACACTGCTGAGGGGAGCAGCGGGCGGCAGGAGAGGTCTGTGCGCCATGTGGGACCCTCCTCCGGTGGCCGGGGAGCAGCCTGGGATCGAACCGGCACTGCGGAGACTGCAGGCAGCTTCGCAACCCAGCGCTCAACCACTGCGCCACCGGGGAGGCCCCCGTAGCAGTTTTTTAAATGTGGAATGAATAAGGATGGCAGAAGGCAGGACTCTGCCAGAGGAGAATCAGGCAGGAGCCATCCTGACCAAAGGAGCAGAGTTCCCCTCTGACTGTTGGCCAGTTTTCCCTGCTGACTTGGGAGGGAATAAACAGCTCACTTATAAGGGATACCTCTTCCACCTGCTGCAACTGGCAGGAAAAGCAGTGCTCCTGACTCTTGGAGCTCACTTGTGCAGAAGGTGATGCTGACCTTCAAATATGCAGGGTAGCTTTCCTCCAAGTACATCAGTGAATAGAGGTGTATTAACTTTGAGATGTTAGTGTTAGGAATAAAATAGCAGAAATTGTGTCTTTGAGTAGCTGAGGTGTATTTTGAGGCAACTAAAGCTTGATACTAATATTCAGGCTAATGCTTTGGTTCTTTGACTTTAAAAACTTCATTTGTCTCTCAAACTTTTTGTATATCACATTAGGAGCTTAGAAAAGTGGGCCTTTACATGCACTGTCTTTTACCTTCCCTTTTCCTTTGAAGCAGACCCCAGCAGAATCAGCATAGTTTTGGAAAATGAAGGCAGCAGAATGGTAAGTGCTTTAAAATTATATTCATGTAGTGGCCACCTCCCAGGTGCCTGGTACCATTAGGTGCTGTGAGATATTTGGAAGACTGACCAGGTCCCGCCATTTCGCTAGTTTTCCTTCTTTGACTGTGTCATAATTGGCGCTGCTGTTGTCCTCCGCTGCTAGCTGAGCCGCTTTAGATCACCATTTATTTTGTTTGCTTTTTCATTTTTAATTATTGATGACAGATGGTTTCAACACAGATCTGAGAGACCTGTGCCCTGCAGTCATGAAAATCTTGTTTTAGCCTGGCTTTTTTATAAAATTGTTCTATATGCTTAACAAAATTTACCATCCTTAAGCATCGAATTGAATCATGCATGGTTTTGTGTAACCATCTCCACAAGCAGTAACTGGAACCACTAGACTGACTCCACATTCCTCTCTCACCCAACCTCTGATGTCTCTCTTCTGCCTTCTCTCTCTATGAATTTGCCTATTCTAGGTATATCATATAATTAGAATCATACAATATTTGTTCTTTTGTGATTAACTTCTTTCACATGCCATAATATTTTCAAGGTTCATCCATGTTACAGATTTCTTGTTTCTGTCTAAATCATATTTAAATAGCTATTTTGATCTTAACATTTTTCTGTTTAAAAACATTCAGTAACTCCGTATTATCCCATGAATCAAGTCAACATTTTTCAGCCTGGCATTCAAAGTCCCATTCACCTTGCTTCGCCTGGTGTGCTGGGAGCTCTCTCACACTAAAGCAGCAAGAGAATCAGGACTAGGAGCAGCCAACCCACTTCCCAGCGTTGTCACACCCACCTCAGTAAATCATGCCTTATTGATTTTTTTCTTCAATATTTTTTTAAGATTTATTTTTATTTATATAAGAGCTACGGTATAGGTCAGAGGCATGGGAGGGTGAGAGGATTCACCAGAGACAGAGCAGGGAGCAGAACAGGAGGACGGACTGAAAGCACTGCTGAGGGGAGCAGTGGGTGAGTGAGGAGAGGTCTGCCGCGCCATGTGGGTATCTCCCTGGCCAGCTGAGAATCGAACCCGCACTGCAGATTCTGTCCAGCATCACAGTGCTGTTCTCAATCCGCTGCGCCATGCCACCAGGGAGGCACTCTTTGGTATTTTAATCGTTTTAACTCAAAGATGGAGTCCTGGTGAGATGTACTAACAACATATTCTATTTATGGGGAGTATTAATAATTAAACTTTTATATTTTAGAATGAACTTCAGGTTGTGAGTAGCAACTCCCTACCGTTATGTTGCCACAAGTGGAATATCTCCTGCCTGTGTACTTTGCTTTCTTCGCATGCTTATGTCTATTTTTTCCCAACTCTCTTGAGGCATAATTCACGTCTAATAAAATGTACCCATTTTTAGTGTACAGTTTGTTGAATTTTGGTAATTTCATACAGCCATATAACTACTGCCACAATCAAGATGTAGAATTTCCAGTCTCCTAAAAGTTTCCTCGTGGCCTGTGTAGGCGATCCTGACTCTGGTCCCAGGCAGCCACCACTGTAATTGTTATACCACCTGTAGTGGACACATCAATGTGTTTATGTAGAATGAAGAGGGTAATGTATAAACAGAATGGAGAAAGAATCAAAAAGCAAGTCAGGGCCTCCCTGGTGGTGCAGCGGTTGAGCACTGGGCTGCGAAGCTGCCCACAGTCTCTGCAGCGCCAGTTTAATCCTGGCCCCTGGTGAGGGTCCCACATGGTGTGCAGACCTCTCCTGCCGTGCCCACTGCTCCCCTCAGCAGTGTACTTCATTAGTCTGCCTGTTCTGCTCCCTGCTCTGGCTCTGGTGAATTCTCTCACCCTCCTGCGCTTCTGACTGTACCCAGTGCTTGTATAAATAAATAAATAAATAAATAAATAAATAAATAATAATTTAAAAAAAGCAAGTCAGGTAACAGAAGAGTTGATGTAGGAAGAGAGTCCTGGGCAGGCCAGCAAAGTTCCAGGGTTTGGAGGCAGAGCCTGGGTCCTGAGCTGGGAGGTGTCAGAGCTGCTGTCTCAGAGCAGTGACTCTCAGTGGGGGAGATGCTGGGGGGTTTTAATGATCTACTCAACATCACTACCCCTCCAAGATTCTGTTGCCTTTGTTTGTGGGAGGATTCTTTGAAATTATGGTCCCTAAATGTAAAGGGAGAGAAATTTGAGAACCGCCAGTAGAAATTAGACAGCAGGTGCCAGCCACAGCCCACTCTTCATTCATTCAACAGATTGAGAACCTTTATGCTGGAGACTGTCTAGGAGCTTGTGTAATATATTCCTTCTCAAAATAGATGCAGAGTTAGTAAAGAACAGACAGTGTGTTGCTACACTTCATGAAATCGAATTTAGATAATTTGGAAAATTACTGAATTAAGTGGAAATATTTTAATCATAAATAGCAACTTTATAAAATATCTCATTTTGATATTTCTAGCATGAAAATCCCAGGATTTCAAACTATGTTGAAATTTTTCATTATTTATTTTCTCTCTATAGAGCTCAAATATCTCTGTTATTTTTGTATAGCCTCTTCATAACTGCAGTGTTTATATTTGTGAATATTTATATGAATATTAATATACATATGTATATTATTGTTTTAAATATGCACATACATATCCATGACTGCTAATATATACATATGTATACATTTTTGTAGTTACTAATGTCTTTTAATCATTCTATTTAAAATGAAGTTAACTGCCTTTACACTCTTTTTTACCTTTTTTTTGTAATCATTCCAGCATTTTTAATCTGTATTTCAAATCTTTTAAAGCAAGAGGAAGAACAAGGTAGAAAGTGTAGCCACAGTGATTTAGAAAGCATTAATAAGAATTTGGCTGAAAGCGCATTGAAGAGAATAAACAGAGAAGAGAAAGGTGAGTTGTTCAAATTCTAATCATTGTATTAGGGGGTTGGGGAAGATGGGAGAGGTGTCAATTTCTACCTTACTAGGTCTTAGGTGTCATAAGTAGGTGGACAAGCAGATTTTGTTTGCTTGTCTAATAATTTATTGACTGTTACAGAAATACATTGTTTACTCATAAAAAAGAGAGAATAGTACTTATTAGTAAGTGCCTTTAGGAAAAAAATAGTGATTTTTGTGCTCTGCACCATAAAAGGCATGGCCTACAAAGTGTATGTGAGTCCTCTTGGTGTTTCACTTGTTATGGTGGTGTAATATGTAAGTAAATACATAGTATTTTTTAAAAAATCCCTCCAATTGTTAGTTTTACCTTCATTTGTATTTTTTCCATTTCCTTTGCTACTTAGACTTGAAGGAACATTATTGTTAGATCTGAATTTGAAAAAGAATAGAAATACTTCCATATTATTCTCAGAATGTGTGTAGTTATAGATGAACAAACAAGAGAATATGTTCAACAATCCTATTTTACATTTTAAAACCAGATAAGAAATCAGTCCATCCAAGGAAAGCCAGCTCACCAAGTCCTCTCAGACGACAATGGGGAAAAAATGTATCCCATACAGCTCTTTCAGCTTTGGAAAATGCACCCATACTTAGCTCCAGTTTAACAGCAGGGGACGACAAAGGTTAGTAGTCGTATTGAACACTATCATTTTATTCTAGAACATTTTCTACTAGTGTCTCATGGACAAGAGATTTCTTTAAATGTCATTCCTTGAAGGATTTTTGGAATCCCACACCAGAACAGTCCTTGTGCAAGAGAGTGAGATATTTTAGTAGAAGGTAAAATAGAATTAACTTTGCCTGAAATGATTTGGATATATGCTGAAAATCTTTTTTAATTAGCACTAATTTTTATCTTTTCACAACTAGGTGGTTCTGTGATAAAATACAGTGAAAATAACACCCGTAAGCAGTGGCTCAGAGAGACTCCTGAAACCTTGTTGAACATCCTTAAGAATGCTGATCTCAGCTTGGCGTTTGAAACATACACAATATATAGACCAGGTGATTTGTGTCTATTACTTAACCATGGACACCCTTTGACTTTTAAGAAATTGAGATAAAATATACATAACATATAATTTATCAGTTTAGCCATTTTTAGGTTATAGTTTAGAATTATTAAGTACATTCATATCTTTTTGCAGCCTTCTCTCCCATCTTCTAAACCAGAAACTCTATCCCCATGAAATAAATCTCCCTACTCTCCATCCCAGAAGTCCTGTAATTTTCAAGTTATAAAGTCATTTGTAACATTACATTTTTTAGATTTTCTTGAATCTTTTCTAGCCAATCATGTTAAATTAGTAACTTCCATCTGTTCATTTCTTTGTGTGCTTTAATAATCACATGACTGTTTTCTTTGAGAGGTTGTCTATTTTCACCATGCTGTATGCCATTGCTTTAGTGAATTTATAGTCCAGACTTCATCATAGTAAACTTTGAGGGACTTTAACATTCTTTTTGCTATATTGAATGGAAGTCAAAATAGATGAACAATTAAGATTTGATTTTTTTTGAATTTCTGTGGACATTTTCACTTCTGTAAAATTGTACAAAATGACTTTTATGATACTCTTTTTTAAAAAGATTTATTTATTGATGCATACAAAAACTGGGGTGTAGGCTAGAGGTGCGGGGGTGGGTGAGCAGATTCACCAGAGACAGAGTGGGGGGCAGAACAGACAGATCTACTGAAATACATTGCTGAGGGGAGCAGTAGGCAAGACAGGAGAGGTCTGCTGCACCGTGTGGGAAGCTCCTTGGCTGGCCAGGCATTGAACTCGTGCCAGAGAGGCTGCTGATAGCTTGATAACACTGTGTTTTTAACCCCTCCGACACCAAGGAGGCCCCCTATGATACTCTTCTTAAGTATTTAGAACAAACAACTACATTAAGATAAGAGTGTGTACAATTTTGATAATTCAGTTACTAAAGCCACTTTGCTAGACTAAGATTTGAAGTCAAATATACCAAGTAGGGCATGTAAAGGTATGGCAAATCTTGCCTGTGTGTTTTTTTTTTTTTTTTTTTTTTTTCTTATAAATTTTTTTTTTTTTTTTTAATTAGAGGCATGCTTTTTATTTATTTATTTATTTTATTTGTTTGTTTGTTTTGTTTATACACGCACTGGGTACAGTCAGAAGCGCGGGAGGGTGAGAGAATTCACCAGAGCCAGAGTGGGGAGCAGAGCAGGCAGAAGGACCAAAGTACACTGCTGAGGGGAGCAGCGGGCGGCAGGAGAGGTCTGCGCGCCATGTGGGACCCTCCTCCGGTGGCCGGGAAGCAGCCGGGCATCGAACCGGCACCGCAGAGGCTGCGGGCAGCTTCGCAACCCAGCGCTCAACCGCTGCGCCACCGGGGAGGCCCTGTGTGTTTTTTTTTTTAAAGATTTATTTAGTTCTGCAAGAACCGGGGTACAGGCCAGATGTGTGGGAGGGTGAGAGGATTCACCAGAGACAGAGCAGGGAATAGAACACGTAGACTGACCGAAAGGCACTGCTGAGGGGAGCAGCAGACGAAACAGGAGAGGTCTGCGGCGCCATATGAGACCCTCGCTGGCTGCCCCGGATCAAACCGTGCTGCAGAGGCTGTGGACAGCTTCATAACACTGCGCTCAACTGCCTGCACCACCAGGGAGGCCCCCCCACCTCCCTTGCATGAATGTGCTTTTTGAAAAAATTTCCTAACCATAGTCCCTTCCACTGGGAAAACGTGGGGAAGGAGGAAGCTCAAAGGAAATTAATAGTAATCCAACTGTCAAAAAAATAACTTAATGCTTTAATATAGATTCTTATGTTTAAGAGTTTTGATAATACTTTTCTGTATTCTTTTGAAGAAAGGGCTATCTTAAAATTTAATATGCACACTGATGCTTACTGGGCCTGTCTTATGCAGGAACTCATGTTAGGTATCGTGGAGGAGGTCCTTCACAAGAAATCTAGAACATGACCATTGTCCTCAGTTCATCAGCATACTTTTGAAGGATTTTAGTTCACGGAATAAGTGAATACTGTTTAAAATGACATAATTTCTGTTAATATTTCTCTGAAGGCTCAGAAGGGTTCTTGAAAGGCCCTTTGTCTGAAGACACAGAAGCATCAGACAGTGTTGATGGAGGTCATGAGTCTGTCATTTTGGATCCAGAGAGACTCGAACCTAGATTGGATGAGGAGGACACGTATGTTGTGATATACCTAGAAAATTTTAGTTGTGTGTGTGATTTAAATACTTTAGTGATGTCAAGTTTAGTAGAAACTGGTTATATTACTTTATATCATAAATGAGTATTTATGTCTTGATCTTTCATGTGGAATGGTTAACGTGCTAAAGTATTATTGCAGAATTCCTGATAAGCCCTATATTTAAAATCATTCATCTTGGATTTATTATTTTTTTAAAATACTAGATCACACATTGAAAGAGTTATAGAAACAGTGAATGATGTGATCTTTTGGAAGAGCTAACAGATTTTTTTTCTATTGAATTGCCTTTTTTAAATTGTAAATATTATGGCTAGAACCCATCAGTATTGGGGCTTACTATCCTAATATGAACGCTAACTATCCAAATTGTTTTTTCTCAGGGACTTTGAGGAAGAAGATGACAACTCAGATTGGGTGTCAGAACTAAAAGAGCGAACTGGCTGGCAAGAAGTGTCTGATGGATAATGCCCACAGAAATGTTCCTTAGTCACACTGCAAAAAATGAGAAATTAATATTTGGATAATAATCAGCCCAAGGGATGTGTATTTTCTTTTGGGAACAGAATGAGGAGGGGGAATCTTTGCATATTTAAAATTGTTCCTGATTATCATGAGGCTGAAAAATCTAGAGTTCCTGTGAGTTTTTGACCTCAAAAGAAGGTATGGGTTAGTGGGTATGAGTTGTGGGTTTTGCAGTCAGATAGAAAAACTGGATGCTACCACTTACTGTTTGTGTGATTGTGGGAAATTACTTAACCTCTTTGAGCCCAAGTCTCTTCAACTATAAAATGAGGACAATAATATCTACCTCACAAGGATGCTAATCATAAACCATTAGAGCAGCGCATAATACTGTCATTTGTGTTATGATTTGTGTTGATTACTATGACTCCTTTAACATTTCCTAAGGGTTTGAAGATCTAAATATACTTAATTACAACATAATGATGTGTACAGATTTTTAAAAAGACCCATTTCTGGGTAATCAGTAATCAGTGGTCTTCACTAGCTACCAGCTGTTCTTAAATACAACCCCTCACAGGATGCATAAAAGAACCCAGGTTGGATGATCGGCCATGGCGAGGGTGCTGATCTTGTCAGAAACTGGCAGTCATTTATGAGAAGAAAATAAGCCCCAGGGTCAATGTACGAAGTGTCAGAAATTAGAGTGTTGTGGAACTAATGGGGGTAGAGGGATCCTAACAATTATGGATCACCATGACACATGTAATTCAATATTATGATACTTTAGTGAGGTGAGAATAGTTTGCTAAAGAAGAAACAGGCTTCTACTAGGGGATCCCAAGTGTGGAACAGTACAAGCCTACCCCTGTTTAGGGAATAATACTCCTGTGAAGAATAGAGGACATAGTTGTGAAAATACAGTAGAATCATAACTAAGAATCTGTTGAAATATGAAATATTTAAAATTTTTAAAGTATTTTAAATTTTTTAAATCTTAAGATATAATTGCAGCAGAGACTCTCACCCTCCCCCCTTAGTCATCCTTTGTCTTCTGTAGTCACTGAGAGTCTCTTTATCTTTTCTGAGTTTTCAGGACCTTGACAGTTTTGAAGAGTACTGCTTAGGTGTTTTGTAGAATGTCCCTCATTTTGAGTTTGTCTGATGTTTTCTCATGATGAGACTGAGCTTAAGGGTTTTGAAGAAGGATGCCACAGAGAAGCACCTTCCCATCACTTCCGATTAGGGTGTATGCAATCTCATCATGATTTATTCCTGCTGTTGTTAACCTTGTTCGCTATGTTAAAGCAGTGCCTTGCCAGGTTCTGATTATCCAGTCCCTTGCTCTGTTCACTCCAAGTGTCAGTGAGTTCAACCTACTTCCTAGTGGGGGGTATAATTCAATGCCAAGTAACCTGTTGCTTCAGTTCTAGCTTTGGCCATTGGGAGTTGTTTTGGGTTGGTTTCTTTGTCCCACTGACATCCTTCTATCTGTGGGCACCTCCTTACCGTCTGGTACAAGAAAATGGTTCGGGCCTATTTAAACATCTGAATACCTCAATATCTGGACTGTGAGGGGCCTCCCTCATGGGAGTTAGGTGTTAAATCTCAGCACTATCCCTGCTACGGCCTGAGTTCGATCCTGGTCAGGGAGCTAACCCACATATGGCACAGCTGACCTCTCCTGTGTCCCCCGCTGCTCCCCTTAGCAGTGTATTTCAGTAAATCTGCCTATTTTACTCCTCACACTCTGGTGAATTCTCTCACCTCTTCCACCCCCCCACCCTCCACTTCTGGCCTACACCCCAGTTCTTCTATGCAAAAAAAAAAAATCTGGACCATGAGGCAGCTGCTTTTTACTTTATTCTTTATTTACTACAGCCACTTGCCAGTAGATTTCAAAGAAAGAGAACCTTTTACAATACTTAAATCTTTCCAAGGCATGCACTGCTACAACACAAACATCTGTCAGAGGCAATTACCAGTGACCAAATCATGCATAGCCCCTACTCCCACTTACACCCTGCACTGTGCCCACTCTCAACTGCAATTCTGCTCATTTGTGTGTGATATTTGGAGCATCTGGAGAAGTGTGAGTAGTACTGGAACTTGAGGAAAGGAAGAAACAGCAGGGTGCCTGGCTGGGAGGTCAACATAAGTTGTGCAGGGCAAGCCTGAACATGTCACTGGTGTAAAACCAAGCACCAAGCACGCTTAACGATAGGAAGATATGGAAAAACCCCACAAGGGAATCTTCACCGGCCTTGAGCTGGCTCACAACGATGCTGATGATACAGCTATCCCTTGTGGGCTGAGGGTCCTGTGCTGTGATGCAATGTTTAGTTTTCTGGAATGGAAAACTAGAACACTTCACAATGCCAGCATTTTCCTGGAATGGCTGTCCTTCCCCTGTTGGGTTCTTTCATTATCAAATAACTGGTAGCAATGTTGAATAGAGCCGGATCCAGACTGGTCCCAAATTGGTTTGTCTCACATTCTGGAGCATCACCTGGCCTCTGTGAGACCCCATGCAGCAGAGGCAGCAGCCCTTCATCATGTACCTTTTATGTTCCAGCCCCAGAATCAGCCATTTCGCCAAGGAGCCCTTGTTGCTTTCATTAGTTTAGAAACCAGGATCTGAATGTTGGATGTGCTTGCAGCTATTGGAGTATCACTGCTTCTAGGCCCTCTGATTTGACAGCTCAGAAATAGTTTCCTACCTATACACACATCCACAGTCACTTCTGTACCTCTCCATCTGTATGCATGTGGAACTGCATAAGCATGGCTTCCTACTGATGTCTGAGCTCTAATCTTGTACCAGGGTCAATTCTTTATTATTATTATTTTTTAAAGATTTATTTATTCATTTATGCAAGTATTGGGTACAGTCAGAAGCGCGGGAGGGTGAGAGAATTCACCAGAGCCAGAGCGGGGAACAGAACAGGCAGAATGATGAAATACACTGCTGAGGGGAGCAGCAGGCGGCAGGAGAGGTGTGCGCGCTATGTGGGACCCTTGCTGGTGGCCTGGGATGGAACCGGCGCTGCAGAGCTTCGCAGCCCAGCACTCAACTGCTGTGCCATCAAGGGAGGCCCTCAGGGTCAATTCTATGTGTCCCCCTCCCCGCACTTTTCTGTAGCTTCTCTGAGACTCTCTCCATCTACCATACTTATCTGCTTAATCTCAATGTACATGTAAACAGTTTCCAAATTAACCCGTATCCTCATGAGAAAGAAATGCACCGGCGAGAGTTTTTATATTGTCCCCATTGTCTTTAGCCTTACAGTTTCCAGTCAAAACACATTCCTAAAACTGCTTAGGTCAGCTCCCATTTTCCCCTAAAACTTTCTTGAAGACTTTTCAGAAGTTAAGATAGGCAGGGGGAGTTTTAAGGATATTTCCAGATACACAGTCTCCACAGATACTGAAGTTGTGAGTCTTTCAATCATCTTAAATCTAATTCTTAATTATCTTAAATCTTTGTGATACCGGAATTGTCAGGCCTAGTCTCCCAACCAGGAACAGATCCCAGGCTGCAGGGGCTGCGCTGAGCCCCAGCCACTAGACCACGATGTGCAGTCGGGAATGAGGATTGCTGGGCAGCCCCGGTTGTGTCATTGGACCTCCCAATGGAGGCCGCCAGCCATGACCAACAAATGAGGACTCCCTTCAGTCTCCATCTCCTCACATTTGGGAGCTTGCACAAGAAACACTCTTCCTGTTTCAGTTCATTTGTGAAACGGAGAGACTACTACTTTGCTAGTTGTTGCAAAGAGCAGAGATAATGTCTGCAAAGCATCTGGTACACCGTACAGGTGTGCTTATTGCACGAGCACCGGAGTTCCGACCTAAGGCAACTGGAGATGACACGTCCAGGTCTCCAAAACTCTAGCCTCCCACCCCTCTGGGGTGGATTGTCCCAACTGGGGACTGGTCCTCCAGTTGTTCGAGCCCTTACGTCGGGTGCGCCTTCTCCCGCGCGGCTCCGCCCCGGCCGCCCAGGGGCGCGGCGGCTGCGGGGACCCGGATCCTGCAGACTCTACTCGCGTCCTGAGAAGCCGACGGAGCAGGTACGCTGCGGGCCTGTCGCCTATAGTCCTTACTCTGAGCTGCCCCCCAGTGTTTCGGGAGCCGCAAGAAATGGAATTGAGCCCCCTTCGGTGCAGACGCTGGAAGCAGCGGCGCCGACTCTCCCGGGCCGCGTCTTTCTCCATGGCTACGCGCCGCGCGCCCAGCTCCCCGGGCGGGCCCTGGCTCTGCCCACCCGCCGGCAGCCTCCTGGAATGTCCCTAAGGAAGAAGGAATCGCCCCTAAATTTCACACCTCTGGTGCCCCTGGGCGGGAGAGTCGCGGTCCCTCAGTTCCTAGGCTGGTGCATCCACTTCGCTCAAAACACAGTCCCCAGTGCAACCTCTCCGGCGGCGGAACTGGTTCGCACCTCCATCCCCCCCAGTCTTGGCCTCCACCGCCAACCCTTAGAGTAAAATATCGAGAACCTGACCAGTCTGCTCACTCAGTTTGGTGTCCTACTTGTTGCATAAAAGGGATAGTCAAAGATAGCAATCTATAATAAAATCTGTATTTCAATCTGGAAATGCTTGGTACTAACACTAAGAGAAGTAGTGAAGTAGCCAAGTGTGTGTGGACACCAGACCATGACGGTGCTGAAGTATTAGGTCTGAACTACCGAGAGCAGTTTGGGTAGTGCTGGCGTGACTTTAGAAAGAAACAAAAAGACAGACAAGCAGACAAATGATGAAAGTTCCAAACAATACACAGTGCTTAAGACTTGATTTACATGTAGTTGCATCCATCCGAAATTCACTGTTGGTTAAAACTGTGCAAAAATAGGTTACACTGAGATGTAAAAACCCCATCCTAACCGCAGAAAATTATAAAAGGATTTTCCCAGCACACATTGTATGCTGAGACTTTCTAAACTTGTAGGGTTGCAGGACGAGACTATACTTTCTTGTGGGGGACTATCAAATCGCAGAACCTTAGTATCCCAGACCCCAAACACCTCTAAAAGCCTTTTTGCCTGTACTTTGGTGGTGGGGGGGGGAGGGGGAGGGGGAGTTCGTTTTACAAATGAACTTTGAACTTTGTCCCACCACACTTTTGGGGGACACACACATACACACACACACACACACACACACACACACACACACTCAATGAATTTAAAAAGTGTCCCCTAGGGGGCAGCACGTCCCCACTGAGAAAGGTTAGGCTATAAAGGTTGGACCAGCTATGGTCTTCATAGAGGTGCCAAGAGTGGGTGTATTATATCTTTTATTTCCAGAACAAACGTGCAGCAACAGGTATTTTTTTTTAAGATTTATTTATGTATGTATACAAGAGCTGGGGTACAGGTCAGAGGTGTGGGGGACGAGAGGATTCACCAGAGAAAGAGTGGGGGACGAAACAGTCAGATCTACCGAGGTACACTGCTGAGGGAAGCAGCGGGCAAGTCAGGAGAGGTCTGCTGCGCCATGTGGGTTGTTCTCTGGCCAGCCAGGGATCGAACTCGCGCTGCACAGCTGCACAGGCTGCGTCTTAACCCCTTGCGCCACTAGGGAGGCCCAAAAGGTATTGTTATTTACATTTAGAATTTAGGAAAATATGGTTTTGCAAGGTTAAGGACTTGCCAATTATCACAACACTACAGTATTTCAAAGTTCAGCTACAACCCAAAGCTAATCTGTGTGTCACTTTGGTTGTGGCCACAGTAAAGTTAGTTTGACGCTATCTTGACATGATCGGAGAGAAAGTTTAAGCAAGGTGAGTTATTTTATATTTTAGTGATCAATTTTCTGTATTTGTTAGTCTTTATGAAAAGTGTTTAATAAAATGCCATTGCTCTAATCCCAGGAACCTCTGTTCATTGGAGACTATGGATAAGTATGATGTGGTTAAGGCCATTGGGGAAGGTGCCTTTGGGAAAGCATACTTGGCCAAAGGGAAGTCAGATGGCAAGCACTGTGTCATAAAAGAGATCAACTTTGCGAAGGTAAAGTCAAGAAGTTCAAAATCTTGTTCATTCTTAAAATGGAATAGATGGATATGTCCCTTCAAATTAGTGTTCTTGCATTCTTAGGAGTGGAATTGTTGGATCATATGGTAGATGTATTTTTTTTAAAGATTGGTTTATTTATGCATACAAGAACTGGGGTACAGGCCAGAGGTATGGAGGGGGTGAGAGGATTCACCAGAGCAGAGTGGGGAACAGAACAGGCAGACTGACAGAAATACTGAGGGGAGCAGCGGGCGGGTCAGGAGAGGTCTGCTGCACCACGTGGGTAACTCCCTGGCCGGGGATCAAACTCGTGTTGCAGTGGCCGCGGACAGCTTCATAGGTTGTGTCTTAACCCCTTGCACCACCAGGGAGGCCCAGTAGATGTATTTTTAATAACTTTAGAGACTCTACACTTGTTATCATACCACACTGTTTATTTTCTTTTTAATTTTTTTTTTTTAATAGAGGCATGTTTTTATTTATTTGTTTGTTTGTTTGCTTGTTTATACAAGCACTGGGTACAGTCAGAAGCGCGGGAGGGCGAGAGAATTCACCAGAGCCAGAGCGGGGAGCAGAGCAGGCAGAAGGACCGAAGTACACTGCTGAGGGGAGCAGCGGGCGGCAGGAGAGGTCTGCATGCCATGTGGGACCCTCCTCCAGTGGCCGGGGAGCAGCCGGGGATCGAACCGGCGCCGCAGAGGCCGCGGGCAGCCTCGCAACCCAGCGCTCAACCGCTGCGCCACCGGGGAGGCCCTGTTTATTTTCTTAAGAGCTTTCTTAAGAGCTGAAATAACTTTGCTCATGTATTTCTTCACTTGTTTATTGTGTCTCCCTCAGCATGAGGAATAATACCAGGTAAGTAATAGGTACTGAAAAATTTTTATTGACTGCATTGAGTGAATGGAGAAAAACCATATATTACTGTTAGTCTAATGATTTTTGAAAAATAGCTAAATATATTTATTTAAAAATGAATCATTTTTTGCTAAATTCCCCTTCGTCAGTGTTTATGTTAACCTCCTAGTGATGTGTTCATTTCAAAATATGTGATAATAACAATACCCATTGTATGCTAAAATTAATCTTAAGGCTTATCTGCTTGGTTGTGGCCTGCTAAAGTATTTATTTATAAATGAAAGTAAATGAGGCCACTCAGTGTGGCCTGAGTTAGATCCCCAGCCACACACAGCAGTGTATTTCAGTAGATCTGCCTGTTCTGCTCCTCACTTTGTCTCTGGTGAATCTTTATTTATAAATAAATAAAACAATAATTTTTTATTGTGATAAAGTATATTAAACATGAAAGTTAAACTATTTTAATACATATAATTTAGTGACATTAAGTACATTCATACTGTACAACTTGAGTATTCCATTTTATATATTATTTACCGAATTTTTTCTTCTACTTCCATTTTTTTTAAAGATTTTTTTTATTTATTTGTGCACACAAGAACTGGGGTCTAAGTCAGGGGTGCCTGGGGCAGGGAGAGGATTCACCAGAGACAAAATGGGGAGCAGAACAGACAGAGCCACTGAAATACACTGCTAAGGGTAGCAGTGGGTGAGACAGGAAAGGTCTGCTGTGCCAGGTGGGTTAGCTCCCTGGATGGGGAATGTACTCATTCCACATTGGCTGGTGATAGCTTGATAGCATTAAGACTTAACCCTTGCACCACTAGGAAGGTCCTAGCAGATCACTAATAAAACCCTCTCCAGGTCTGATATCTTCCCTAGAGCTCTACATTTCATCTGACAGCTGGATATCAAGTGGTATCTGTGTTAATAATCCATTGCGGTGTCAGACTTAGGGACTTAAGCAATAAATGTTCATTATCTCACACTTTCTGTGAGTTAAGAATTAAAATGTAAATCGTTGAGGACAATCTTGAAAGCTAGCTACCACAATTGTATCCCCCCAAAGTAGAAATTTCTCATCTTTCTAAGCAAACCTCTATTACCTACTGTGTGCTGCACTAGTTAGTAAAATAAATTTCATTTTTTAAGATTTCTTTCTTTCTTAGCAGTGATTGCTGCTTGAACATTGCATTTTAATAAGCACTCTTTTTCTATTTGAGAGATAAATAGTAAAATAACTTTCCTACAGATGTCTTGATAATTAAAGCATGGTGCCATCACATTTGAACTTTAAACACAGCAGAACTTCACTGAAAAATATTTTTTTCTTGATTATGATTGTCATTGACAAGTCATTGACCAGATATAGGACAATTTTGTTTTCTGCTGTTGAAAGATCAGTTTTAGAAGTGACATTGAAAGTCATTGAGATCCTGGAGAATTTTAGGTGAGTGAGCAGAAAGCATGTTCCTAGAAGGAAATTATCTTTACTGATTATTCTGTCTCTTTTTTTTTTTATAGAGGCATGTTTTATTTATTTATTATTTGTTTGTTTGTTTTGTTTATACATGCACTGGGTACAGTCAGAAGCGCGGGAGGGTGAGAGAATTCACCAGAGCCAGAGCGGGGAGCAGAGCAGGCAGAAGGACTGAAGTACACTGCTGAGGGGAGCAGCGGGCGGCAGGAGAGGTCTGCGCGCCATGTGGGACCCTCCTCCGGTGGCCGGGGAGCAGCCGGGGATTGAACCGGCGCTGCAGAGGCTGCGGGCAGCTTCGCAACCCAGCGCTCAACCGCTGCGCCACCGGGGAGGCCCCTGATTATTCTGTCTCTTAATGTAATTTAGATGCCCATCCAGGAAAAAGAAGCTTCAAGGAAAGAAGTCATTCTTCTGGCAAAGATGAAGCATCCCAACATTGTAACCTTCTTCAGTTCATTCCAAGGTTTGACTTTCTATTATTCTTAAAACATTTTAATAAACATAGCATGTAGACATTTATAAAAGATGTGTTCCTGAAAATTGTATAAATTAATTTTATAAAAGTACTCATTTTCTCATTTACTTAAATTATTATAAATTGGGACATCTTCTTTATTTTTTTCTTTTGTGAATTTTGTAGACAGCTTTTCTAAGTTTTCCTGACTCTCCTTTATTATCACTGCCTCAAGTAGGTCATGATTGGTGTACTGACTTTACTTCAGTAAAACCCTCCCCAATTCAGTGGCCTCTAATAACATACATTCATGTCTCACATTCCATGCAGGCTGAAAGGAGCAGCCCAAAGAGGACCCCTCACAGGAGTGAGAGAGAAGTGCAAGACACTGCCCCTGCACCAGCTCGGGCTGAGTTTTGCACTTTCTCCCTGTGCTCCTGTCCGTTTTCAAAGCAGCCATGTGGCCAACTCTTGACAACCAGGTGTTGAAGGGGAGCTGTACTCTACCTGTGAAGGTTCCTGCAGGTGCCATGGCAAGGGCTGGACTGTGTAATCCTCTTACAGAGAGGTAGCGCACAGCTGCCAGCAGGGCCTGGCTAATGGCTGAAATGGAGGAAACCGGAAGGAAAATATCCCCTTCCTGTTTGTGGGTAGCTCCCTGGCCAGGGATCAAACTGGCCAGGACCCTGGCTGGGTCCTGAATACATCTGTTCTGCCTCCCTCGACAATCTACTCCAAAGGAAAAAGAACAAAAACGAAATAAAAGGAGTGTTGGTTATTTAGCAATTATTTATCAAGTGCTTAGTATATGCCAGGCACTCTTCTGGGTGCCAGGAATATAGCAAAACGGGCAGAAACTCCTGCCCTTGTGGTGCTCTCCTTCCAGTGGGAAGAGATAGACAATAGACATCTGCACAAGACGGCAGGTGTTTATCCGGCTGTGACAGGGCTGTAGAGGTGTCCTCTGCTTTACAAAAGGTTCAGCTATTCCATTTTGTTTTTACAACATACTTCCATTAGTACCTGTTTTAACTAACTGAAAGAAATCTAAAGAGGATTTTCATTTTTCTGACAAAAAGTGAAAATAGTATCCAGTGTCTGTTTTGCAGCAGCCCTAGTACAGACAAGCGCTTGCCCCAAAGCAGCAGAGGGGCACCACTCAGCCTCCACCCCCAGGCACTGCTTCCAGGCTGTGTGTGTATCATGTCATCCCTGCTTTTACTCTGCATTAGTGTTATTGGAGTATTATGTATTATTTGGTATGCTTTGACAGGTGATTTTTTGGGTCTGGGAACACACAAAAATTTTTCCATGTAAATGAATGATCACTGCTTCTTCATTTTATGCTATTTTCACATATTCCTTCTGATAGGAATACTCTACTTTCAGATAGGAAGGGACTCCAGCATATGCCCACAGTTCACTATGTGACATCCCCCAACCCAGCAACTAGCACTGGGGGTGCCTGAATTCATGGGATCATAAGCAGCTAATGGAGCACAAGTGTTACTACCTAGCTATCTCTAAGCACCACTGGGTGGGGTGCAGGGCAGCAGCAGTAAAAATTAGTAAATAAATAAACAGCCACTATTAAATGAACTTACACACTGCAGGGCACTGGCTCTCCAAGTTAAAATAGCTGCTGAGTAGTTCTCTTTAAGGGGCCCTCTTTAGCTAGGGGGTTTATTTATTTATTTATTTATTTTAAAAGATTTATTTATTTATGCATACAGGAACTGGGGTACAGGCCAGAGGTGTAAGGGGTGAGAGGATTTAGAAGAGACAGAGTGGGGAACAGAACAGGCTAGCTAGGGGATTTAAAAGGGCTCTCAGGACTCTTCTGAGGTCTGATCTTTCTGGGAACTGAGCAATACACGTGGGCAGAGAAGTGCATTGTATTGTTGACTGAAATAAAACTCTCAATAATGGTTAGTCCAAGAGTTTATTAGATAATCAAAGTGAGAATTCAAACCCAGGAAGCTGAGAACTTTTCCAACAATCAAAGGTTTGGGTTTCATTTATATAGATAGGGACAGTGATTTATTGACATAAAAAAAGGTAATTATTCTTGAGGGGAAGGGTGTGTTTTTTCTGGATTTTGGGATTCCTAGATGTCTGAGTCTTGGAGTAGCTGGGTCCTTGCTATGGCCATGAAAGAATTCAAAGCCATTTCTAAGCAAACATAGCAATGTTTATTTAGAGTCAATACACTGGGAAGAGATCTGGACAGGCAGAGTCCATGGAAGAACAACTGCAAGGAAAGGTGGGGGTGTCCTGGGTAAATTGAGATACAAGGGGCTGCTCACTCTGTCCTTTTCTGGAGTATAGTTTGATCAGCCCTGGCAACAGGTCGGCGTGGGGGCCTTTCTCCTTTGCTGTTTCTTGCCTTCCTTGGAATTTATCCTGTTTTTAAAAATATTTTATTTATTTATTTAAATTTATATATTTTTTACATCAATATTCATTTTTAAAAGATGTTTGCTTTCTCCTCCCCCTCCCCAGGTGTAGTCCCCATAGAGTTTCCATCACCAGTGCACCTGTGCACCATCACCTCAGTCCCCTGTGCTCCTCCCTCTCTCTCTCTGATCCCTTGGAATTTATCCTTTTTCAGCTTGCCTGTAGGTTGGGGTGGAAGGCTGCCTTCTCCCTTCTGGGTGTTTCTTGGTTCTCTCCAGGCTTTATTTTCTCTGGCAAATGTTTCTGGGGTCCTGGGGATGTTGGCCATTAATTTTCTTTAGGCATCACCCCTCCTTGCTCTAACTGCCTACCAGTGCAGTGGGCTTCTGGTTTTCAATTCTAATTGAGAATTAGATCTTTAATTTCTCAAGTTAATGACCTAAAGATACATTAATGGGTAGAGGCGGGAAATGCCAGCTCTTAATTACTTCCCTGATTTCTGGATACCCGAAATGTAAATCTTTACCTGACGCAATAGAGAAGGTCGAAAGAGAGGCTGGTTTACCTTCAGGTAGCATGTTTGTGTGAAGCTGCTTCCCAGAACCAAGCAGGAAGCCATTGCTTATTTATAAGCCTAAGCAGAGAGAAGGATTTGTCTCCTGCCTGCCAGGCTGAGGGGTGGGGTTCCCAGAACTTTTTCAAGATATTTACAGTATTGAACAACTTTTAAGTAGAAGCACTGACTAGTGTGTTACATTCGTGGACATTGATTTCTAACAATGCCATAAGGCGATCTTTCTTTTCTTAAATTTTTTGTGTTATTTTGTGACTCTCTCTGTTTGGTTACGTCCTACTCATCCTCAGGCTTTTTGTAAGATCACAATTCAAACTATAGCTGCCCTTACTGCTTTAACACAGTACTTTTGTACTGGTGTGTGTATGTCTATTTATACGGACAGTTATCAATTGGTTTACTATTATCTCCCCTAAGATAGTAAACTTAATGAAGTCTTTTGCTCACCACTTGATCATCTGCATCTAGCACATATTCGGTATTCAACACATATTGGCTGAATGAGTGTGTGAATTAGACTACTTGATTAGACTGAAAATGGATATTTGACAACACTTTATGCTGAACACTGTTATAAATAACTTGCAGTAAATTATTTATATTGTAAACTTTCTTAGGGTGGCATTTTGTTTTAAGTAAAACACCCTTGTTTAGGAAAATTAGGGTCATTGTTATGGCTTTGAATTCACAGATTGTTGGGACTTGAAACACCAAGCTTACCTGAGAGCCTCAGGACCTTGTAGCACCTGGCAGTACAGATAAAACCTTTGTTTAAATACAAACAACTTATGTCCAAACCAAAGAGCTAAAGTGCTCTAGTTTACTGAATATTTGTTAATGGTAAGTGTGAAGTCTCATAGGTTTGAAGCGACATGAAAAATAAGTAGTGAGATTTTCTTACAGCTAAAATAATTGAACTTAAATTCCTTCCATCAGTGTTTATCCAATGCTAGACATGTTCTAGGTCTTGGGGCTCTCTCAGTGAACAAAATAGGCAAAGATCCCTATGCTGTTGTATTTGTTTTTTCCTGAGGTCATCATTTAGCAGATGACCTCAAGTTCAGTTGCTTAAACCAACATCTTTTTATCTTTTCCCAGCTTCCTAGGTCAAATGTGTAGCCTTGACTTAGCTGCATTATCTGCTCAGATCAAGGCATCAGCTGGCCTGATGTCTCATCTGTGCTCACAGTTCTCTTCCATGCTTATTCAGGGTGTTGGCAGAATTAATTTAGCTGCACTTGTAGGACTCAGGTTTCTGCTTTCTTGCTGGTTGCTAACTGGGGGTAGTTCTCTGCTTCTAGAAGTCAAATTCCCTTCTATGCCATAAGGCTCCTTCAATTCTGTTTCTCACTTGAAATCTATCATTTCTCTGTCTTTGACCTCTAGGCCCAGATTTCAGTGGTTCATGTGATTAGTCAGACCCGCTTGGATAATCTCCTTTTCTATAAATTCAGAGTCAGCTGATTAGTAACCTTAATCGTGTCAGCAAAATCCCCTTTGCTATGTCATACAACATAATCATGGAAATAACATCCCATCATATCTGGGTTCTATACTCAGGGGAAGGGAGTTAGTTATACAAGGTGTGCGCACTAGTCCCAGAATCTGCCTGCTACAACTGTGAATTTTACATTCTAGGGGAAAGGGTGGGATGGACACATGATAAATGCAAGCATAAGTAATAAGTACATTATATAGCATGTTAGAATGTGATAAGTGCTATGGGGAAAATAAAATACAGTGAGGCAGGAGTAGAGGGAGCAATTTTAAATAGGGTGGTCATGTGAAGGTAATATTTGACCTAAGATTTGAAGAATGTTGCTAGTATCTGGACGAGAGCATTCTAGGCAAGAATACCTGCTGCTATGGCATGAGGCAAGAGCAGGCCTAATGTGTTAATGGAGACCATTAGGAAAGGCAAAACTCCATAAGCCCTGAGCATCCTGCATATTTTTGCTGGATATGTCATGAGGCAAGAGCCTGGCTGCTAGCTACCCAGGCTGTTTCTCCGGATTGTGTTTGCAGTGAACAACTTTGAAGGATGTGGTAACATCTCCTTGAAGACAAGAAACCAGGCTTGTTTACTGTTCATTATAAAAGTGGTTGATTCCCCAATTTTAGTTTTCCTCTCCTGTAAGATAAGCCATTGCCTATGCAAATGTCCATCTAGGCTTTGAGGGACACAGAGAACCAGCAGAAGCATGTAGCTCTGTCTACTACTTTTGCAAAGAGAGTAAAGTCCTTTGTCTTTGTCCGGGAAGTCTCATGAAGTAGGCACAGGCTTCTGCTAGCAGCCGTGAAGTAGGCACAGGTTTGGATGTAGGTAGAATCTCAGACCTGTCACAGAATCCTGATAGAAGTCAGTGTGGACAGAGTACAATAAACAAAGGGTGATATCAGGAAGTATCTTCATTTGTTGTGTTGATTCCATTATCCCTTTTCTATTTCTGGCATAAAAATGTCTTTATTTTTATGGAATGATGGTAATATTGGGTAATACCTCATTTCTTCAAATCTGCATGCCATTAGTCATAAGATACATCATTATGTGCTAGTTTAAAAGAAAAATATTTTCAATTAGACCATGATACAATGCTTCCTTTTCATTTTATTTTATATGTGCTGAGTTATTTTAGATTTAATTAACAATGTTATTTTTTTATTACTTTTGGGCATAAATAAGAAGAAAAAGTGAGCAAATTTAATTCAAGTATTATAAAATTTATTTAGGCAGTAATAATATCAAGATTTCTGGGTTTATAGCAACAGATGGGAAAATGCCAAAGTCTGTACAACACAATCCTGAATTTTCAGAAGTGCTATTTAGAATGAATTAATTATAGTAGTTGTCTTTTAAACATTGGATATTTTACAAATGAAATTTAGGTTGTAGCCCTAATGTTAGTGCCCCTCAAGATTTTTTAAGGGTCAGTGACCCATAAGCTTTGTAATTCCAGAAACTACTGCCCTCTGGCATGCTTGCAGTTCCTTTTTAGGATATCTTTACCTCCCTTCTGCATTCTCAAATATTATACATGCTTTTAAGACTAAACACAGAGTATACTCCCTAATCCTAAAGTGGTCTTTTTCACCTCTGTTCTCATTTATATACAACTGAGGGGTACCCAAGGACCCAAAACTGTTAAGGGGAGCATGCTCTAAAGGGATTCTGCCATCTGCATACACAAAGGCAAAGGAAGCATACGCTTAGTGTGAAAGATTTTTAATAAATTATTGTGCATAGAGACAGAACCCTTTCCCCCAAGTTTCCTTATTTTGATTTTCCCATAGTTCTGACATTGCCATCCCTTCATTGTGGAACAGCCTCTTCAATGGCTGCGCTGAAAGAAATATTCTAATTCTTCTACCCGTAATACATTTCTGAACAGAATTCATCTCTAGATAATTAGGGTATGTCAGGATGCATCTTTAACCTTGAATTCTCCAGTCTGACTCTCATTCACTGTCTCTTGTTCTCTTTGCCCTGGAGTGTATAGACTCTTACTATAGCAGTTCTCACTAGACTGTCAACTCCTTAAATAGTTTATTTGTTATTTATTGCTACTACAGCATTCCTTAACTTGTCTTTAATAAATGTTTGTGGATGAATAGGTGGTTTTGTCTCCTTTAAGAAGGTGGAAAATTGGAAGTATTATGTGAAAGAGGAACCACTCCATTGCAAATTAGTAGCAACCCAGGGCAGATGCTCTCAGGTTGTTGATACCACTTTAAAGTTGGGTTAAGCTACTTGAAAGAAAAAGGTAGCAAATGATAGATATTTGGCAAGAGATTCTGCCATTTACATTTATATTTAGTGAATATTCAGTAACTACTGGGGAAAATACTAGAAGAACTAACACTTGCTTATAATAAGCCTGGTTTCATGCAGTTTTGTTTTCCTTAATGTTTTTATGAAACCACTCAACAGCTAACACAAAAGAACAAAGTGTGGACTCTGTCTTCAGGACTCTGTCTTCATAAACTAGTAGGAAAAATAAATGAGTTAGTGGGGGGCAGGAGGGGAGGGATTGGGGTCAGAATGGGGGGGTTGCAATTGTATGGGGAATATAAAAATAAAATTTATTATTTAAAAAAAATAAATGAGTTAGTAAAGCCCTTTTTCTTTTTTTTTTTTTTAAAGATTTATTTATTTATGCATACAAGAACTGGGGTAAAGGCCAGAGGTGTGGGGGGATGAAAGGATTCACCAGAGACAGAGTGGGGAACAGAACAGGCGTATTGACTGAAATACACTGCTGAGGGAACGGCGCCATGTGGGTTACCTCCCTGGCCGGGAATCGAACTCGTGCTGCAGTGGCTGTGGATAGCTTCATAGTGCTGAGGCTTAACCCCTTGTGCCACCAGGGAAGTCCTAGAGCCCTTTTTCTAACAAGATCCCAATTAGTAGTTGGTGGATTAAGGAAAAAAACCTAGTGAATTGAGAAATCATAAAATATTAATCTATAAATGCATAATCACTTGCAAGTGTTTGATATGAATCCAAGGCCTTATCTTAGAGTATGAGTTCACTGATTGGAGTGTTGAGTGGTTTTTCCTACTTAGACTATGCCCCTAATTTATAATTTCCAATTTCTCTTTTTTAGAGGGAGTAAGAATTTATTCTGTGGTACAATCCTTTCAAAACTTTTCCAATTATTTTTCACTTGTTTCATCCAACACTTAGGTCACAGACATTTTTATTAAGCTACTCACTTTACAGAGTCTCTCCAAGCATTTAACATAGTTTTTGTAGAAATAACCCCTCTTCTTTTTCCACTCATACATTTTCACTTTAATAATTTTAATAACAAGTATAATTGCCATAAACATATTTGGGAATGTACACTGTGACCTCATTAAGAATCTAGTAACCCTCAGTGGTAACCTTAAATGGACAATGTAAGGAATCTTGTGAGTAGGTCAGTGTGAGGTCAATTAGAAGAACATCTATTGTACTCAACAACATAGTTGAATAAGGGCCACATAAATAAAAGTTTATAATCAAATTCAAGAATGGTGTATTAATTCTTCCTGGGGTGGTGGGGAAGATTTGTTGTTGCTGCTTTATGGCACAGTTCTAATATTTTAAAAGAATGTATTATTAACAATAATTAACATTTATCAAGCTCATGTACAGTCTTTGTTCTAAAGTATTTGACATGAATGAACTCATTTAATCTTTACAACAATACTAGTGGGAGTTTCTATATTACTATCTCCATTTTGTATATGAGGTTAATGAGGTAGAGAGAAATTAAAATAACTTACCTAGAGTCACAGAGCTAAGAAATGTATGTGATGAGATGGGATTGGAACCCAGTCCATCTTGACTCCACAGCCACAATTTTTAATTATTAGATGCTGCATTTTTTAATTATATTCTCCACTCTCTGGAGATTGAAAGGCAAATGATTATCTGAAACCCTTCCAGGACTGAATGATGCTTTTCCTTACAGAGAACAACAGGCTGTTTATTGTGATGGAGTACTGTGATGGAGGGGACCTTATGAAGAGGATCAGTAGACAACGAGGAGTGCTATTTGGTGAAGACCAGGTAAAAGCACTTCTAATTTTCCTTGTAATTTCATTGGGGAGAGTAAAATTTATAATTCTATAAGTAGCAGACCATATTTGATGAAGCCTGCTTTCTGGTAGAGAAATTCAAATCATAAAATAGTGGATCTGTCCTTACTCCAGAACATACTTGAAATTGAAATTAAGTTGAATTTCTTTTTGAGAGTGAAGTTTGTTTGAGAAAAGACAATATCTGATTTTTGCACCATTTCATATGGAAAGCCTCTGAGATCGATATTCATGACTAAAAAACATCTGAATGTGGATGTTCCTTAGCCATTTTAAACATGACATATTTGTAGCTCTCTTCTTCCTTTTACAATTTGGCACTCTATTTTAAAATAGCTATCCACTTTGCTGTGGAGGATGGAAGCTCTTCTTAGCAATAGCTTTTCGGTTTCATTGCTTATTAAGAGAGAGGAGAAAAAAGGTGAAGAATAATGGCCTCAATTCCCATTTTCTTTTTGCACAAAAACATATTTCTTCTATATGCTGAGCCGCTGTTAGGATCCTCTTGGGGATTGTATTCATGAAGGAGACGGGGGTGCATGTGTAGAGAGGACTCACAATCAGGGCCTGGCTGCTTGCTGGGAAAGGCTCACCCCAAGGCTGCCTTTGGTTTCTTTGTGCTATTTTCACATTTTTTGGAAAAGATTTTATTTATTTATTTTTACATAGAAGAACTGGGGTGTAAGCCATAGGTGTGGGGGCTGAGATGATTCACCAGAGACAGAGTGGGGAGCAGAGCAAGTGTAACTGGAAGGTCAGAGTTTGGGCCACCTGTCACCACCGAGTGCCAATAAAGTAGAGACAGGCGTTGAATCTTTAAAGTGCATTTTAATCAGACAGGCAGCAATCTGGAAGACGGGGAGTTAACAACCTAAAGAAAATGCCTTAACATTTCATTTCCAGCTGCCTTTTTTTTTTTTTTTTTTTTTTTTTTGTGGGACCCTTGCCCGGTGGCCAGGGAACGTACTGGCACTGCAGAGGCTGCGGGCAGCCTCGCAGCCCAGCGCTCAACCGCTGCGCCACCAGGGGAGGCCCCCTCCAGCTGCCTTTTTATCGTGAGCTGAACAAAGAGAGTTCAGCAGTAAGCAGTCCTTCACTACTGCCAGGAGATAGTGATGTCCAGTGCCCTCCTGGACAACTGGTCTCAGGCTTGTCCCACTGTGGTGAGGCTGGTCTTCAGACAGCGCTGGCTCCCTGCACGTCTCCAGACGTGTCCTTGGCTGGAAAATTAACTCAGAGCAGACAGGCCAAAAACAATATGTGTGTGCAGTTTTCCTACCATGCCAGCTTAGTGTCTCACTTGATGTTCTCCCCCTCCCTAGCCCTTATCACAGGCACATTTACTGAAATACACTGCTGAAGGAAGCAGCGGGCAAGACAGGAGAGGTCTGCTGTGCCATATGTGGCACAGAACTCAGGCCGTTATGGTGATAGGGTTGAGACTTAACTCATAGGCCACCAGGGTGGCCCTATTTTCACATTTAAGAGTATTCATGCCCATATAATTTCCTCATAAAAAACTGAATATTTTTAAAAAACTGAATATTTTAAATGTATGTATGCTTTTGAATGTATGAATGAATGAAGATTATCTCTAGCCTCTGTAAATTTAATTAATGCTCTTTCTGTGTTTCATTTCCATTATATATTAAACTCCATACTTAATAGATACCCTCTTTTCTTCCTATCTGGGTGTTATTTTGCCATATTTAATAGAAATACTTTCCTCGACAAAATTTTGAATTACTTTTCCATTTGTTGGGAAAGAACTAAAATTATAACTGAATTTTAGTATATTAAAATGCAGCTTTTCCCCTTTTGTTTTCCTCTTTCTGTATAACTTGGTGTCCAAAAAGTCAGTGAGGGCCTACCCTGTGGCGAAGCAGTTGAGCGCTGGGCTGCGAAGCCACCTGCAGCCTCTGCAGCGCCTGTTCAATCCCTGGCCACCGGGTGAGGGTCCCACATGGGTGGAAGACCTCTTCTGCCGCCCGCTGCTCCCCTCAGCAGTGTATTTCATCAGTCTGCCTGTTCTATTCTCTGCTCTGGCTCTGGTGAATTCTCTCACCCTCCTGCACTTCTGACTGTACCCAGTGCTTGTATAAATAAATAAATAAATCTTGAAAAAAAAAAGTCTAAAACATATTAACTTTTAAAAAACAAAAGAAAAAACAAAAAGTCAGTGAAATTTTAGACTACTTTTAATAAAACTCTGTAGACATAGTGCTCATGTTATAAAGAGTCTTAGGCCAGTTAAGATAAAATAAAATCATAACTAAGAAATAAATTAAACTTTAAATATCTTTTATGTTATATGAATATATATGAATATTCCATGAAAAAATTTAAAAAGTCATAGATTCTCTGCTTCTTCTTTCTCTCCCTGGCTTTGCTACCCCCTTCCCCTGAATAGGAAAAACCAGGGGCACCAGGGTTGTCAGGAAACAAGACTACTACTCTCCTATCCTGATACAGTTTGCAACCTAGTATTGAATAAGAAAAAAGAAAATAATGAATTGCCTTTTCCTCTCCCTCGCTTTTGTTTGTATTTTTCTTGTAAGTGGAGTTTCCTTTGATGCCAACACACCTCTATTGCCTTTCTGCCCCCTCATTTTTCTGTCAAAAGAATATTATATAAGATCATATATCTATGAGCTCATTCCTATGAAAACACACAAACACAAAATATATGTATTATTTCTCTCTCTCTGTATGTTGTCATGAAAACATTTCAGTGTTTGCAGACTGCTCACTAATTTTGCTTTTTGTTCCCTCCACAGATTCTGAGTTGGTTTGTACAGATTTCTCTAGGACTAAAACATATTCATGACAGGAAGATCTTACACAGGGATATAAAAGCACAGGTAACAATTCAGAGAGAAGATCAAGACAGAACTGTTCTTTTGCTTTCTTTAACTGTCTCCAACAATACAGTATTTTCTCCATTTATAGAACATATTTCTTAGCAAGAATGGAATGGTTGCAAAGCTTGGGGACTTTGGTATAGCAAGAGTCCTAAACAAGTAAGTACTTTTAAATGTCATTTTTCTTTCTATAAATGACTGTCAAAAAATGTATTTTTGGGTATTGTGAATTAAGAAAATATTAAAAGCTTGGTCTCCAAATAATTTTAGATAACTTTGTATAAATGCATCAAATTATTCAGATGGTACTTTGAGACTCAAATTCCCAAGCTAAATCTTAGCATGGTGAATGATGGTGATAAGATCGTGAGGTGTGAATGTAATATGCATGAACAAGTGAGAATTTAGTGAAGTGGGTAAACTCACTCTTGAATATATTGGCACCAGCTGTTTTAGAGGACAATTTGGTGGTAATAACTATCAAGAGATTTTATAATTTGAAATTTGGAATAATTTAAATGTCTAGTGATTTAGGAAATGGTTAAATTTAATAAAATTTGGCACAGATATGTACCCGAATATTGTATAGATAGCCACTAATAGCTACGATTTTGAGAACTTCTTGATAATATGAGAAAATATGTTATATTAAATTGAAAAAAATGAAAAAATAATAAATTAAAAAAACGGAATTCTGAAAGCAAACTGTACACAAATGAATAATGATGTAACATATATATACATATATATGTATAAATAAAAAAGTAAGATTAGAATAGGCACCAATAAAGAACAAGTAACATACAACTTAAAAAAAGGAATTCTGAATTTCAAAGGCACTATGATCTTACCTATGTGAAAAGTAAGCTTGGAAAAAAGATAAATATATTAGAATTTTAAGCAGTAGTTTTTCTGGTAGTAAGACGATGGGTAATTTTCCTTTATTCACTTTCATATTTTCCTAATTTTAAATCTTGAGATCATATTACTTTGGTAAGTGGAAAGAGGGAACTCTTTTTAAATATGAAAGTTTTATAATGTATCAGTTGTACCTCTGTGGAGTCTTTAAATCATAAGAAAAAAGTTTTTATGTGTAGATTTTGAGATGAGTTGTAAGTTTGGAAAACAGTTTTATTGCTTTATTATTAATATACAGTATGTTTTACTTTATTTTCGTATATGCTTGCCTCAAATTATGTTAGCTATATTTAATACCTAGCATGGCCGTGTTTTAAGCCTTTACTTACTCCAATAATTAACCATGTCATTTAATTATTTAATATCATTCCCTAGTTCTATGGAACTTGCTAGAACTTGTGTCGGCACACCTTACTACCTGTCCCCAGAGATCTGTCAAAATAAACCCTACAACAATAAAACGTAAGTTACTATAAGTTTGAAATTCTCAGTAAAATCTGAAGAATTTTCTTCTTCTTATGGCACTCTCATAATTCCATTTTCTTCATGTGTGACATAGGCATCCCAATGACTGTCTCTGACCACTTTATTGTTCCCTGAAGTTTTGAACTTATTTAGAAGAAAGACATTTCTCCTCATTTAAAGATATGTCATTGAAAGAATACACTAAATATTGCAGTGCTATGATGTCCATCTTATGTATGACTTTCCTATCTGTAAGCACTGTTTCGTCCTTTGCAGAAAAATGTTATGGGTGAGTGAGGTAGGAGGCAGTCTGGTCTGGTGACTGAGCACTAGATTAGGAGCTAGGAGCTTGTTAATTTCATTAAACAAGAAGCCATTAGGCTGAGTAAGACTAATATGGAGGTGGCCCAAACCAAAATCCAAGCCTGCAAATGCCTCGAAGATTAAGAAATAAAAAACATTTAAGGACAACCAATCGCAAACTGCCAACCGGGCTTTGAACTTAAGCTGATCAGATAATTTCCTATCTTGCTTCTGCACCTCCTCTGTTCGTTTTCCTATGCTTCTGGTGACAGAGAACATTTAACCGTTTCTGGTTTGACATCACGATTCAAATCTATTTTTGCTCATATAAACTTTAAACATTTTTAAATATGCTTCAGTTTATCTTTCAACAAACCCTACTCTTGGCTCAGTTATCACTTGGACCAGGCCTGATGACCTCTGTGGGCCCAGCCCCTGCATCTGTAACAATGAGAGTGTTGGCCAGATAATCATTAAGGCATCATGTTGCTTTAAAACCAACTAATTTTTGTGTATGTGACGCCAGATTCTGGTTCTCAGAGTAATAGTAATATACACAGTGATAGGAAGTGAAAATGAGGTAGGTTTTTTTTTTTTTTGCTTTCACTGTTTTTTTTTTTTTTTTAAATTTATTTATTATTTATTTGTTTGTTTGTTTGTTTTGTTTTTTGTTTATACATGCACTGGGTACAGTCAGAAGCACGGGAGGGTGAGAGAATTCACCAGAGCCAGAGCGGGGAGCAGAGCAGGCAGAAGGACCGAAGTACACTGCTGAGGGGAGCAGCGGGCGGCAGGAGAGGTCTGCTCGCCATGTGGGACCCTCCTCAGGTGGCCGGGGAGCAGCCGGGGATCGAACCGGCACCGCAGAGGCCGCGGGCAGCTTCGCAACCCAGCGCTCAACCGCTGCACCACCGGGGAGGCCCCTCACTGTTTTTTTTTTAATAAGTAATTTTTTACATCATTGTTCATTTTTAAACAGTATTTGCTTCCCCCCACCCCCTCAGGTGTGGTCCCCATAGAGTTTCCTTTACCAGTGCACCCGTGCACCATCACCTCAGTCCCCTGTGCTCCTCCCTCCCTCCCTCTGATTCCTCTCCCTCCTCCTCCCCTGCAGGATGTCTCTGATTTATAATTGTCTGTTTTTGCTTTATTGTGTTTTGTACTGTTACTATTTTTTACACTGATTTCTTATTTGTATTCCTGCTATAAGTGAAACCATCCAATATTTTTCTTTTTCCTTCTGGCTTATTTTACTGAGCATAATTTCTTCTAGCTCCATCCACTTTGCTGTGAATGGCATGAGTTTATCTTTTTTGATTGCTGAATAATATTGCATTGTGTATATATGCCACATCTTCTTGATCCAGTCATCTATTTTTGGGCATTTGGATTGTTTCCAGGTTTTACCTATTGTAAATAGTGCTGCAGTAAACGTAGGTGTACAGGTGTTCTTTTGAAACAATGTTTTTGTGTCCTTTGGGTAGATCCCTAGCAGTGGAATTGCCGGGTCATATGGTAGCTCCATTTTTAGTAGACTGAGGAACCTCCAGACAGCTTTCCAAAGTGGTTGGACCAGTTTGCACTCCCACCAGCAATGTAGGAGAGTTCCTTTTTTACCACATCCTCACCAACACTTGTTGTTGCTAGTTTTTTTGATATGTGCCATTCTTTTTTTAAATTTTATTTATTTTATTTTATATATTTTTTTACATTACTTTTCATTTTTGCACTATGTATGCATAGTTCAAAATATGCATTTTCATCTTGGTTATAGTCCCCATACAATTCCCACCCACCTTGTTTTGATCCTACTCCCTTCTCCCCTTCCCAAACCGCCCCCCCCCCCCCCCCCCCGCAGTATGTCTCTGGTTTACAGTTGCTTGTTCATTTTGATTTTTACTTTATTATAATTAGTATTTTTCCTGGTCCCTTATTTAGATTTCCTAAATTCCTGCTATGAGTGATTCCATCCAATATCTTTCTGTCTCCTTCTGGCCTACTTTGCTGAGCACGATCCCCTCCAGCTACATCCATGCTGCTGCAAACTGCATGAGTTTATCCTCTTTGATAGCCGAGGAACACCCCATTGTGTATATGCCATTCTTACTGGTGTAAGGCGGTATCTCAGTGTGGTTTTGATTTGCATTTCCCTGAATATAAGGGATGTTGAACATTTTTTCATATGCCTGTTGGCTGTTTGCATTTCCTCTTTGGAGAAATGTTTTTTAAGTTCTTCTGCCCATTTCTCCTCTCTATCTGATGTTGTATATGCACTGAGAAAAACAAAGAGGGTTGTTAAAATTTACCCTATCCATTTTTGGGGACTGTGAGTTTTAGCAGTGCCATAAACCTTAATGTCTGTCTTTGAAGTTCCTATTTGTTTAGATGCAACAGGTTTTTTTGGTTGTTGTTTTTGATGCAACTTCATCACAAGACCATTGGATTGTTTACTTTGTTGTTGTTGAGTCCTGTGACTTCTTTGTATATCTTTGTGATCAGTCCCTTATCAGTTGTATGGAGTGCAAAAATTTTTTCCCAGTCAGTGGGGTGTCTCTCTGTTTTGGCTAATAGTATACAGAAGCTTTTCAGTTTGATATAATCCCAGGTGTTTATCTTTTCCTTGACTTTTTTTGCTTTGGGTGATGAGTCTTTAAATATGTTACTGAGATGTATGTCTTATAGTGTTTTACCTATATTTTCTTTTATGTATTTTATGATTTCAGGTCTTATGTCCAGTTCTTTTATCCATTTTGAGTTGATTTTTGTGCACGGTGAGAGGTAGTGGTCTAGTTTCATTTTTTTGCATGTGGTGGTCCAATTTTCCTAGCACCATTTATTAAACAAACTGTCCATGTTCCATTGCATATTCTTTGCTCCTTTGTCAAAGATTAGTTGTCTGTATAAGTGTGGCTTTATTTCTGGGCTCTCTATTCAGTTTCATTGGTCTGTTGTCTGTTTTTGTTCCAATACCAAACTTTTAATTATTATGGCTTTGTAGTATAGTTTGAAGTTAGGAAGTGTGATACCTCCTTTCTCCTTTGTTTTCATCAGTAGGGCTTTGGTTATTCGTGTTTTTTTGTAGTTCCATATGAATTTCATCAGTATTTGTTCTGTTTCTTTGAAGAATGTCATTGAGATTTTTATTGGAATAGCATTGAATCTGTAAATTGGTTTTGGCAGGACGGCCATTTTAATAATGTTAATTCTTCCAATCCATGAGCAGGGGATGTCTTTCCATTTCTTTGTGTCTTCTATTTCTTTTAACAGTGTTTGATAATTTTCTTTATATAGGTCCTTCACCAAAAATGAGGTAGTTTTTACTTCTATGTGTTTTACTTCTATGTGTTGACTTAAATAAATTGTGACTTAAATAAATGTGTTGACTTAAAAAAATTGAGGCAAATAAAAGTGAGTTTATTAAACAATTAAGATAAGTACTTGAATCTCCAGATGCCTCTGGGAAAGCTGCCCCAATTCTGAATCTCTCAGTGAGGATTACATATAGTTTGTAAGGATTCTTGCAAGGAAAATCCAGTTAATGTCTCTATCTAATGTTGCTTATGCACTAAGAAAAACAAAGAGGGTTGTTAAAATTTACCCTATCCTTTTTTGGGGACTGTGAGTTTTAGCAGTGCCATAAACCTTAATGTCTGTCTTTGAAGTTCGTATTTATTCAGATGCAACAGTGTTTTTTTTTTTTTGGTTGTCGTTTTTGATGCTACTTCTTCACAAGACCATCTGGCTGTTCTAACTCTTGGCTTGTGCCTCTTAGTTGAGACCTTGGAGAGGGCACCACTTATTTGTTAATTTGGTGAACACATTTAAGAAGGAGAAAAGCATTTCATTTTCAAAAGTGGGGGCCAGTTGAAACAGTTGGTCTAGCAGTAAAACTGAGTTCCTTTCGGGAATTGATTGTCCATGTGTTAAGGAAAACTCAGAAGGGATATTTAACTGCATGACAAGAAAAGGCAAAGCCTAGTGGTAGAGATTTATAAAAATAATAGTAAATATTTCTCTGCATAATGAAAAAACAGTATTTTTTTTTTTTTTTTTGAGATATTCCTTAGCTCCCAGAGAGTATTTGATTTTAGGATGAACAGGAAAGTGGCAGTGTAGCACTGGGTGAAGGAGGGATGGCTGGGCCAATAGAGTAGAGCTGCAGTAGGCTGAGAACCTAGGTCAGCAGCTTTGCCTAGTTTCCTTGTACTGCTTTGTAAGAATTAGAGACAACATTTAAATATGCTGATTTGGTACTTCTGATAATTGAAATTATCAGTTGGGTAGCTGCTGCCCCCTTTAGACAAGAAACTCAACCAGGTCTCTAGTTTACCACACACAGAGGGGGTCACGATGTGCAAATGCTCCCCACTTGGCCACTAGTGGTTTCATTCCTGGGGAGCACTGTAGGCGTGTGGCCTTACCACACTGGCTGCAGTGGGCTATCTGGGGCTGAAGAGGAGTTTCCATGAAGAGAAATGATAGTAAGGACAGATTCTGATGGGATCACGGTCAGTAAGTTTCTAAAAACTTTAGAAACCACTTAGAAGTTTCTTCATTCTCAGTAGAAGTGTTGCTAAATAGTGGCGGCATTTACCTCACCAAACTTGGTTCTTCTTTGACCATCTTCTTATCTCCTTGACCTCTCATTGTATTTTTTTGTTATTTTGTATGTGATTATGCTTTTTTGTTCTGTAAGATAACTCCTTATTAAGCCAATCACATATGACTATTAAGTACTAAAGAGCAAGCTAGTCTCCAGGTCTAGATGATAAGCACCATTCTCAGGTGTTTGTTGAATACCAAATACAGTGCTCATCACTTAATGTAACTTTAGTTCTGTCAAGAGCCTTGAGTAGAATATACATTTTAAAATCAACCAAATTTTACCTTTTGAATCAAATCAAAACTGCTTTTGTCTTGCCTCCTTCCTCCAAATTGCTCAAAAAGTTCCATGCACACTCCAGTTTGCTTTGAGCACATGAAGCTGAAGTAAATATTGAGTTGTCAGATTGTGGCAAAGTCAGCATACTTTTTCTCTGCTAGGATTCTGACAAACTACAAGTTGCATTTACCTGCGATCTTAGTAAGAATTGATAATGTATCTGAAAATGTTTTTGATCTGTATCTGATAAAATATCTGAAAACACAGGTCAACCTATATAAAGTTGTAAATCTACACAAATATAAGGTGCTGTAAGGACAAAGGCTTTTATTGAGAATTATGGAGATTTTCTTGGCATGTAAACCCTTATCTTCCTCAGGGATATTTGGTCTCTTGGCTGTGTCTTATATGAGCTCTGCACACTCAAGCATCCTGTAAGTACGTTCAACGTCAGATTGATCTTGACTTATTGGAAATATATAGATGAAATTAACTCCTGAGAGACAATGGTTACTGTTGGTTTTATTAGATTGTTAAAAATTATATGGGCAAGCTATTAGGATAATAATAGAATTGTATATACTGACACAAAAATGTGTTCGTGCTTATATAAAATAAAAACTCCAAGTTGGAGAAAGTATGCATAGCATATTTTCCTTCAAAATAAATTGTGAATGTATATAATTAGCAAAGAAAAAAAGTGTGTGGAAATCTATTGGAAGTCAGGCAAGAGCTTCCCAAAGCCTCCATCTGTGTCATCCCACAGAACGTACCGATTCCTTAAGCAAAAAGTTGTGACAGTCCATGTGAAGTGTTACCTGCTAGGGAGGCTTATTAAAGACCCAGTGCCCAGGGCTTCAACTAGAGTTGGTGAGGTAGGCACCCACTACTAGCATGTAGAAAACCCCCAGACTCCCGGGAAGCAGAGACTGTATTGTTCTCACAATTTAAGCACACTGAGCCACCCTGGGAATTTGGCAACTGGTGGGATCACCCCTGAAATTTAAGTTCCCAGATGTCAGCAAAAGACCAATATTGTAGCAGGGCTTTCCAAGGATAGCATCTTAGCTGTGTCTACACAGCTGTTAGATCATCATCATTATCATCATCGTTGTCGTCGTCATCATCATCAAATGTCACTCAACTAGTAATTTTCTAACTAAAACCTGTATCTCTACTGCCACACTCTCCTGCTGAACATTACTATTATATGTAAATAACTGATGATTTCACACCATGGAAAATTTCCTGAGATATAAAGAATTTTTAAAGAAATGTTTTTATGTTAATTAAAAAATCAAGGCATTGGATTTCACATCATTATGTCTACAACTCTTTAAACATTATTTTGAAAAAGACTAGAAGGAAATATCTCTCTGGGTGATGAAATGATATGTATTTTTCCTGACTATTTATAACTTTCTATGTCTTATAATAATTAAATATTATTTGATAATAAGAAACAATTAAACAAAAAACTTGTTTTAATAACCTGGTATCTGGGTGAGAAGCTGCCTACAATAGCTATTTATGAAATTTTAGTTGATGAAAACAAGTTAGGGTGGACATAGTACTTCTTTTTTTTTTTTTTTTTTTTTTTTTTTTCTTTTAATAGAGGCATGTTTTATTTATTTATTTGTTTGTTTGTTTCGTTTATACATGCACTGGGTACAGTCAGAAGCACAGGAGGGTGAGAGAATTCACTAGAGCCAGAGCGGGGAGCAGAGCAGGCAGAAGGACCGAAGTACACTGCTGAGGGGAGCAGCGGGCGGCAGGAGAGGTCTGCGCGCCATGTGGGACCCTCCTCCGGTGGCTGGGGAGCAGCCGGGGATCGAACCGGCGCCGCAGAGGCTGCGGGCAGCTTCGCAACCCAGCACTCAACCGCTGCGCCACCGGGGAGGCCCGGACATAGTACTTCTAACTGAAGTTGAAAACATCATTTGCTTCTTGCTCTTACTTTAAATTGACTTTTCCTCTGACCTAATATCATTATTCCTTGTCCTTTCAGTTTGCAGGTGACAACTTACACCAGCTAGTTCTAAAGATTTGTCAAGCCCATTTTGCCCCAATATCTCCAAGGTTCTCCCATGAACTTCGGTCCTTGATATCTCAGCTTTTTAAAGTATCCCCCAGAGATCGTCCATCTATTAATTCCATTTTGAAAAGGCCCTTTTTAGAGAAACTTATTGCCAAGTATTTGACTCCTGAGGTGAGTTTTGGGGCAAATCTTGTTTGGATTTTGACAGATTTTGATTAGTAAGTCCTTGACACATGTTTGGTTTTAGGTCATTCAGGAAGAATTCAATCATACCCTCCTAAGCGGAGCAAGACCATCAGCTTCTCGACCTGCTAGGAAGGTGGTTCCAGGTAAGAATGAGTTCATGGGCCTCCCCGGTGGCGTAGTGGTTGAGCGCTGGTTTGCGAAGCTGCCCGCAGCCTCTGCAGCGGGGTTCGATCCCCGGCTGCTCCCCGGCCACCGGAGGAGGGTCCCACATGGCACGCAGACCTCTCCTGCCGCCCGCTGCTCCCCTCAGCAGTGTACCTCATCAGTCTGCCTGCTCTGCTCTCCCCTCTGGCTCTGGTGAATTATCTCATCCTCCCGCACTTCTGACTGTACCCAGTGCTTGTATAAATAAATAAATAAATCTTAAAAAAAAAAAAAAAAGAATGAGTTCATCATTCCAAAACCACTTATATCATGTGCTCATATAGTGAGTTACATGTGGCTAATGACTTTAGGGAAGAAATTGCACCAAAGAGGTTTGAATATGGGTGTTAAAAAATATGAGCATTATAAAAAAAAATCTAGTGGGCATGCCTGAGATGCTGTCTATGGAGCTCATATATGACCTGGAGGATTCTTTTTTTTCTTCCCATTATCAGGAAAACCACGAAACAGTGGGTTTACCAATTAAACAGATGCTTGAAGAGGTAGAATACAAAATTAACTTTTGTGTAGAGGAGGGATTGTGAGAAAAGAAGGTTTATAGACGTGGGTTGATGAGATGAGTCTTATTTTTTTGAAATAGAGAAAATGAACTGGCAATTTAAAATTCTTTTCCAGAGACCTATTGGAACCAAAGTTAGAATTTTGGACCTAATTTTTTTTTACAATTTGAGAACCATTACTATGTTACCTCCAAAGCAAGAAAGGTGATGATGATATTTACTGTATGGTAATGACAAATAGTATGGTGATGCTAGAGAAGCAACTTTAGTGTCAGGAATCAGCTGATGAAGTGCTCTCTCTCTCTCTCTCTCTGTCTTTCTCTGTGTGTGTGTGTGTGTGTGTGTGTGTGAAAGAGAGAGAGAGAGAGGGATTAAAGAGAAAATTACTAATTCAGTGGATGTTGTGAATGTAAGAGCAGAATTTAGTTATAACCAAATGTCTGAACATAAAGGATGAGGAAGAGTAGAAAATCTCTCCAAGAAATCAGTGCTAGAGAAATATTATCCATTGTGATAGAGAATTAAAATTGAGGAAAGTTACAAAAGGAAAATAAATGAGCCTTTTTGCCATGTTTAATTTGATTTGGCATTGTTGTATATTATTCTAGGTTGGGTGTGTTTAGAAAATAGATAAAATAGATAAAAATAAAGGATGAGAGAAAGTGCACCATCCACATTTCAAGAAAGGAAAGATTGGAAAACAAGAACAAATTTTGATGGTGACAAAAACAAACATCTTAGAAGACCCACTCATACATTTCAAGCAATAATGTGATGTGAATGGTGTGGCCTGATTACTCAAGCCCTGATTATTACATTTAATTTCCCTAATTATGTTGTTTCTGTTGAAATTAATGCTAATTACTAAAATTATTTTAAAGTAGTGTTATGTATTACTAGACATATACAAAGGAACTTTGCAGTAAAAGGTTGTCTCCATTCAAAGAAAATGCATAATTTTGCAGTGTAAAGTTGTGGAAATTTCTTAAAACTTACATTGTTTTATTTTGGTTAAATAAGATTCTAATAAACAGAAGGTGAGATTCCAGGGAAAGTGCCTACCAAGATCAAGGATATCTGTACCAGTTCAAAGGAAGGATATATTACATAGAAAGGAATGGAGACCACCCACTGGCGCTCAGAAACCCGTATTTGTAAGTTGGACGAAACCCTCCCTCTTGTTTATAAGCTGATAGTGTCTTCCACAGACCTGCGCTCACATGTTCATGGCTATAAGCTCATGACTCTGGAATCCACTCATTTTGTACTTAAAATCATTCTGTAATGAGCATTAAAGTGGTATTTTGTTGGACAACTTTTCATTATATTTTTAAAAGCAGTGCTGTATTTTCTTGCAAGTATGTTATGCCTGAGTTTTAGTTTTATAATCAAATTCTTCCAATTTCTTTAGCTGAAGAAGATTTTTCTATATAGGAGAACTTTATAGCATAGTAGCAGAAAACGTGGGAAATTTTTATTATATAATCATTGATTTTTTTTCCTAGAAAAATCTTTCTGCTGAGTTATTTGAATCCATTTTAGCAGAGTGCTAAATCTTTTAGTTCACGCAAGTAAAATGCTCTGATAATATATATAATAACATGGATTTTTTTTAATGGAAGAATTGTATTTCTTAAAAATTAGTCCTTTTCATCTCTGTATAACTTTGGGGTTACATTTTTACTTCTACATAAGTGCACATGCTTCACTCACCCTCCACCAAACCTCCTATGCCAATGCACTACCCCATCCTTCCTCTATTTCCTTTCCTCCTCCCCCCAGTTACTCTGGTAACCAGTATATTTTTCACAGAGTCTAATAACTGTTTTTGCTCTGCTTTGCCAGTGTATGTCTTTCGGTTATTCATATTTCACAGATGAGTGAAACCATCAATAACTGTCTTTCAGTCTCTGATTTATTTCATTAGCATAATCACCTCCAAGTCCATTAATTTTGTCCCATAAGGTACTATTTCATCTTTTTAAGTAGCTCAGTAGTATTCCATTGAATATATATTCCACAATTTCTTAATCTAGTCATCCGTTGTTCAATTCTTAAGTTGGTTTCATGACTTGGCAGTTGTGGAAGTGCTGCTATGAATGCAGGAGTTCATAAATCCTTTTCTATTAGTGTTTTCATATTCTTTGGATAGATGTAGAGGTAGTGCTAGATCACTGGGATGTCCATTGTCATTTTTTTAAAGGTATCTGCATACCATTTTCCATAAAGACTGCACCAGATTGCATTTCCACCAACAGTGGATGACTTTGTTCTTCACATTCTTCACAGCATTTGTTGTTTCTAGTCTTTTTTATATTGGCCATTCTCACAGGGGTGAGGTGATATCTCATTGTGGTTTTGCTTCATTTTCCTTGTAATACATTATGTTGAACTTTTTTTTCTAAATAGTTTTTTTTTAAAGATTGATTTATTTATGCAAGCACTGGGGTTCAGGCCAGAGGTGTGGGAGGGTGAGAGAATCCACCAGATACAGATCAGGGAGCAGAATAGGCAGAAGGACCGAAATACACTGCTGAGGGGAGCAGCGGGTGAGATAGGAGAGGTCTGCTGCACCATGTGGGAATCTCCCTGGCTGGCCAGGAATCGAACTGGCGACGCAGAGTCTGCGGACAGCCTCACAGCGCTGCGCTCAACCCGCTGTGCCACCAGGGAGGCCCAGATGTTGAATATTTTTTAATGAGCCTGTAGGCCATCTGAATGTCTTCTTTAGAAAGTACTATTTAGGAATTTTGTCCCATTTTTTGAATGGGTTGTCTTTTTTTAAATTAGCTCTCTTGTTACAGCTTGACCAAGGGTCACTCTGGGACCCCCGAGCTTGCAAGTTCTAAAAGGATCTGGCCATACATGCGCACAAAGGCAAAGGACAATTTTAGTGTGAAAGATTTTAGGTAGAATTAGTGTGCATAGAGAGAGAAGAGAAGAAAGTATATTCTTCCTAATAAAACATATGAAATTATACATCCCCTCACGGGTAAATAACTAGCCAAACAAGGTGGTTCTGAAGCAGAACTGCTGAGACCCAAAACCTTGCCACTAGTCCATGGCACCTTCTGGTGGGGACCCAGAGGAAGGAGGCACAAGGGTCCTGTCAAGGCTGGGGTGAAAGGAGCAAAATCAGAGAACAAACCAAGAGAATGGCTCTTTCAAGTGTCTCTACATGTTTCTCCTCCATGTGTCTACTTCCATCTCTCCTTTCAGCACTACTAAGGCATAGTTGTTACTATGTTACAGCACTACTAAGGCATAGTTGTTACTAGTAGTTGTTACTACTAAGGCATAGTTGTTACTTAAGAGCCCTCCCCTCTTTTATGAGCCCACCTGTCTTCCCTGTTAAATAGCTTCACCAGGCCTCTCCCCTCATTAAGTGGGGTTGGGAAACATGTTACCCTTCCCCTTTTAGGGAGATGTCTCAGCAACATTTTCTTTTTTAAAAAGATTTATTTATTTATGCATACAAGAACTGGGGTACAGGCCAGATGTATGGGGGGGGGAGAGGATTCACCAGAGACAGAGTGGGGAGCAGAACAGGCAGATGTACTGAAATGCACTGCTGAGGGGAGCAGCGGGTGAGACAGGAGAGATCTGCTGTGCCATGTGGGTAACTCCTTGCCCAGGGATCGAACTCGTGCTGCAGTGGCTGCGAATAGCTTCACAGGTTGCATCTTAACCCCTTGAGCCAATAGGGAGGCCCCCCTGTCTCAGTAACATTTTCATAGGAACCACCTCTAATGTTCTCATTACCATTTGGGATTTTAAAATCTGAAAGAAGCTATTTGTTTCCTTCTGAAACTTTTCTCTGTTTTCAACAAGTAATTAGTAGTCCCTTCTAATGTTTGGATAGTTTAAAGTAAAATTATGAAACTAAGAAAAACTTAGTTTTCACACTTTAAAATATTTAAAAACACAATTATATATTTTATGTTTAGACTAACCAACCAAATTTTATACAGTCACTTTAATATTTAAATAGATCTGTATTAAAAATGCCATTTTTGTAAGTTAAAAATGGCCAAATCGCTACAATTACATATATTTTGACCCTGGTAGCATTAAAAAGGACAAAGAATATAGCATGTTACTTCTCTACAGTGAGGAAATTTCCATTTTAACCTTTTGTTTGATTATTCATATTTCAACTTTGAGGTCTTTCCAATAGACTTGATCTTTCCCCCTTTTGTTATCTATCAACTGTTATGAAGGCAGAGTTGTCAGGATTAGAGTTAAATTCTGCAGGACTATTTTGCAGAATTATAGTTAAATTCTGCAGGATTACTTTTTAAATTCTGCAGAATTTTGACTGGCTTTCCTATGTTAATTTGGCCATTCTCGCCTTCTAACTCAGTGGTCTTTACTCAGCTCTAAAATAAACAGTTGTTTCTGGTTCTCCTCTAATTGTGTTCTGGTTGGGTGTATGTGTACCTTGGGATGGCAGTCTGCCTGATTTTACTCCAGAAGAATAACTCTTAACTGGCTCATAATCTTTTATTTTTTTTCAAGCTTGATGCCATTTTGTATTCAATTTATTAGAATATAAACATGTTGCAAATTCCCAAATTTGTGAGTTGCACAGCATTTATTCTCCTATAAAGGTGTGAATTCTCCTTTAAGGTGTAAATTAAGTTCATGAAAATTACAAAAACAATAATACTGAGAGTCTTTCAGGTTGAGTTGGCCAGGCACGATCACTAGTCAGTATTTTTGATACACTGGCATGAAAAACACGTGATTCATAATCAGCAAAATACTACACACCCTAGGCTTCTAAACTCTTTTCTGCTCTAGGATTTGCTGTTTCTAAGATCATTTTACTCAAAATCAAATCTGGAGCAAAACCAATAATATGCCTTTAATACTCTATCTTAGATAAGGTCATTATCAAACTGTCAATGAGAGATTTGTATTATATGTCAAATGACAAAACTAAAACAAATTAGTAGTAAGCTTGATGTCAATCCATGCATTGGGGGAGGCCAGTGTCTCCCAAGCAGTGCAACACTGTTCTCGAGGGATTTGGGGCAAGAGCAAGTTTTATAGGATATACGAAGAAGCCACTTGGAAAGGGGATAATGATCAGGGAGTCCCTTAAAAGGACAGCAGCTCCTATTTTCTAGGCTAAGGTAAACTGATCAAATCTGAGGTGGAGGATTAGGATTGGTGTTTTCTAGGTTTCCTTGACAATGAGGCATCTCTGGTAAGTGCAAGCCAACTCATATCTGTGGTATGGGATGAGTGTTTTGGGAGGCCTCCATTTTGTGTGTTCCAATATCCAAATAAACTCTAGCATATGAATTTTAAAAACCTCCTCTCTTTTTCTGAATCCTCCAGATAAAAATGGTGGAAAGACCCAAACTTGCTGCAGTGTGTGGACATTATGATTATTATTATGCTCAACTTGACCTATTGAGGCAGAGAGCCCAAGCACCAAGCCACTGCTTTGTTCCTCAAAAAGATGCTGGATCTGAGGAGAATTATAATCAGGAAGAGAGTCACACCCCATCACCATGTCAATGGTAATATCATCCTCTAACTTCAACTTTGTTTTTCTGAAAATGTCTTTCTATGTCTTCATTCATTCTGAAATCCTTTCAACAATAATCCAACAGAACAATAATCCAAGAAGAACTTCCAAAATCTTTATTGTAATTACTTGATTCATGGTTCCCTTGACCCCTTTCTATTTCAGGTCTGATGTAGCTTTTCTTCTAATTTATGCAACCATGTAATTGTGGACACAGATTCAAACTCATCAGTTTTTAATATTTTTCATTCTTCTAGTACATTCCATTCTGTGGGAGTGATGAAAATAGTTATATATGTATCATTTTCCAAAGAGGTTTTTAATATTAGTACTAATCAATAGTAAGTCTGTAATCACAGACCTAATCTGATCTAATCCTCACATCAACCTCTGTGAGGTATTGTTCCTGTTTTATAGATGAGGAAGGAAGGCCCAGAGACTATAACTAGTTTGTCATTTCATCATATTTCTAAACGACTGACTTATCAACTTGACTCTTCAAAAACTGGGGTCTACTCATCTTGTTGCTCTTGTAGGAGTAACTTCTGAAGTGATAGTTTTGTCTCTGGAGCCCTAGAAGGTACTGTGATTCCACAGAACTTTATCACTGTACATGCTGTGATGTAAAATGTGGTTGCTATTATTTAGCCATCAGAAATTACAGAAATTCTTTGTAGGAAATGCTGCAAAAAAGATAACTATGTGGAACATATCTATAAACCTGAAAATACTTTGACCAGAATTATGCTGGAGAAATGCCTTAAACATTATGAGAGACAGTTAAGTCCTCAGCTCTTGATTCACTAAACATTTGGAGCAGCATAAGGAGTAGAGGTGAAGGGATGGGTCAGCAGCTCAAGTTGCTCAGTGTGTGATGCAGGAGACAGACAAGCACCCTCCAGTCTTGGGATGACGAAGCTGTGGATTAGGTACCCACCAAAGTATGAGAAGATCCTGGCGTGGGCTTGTTTTCTCCCTTCAACATAACCTAGAAAATCTTGGATCAGAATATTTTCCTGTTTTATAGTCTCCTGTATTTCCTGTCATTACTGTTCTCTTTGTCTCCTTTTCTTCTCGATCCTAAAGATTTTCTTTTCCACGGTACACATTGTGTAACTCTGAACTACTCAGATTTACAACTTCAAGCCACGTATACTAAGCTGAAAATTTACTTGCGAAACCAGTGCCTCAGACTACTTAAAATTTCTACTCAGGCTGAATATTTTTATTTCTTAAGGCCTGCTGAATATCTTCATAGGAAATTTGAAGCTCAGCAATATAAGTTGAAAGTGGAAAAACAGCTGGTAAGTAAAACACCAAAGATGGGAGACAATCAGGAATTTTCTAATTGTCTCTCTCTTCACCGATACTCATGGATCTGTACAGCTAATGTTATCCTTCATGGAAGATCAAGACTGCCCTGCACATTTCCCCATTTTTTAAACACTTACTTATTTTGCATAGAACTGGGGTGTAGGCCAGTGGTGTGGGGCATTGAAGAATTTACCAGAGGTGGAGTGGGAAGCAGAACAGGTGGATTTACTGAAATACACTCTAAGGGGAGCAGTGGATGGGAGAGGTCTGCTGTAGGTTAGCTCCTTGGCAGTAGGTTAGCTCCCTGGCAGGGGGTCAAACTCAGGTCATAGTGGTGATAGTGCTGAGACTTAACCCCTAGACCACCAGGGAGGCCCTTGCATTTCCCCAATTTTTAAGCTAAAAGAGAATAATGGGAATAGGCTTGAATCAGAGTCTGGGAAGTATGGGGCTACTGTCATTCACTGTGTGGCCTTAAGCAGACCTTGCAAACTTTCTAAGCCTAAATTTCATTTTGATAAATGACGGTTTTGCAGTAGGTGAGTTTCGAGGTCCTCTGCAGTTCTTTGATTCTATTTTATTAGAATTCTACACATTTTTTTTAAAAAAAGAGATTATTACACTTGATTAGAAATGAAAGTTATACTTACCTTTAAGTACAGAGTTGAAATTTTTGAATGGGGGTAGGAAAACTTTTTTGGCTGAGGGAGATTAGGTGTGTATCTCATTCATTTGTGTCATATTTTGAACTACTCAAAAGCTCCAGTTCTATTTCCCTACCTAATTTTATACTTCAGGGGTTGCCAAACCTTTATAGAACTTTAATTTCTTTTTTTAAAAGATTTATTTTTATTTTATTTATGCAAGAACCAGGGTACAGGCCAGAGGTGCAGGAGGGTGAGAGGATTCACCAGAGACAGAGCGGGGAACAGAACAAGCAGAATGACTGAAATACATTGCTGAGGGGAGTAGCGGGCAAGACAGGAGAGGTCTGGCGCGCCATGTGGGTTGCTCTGCGGCTGGCAGGGATCGAACCGGCACTGCAGAGGCTGCAGACAGCCTCACAGTGCTGCGCTCAACCACCTGCACCACCAGGGAGGCCTTTAGACCTTTAATTTCGCAATTATAATTTACCAGTTCAGAAAATGAATCTAGTATCTTTCATGATAGTATATTGATTGCTTGGGATAAACACAATTAGTTTTAGTAATTCTCTTTCTCTTTTAATACTTAAATTAAGAAAACTATGACTCATTACAAAAATACGGAGTTTGATTGGTGATATAATTCTTGTTGACATGAAAAATTCTATGAACACTGGTGGTTTGGTGGAGGGTGAGTGGAAGTTATTCATATGGAAGAGCAAACATGTAATCCCAAAAATTAAAATAAAAAAATTTAAAATAATAAAAAAATAAAGGAAAAAGACAAGGTCAAATGAGATGTTTCCAAAATGCAAGTATGCTTTATAAATTATCTTATTCAAATAATAGGGTCTTCGTCCATCTTCTGCTGAGCCATGTCACAACCGGAGAAGTAATAAAGACGAGCCTAGATTCCAGGAGCTGCAGCTCAGGAGAAATGAAATGAAGGAACAGGTTAACAACATCAGTCCATGGCTGTCACTGTACCTCTGTTGTCTTTTGTACCATAATATAGTGTGACATTTATTTTCTACTTTGTGCCTGAAACCTTGGTTGCACAAATACTTGATGGACACACTCATGTTGGCACTTCCAGGGGATAGAGAGCCATGTATCTTACCCTCTTAGAGAATGCAATGTAGCTCATAGGCTTTTATCTTGGGTTGATAAGGTCCATCATTAACATTTTTGAAAGTTGTAGTCATTCCCTGGGGCTGCCTTAGCAAGTTACAACAAACTGGGTGGTTTAAAACAACAGAAATTTCTTGTTTCACAGTTCTGGAAGCTGTAAGTCCAAAATCAAAGTGTTAACAGGGCTGTGCTCTTTCTGAAACCTGTAGGGGAATCCCTTCCCTGCCTCTTTCTAGCTTCTGCTGCTTTGTAGGCAAAATGGCATTCCTGGGCTGGCAGCTCTCTGGCTGCATTCTCTGCCATGGCCTTCTCCCTATCCCTCTTCACGCAGCTGTCTTCTTAAAGGGACACCCATCATACTGCATTAGGGACTTTTATACTCCAACTAATTGCATCTGCAATATCATTATCTCCAAATAAGTTCACATTCGAAGATACTAGAGGTTAGGACTCCAACATATGTTTTTTGAAGGGTCAAAATTCCATCAATTACAGGACTATATATAAAAAGGGGACTCTATCAATTCATAAACACATTTGGGGTTTTATATGTAAGTGTGGTCACCATAAGCTACCATATCCCTCTCAGGGATGAATGATCACAGCCAAAATATAAGGCAGATTGTCATCCTCAGGAGCAATATGTTTTTTGATTCCTGCTGTTTATCACATATTTTAAAAATCATAGGCAATGAAGACATTATTTTGTTCAGTTCACCAAAAAATTAAAAATGCTTGTGTTGGGATTGCTTTCTAGGAATATTGGAAGCAGTTAGAGGAAATCCGCCAGCAGTATCACAAAGATATAAAGGAAATCCGAAAGAGGATGGGGAATGAACTGGAGGTAAATAAATTCATTCTTCTAAAGGAAACATTGTCTTATTGCTTTAGAGATAACTAAGCTGAGCAGATATTGATAACATTGATCTCATAGGAAAAATTAAATTTTATCTGATGAACTTTTTTTGATAGAAAAGTTGTTAGATCGAGTTGAAGCTTTATTATTTGGGTTGACCTGAGACTACTCAAGATAATGAAGTTATCTGAGATTCCCAGGAATGGCTGATTGTCTTCCTCATTTCAGTCATGTGAGCAGCTACTTTGCACCAGAACTGAATTAGATGTAGAAAGAGCAAGTTCATACCCATAAGATAGGAGGAAAGACTAGCATTTATTGAATTCAGCTATAATGAAATAGTCTTAAATACAGGGGTTAGTTTCAAAAATCTATAAGGCAAACTTTGAGTTGAGATGATTCTTAAAAATCTATTAAAGGTGCCATGTTGGACACACATTCTTCCATCTCTCAGCAACCTGATTCATCAGTGAAGATCCAGATGAAATAGCTATTATTTGGAGACCATGTTGTGTGAAAAACACTAGATATTTAAATACAAGAAATTTCTCCAGAGGCCTGGAATGTGCCTCCTATCAGAGTCTTGTGGACAATGACACTGGCCCAGGGCATAGCTGGCCTCTCACTTCAGATATACTGGAGTGACACACTCATTGAGTAGAACCATCCACACTCCAAAATGGGTCCTTCTCTCTCTCCCCCTGCCCTGAGCAATAGAGATGAGCAAATAGATGAGTTAACACAGGAGAAATGAACATATGGCATAATTCAGTGGTAAGGACCAGTATCTGAACTAGAGTTTTCACATATTTTACCCCATGTAGTCCTCATAACAGCTGTTAAGTAACTCATCCAAAGTCATTTAGATATTATGAGGCAGGCTAAATAAATACCTGATTCAAAAAGCTCCATTCTTTCTCACATATGTGCTGCTGTCCATAAAGAGCTGGAAAAATAAGACACACACACACGTAGCAGTGATCGAATAAGACTGAATAAGGTCAAGCTCTGGAGATGCAGAGGAATAAAGATGAGCAGGATGAGCAGAAGGAGAGAGGAGATGGATCATAAACCATGTTTGAGAAGATGAGTGGAATTTAGAGAGGCAGCGCCAGGCATAGGTTCACACAGAGGATTGGGCACCAGGAGGGCAGGATGAGGATGGCTTTCCCCAGCACAGAGGGCCTGGTTAGTGGTGAGGAGCTTGTGCCCTCATCAGCCTTATTTTTAAGGTGGAAAGCCTGTGCCTAGGAAAGATGGAGAGTAGACATTTCCTGGGAGACTGTGGAAAAGCCCTGGGAAAAGCAAGTCAGCCATATGAGAAGGGGCCAAAAAAAGACTCTTCCAGTCGCTCCCATGATCTCCCCTAAGCCAGCAGGAGGGAACGCATTTTTTGCTAGATACCATTCAAGCCCTGGATGAGGTTCATAAAATAACCTTCAGAACTGACACAGAATCAAACTTGTTGACTGTGTATAATTTGTCTTAAAGGAGGACTCAAAAGTAAGTCATAGAACCTACTTGGTGAAGAAGAGTAACCTACCCATCCACCAAGAGGCACCTGAGGAAGACACACCTGTGCAGGTGATGGTTAGATGCTCTGGTGATACTTACTCCTCACTGTGCAGTACAGTCATGTTGGAAATGTAAAGAAAAAACCTCAAGTATTTTGGGATCTTCCCCAAATGTGGGGGGGGTGTCCAGGCATCGTGTTTTCAGAAGCTGCCCAGGTGATTTAGTGTGCTGCTAAGTTTGAGAACTGCTCACATTAGTGTATGAAAGTTCAGCTTTCCAGATGGTGTTTGAGTCAAAGTCTCAGACACATTGCTCAGAAATCTGACAGTAAACTTCTCTTTCATCTCAGCCTTATATATTTGATGAGAGTAGGGAAATGAATCAAATGGTTCTCAAGAACTATTTTGTTTGTTTGTTTGTTTCTTCCGGAATGTCTGTCAACTTTATTTTCAAGGTGTCATGAGGGCCTCCCTAAGGACAGGTGAGAGGAACCCAGGCTAAGCTAAGGCTGAAAGGGCTCCCTGAATGATTTGCTTTGTGAAATCCCCCAGGACTTTCACAGGATTTGATGCTGGAGTTTCACAGTGGATGGAGGTTGAATTTTCTACCCAGTGGGAAGGATGAGGCTTGGGAGTTTAAGATAATTTTTTTTTAATATTTTATGTACCACATCTTCTTGATCCAGTCATCTATTTTTGGGCATTTGGGTTGTTTCCATATCTTAGCTATTGTAAATAGTGCTGCTATAAACATAGGGGTGCAGGTGCCCTTTGGAATTACTGTTTCTGTCCTTTGGGTAAATACCTAGGAGTGGAATTGCTGCATCATATGGAAGCTCTATGTTTAGTAGGTCCAGAAATCTCCACACAGCTCTCCATAGTGGTTGGACCAGTTTGCACTCCCACCAACAGTGCAGGAGAGTTCCTTTTTCTCCACAACCTCAGCAACATTTGTTGTTGCTAGTTTTTTTTAATATGTGCCATTCTCACTGGTGTAAGATGGTATCTCATTATAGTTTTGATTTGCATTTCCCTGATTACAAGTGATGTTGAACATTTTTTCATATGCCTGTTGGCCATTTGTGTTTCCTCTTCAGAGAAGTTTCTTTTTAGCTCTTCTGCCCATTTTTTGACTGGATTATTTTCTTTGTTTTTGTTGAGTCTCATCAGCTCTTTGTAGATTTTTGTGATCAGTCCTTTATCATTAGTGTTGTGTGCAAAAATGTTCTCCCAGTCTGTGGGGTTTCTCTTTGTTTTTGTTATTGTCTCTTTTGCTGTGCAGAAGCTCTTTAATTTGATGTAGTCCCAGCTGTTTATCTTTGCCTTCACTATCACTGCTTTGGGTGATGTGTCTGTAAAGATGTCTTTGATGTGCATGTCATTTTAAGAACAAAAAAGCAATATGACACTTCTTCTACAATTGTAACAACCAGAGTACACAACCAGCCTCACAAATATAAGTGAGACATAAGTCACAATCTTGTTTCAGAGTTCATAATATTGCAAGGAAGAAAAACACCCTTCCCAAGGTTGCAGGGCAAACAACTAATAATGATTCAAACTGACATGTGCCATATGTGAAGAACATCCAGAGATTGTGGTAATACAGAAGAGGCAGTAATTAATTCTAAGGGGGAGATGATAGTTACCTAATATAAGATGGTGGAGAGAAGAAAGCATTACAAAAATATATGTGTGTGTGACCAGACCAGTCTGGTCTCAGGTCTGTGCCTCTTCTTGTCTGGTGTATAGCACCCTTTTCTTCCTGTAGCTGCCAACTTGATAAGCTGTGGAAAGGCAGCTCAGAAATGGTAAAAAGAAACAATGAGCCAAGGAAATTGTATATATATATATATATATATATATATACACACACACATCTCCACACAATATTGATGTCTATCTCTTCCTCTATCTCCATATAGGTTTCTTCTGCTACTTGAAAGTAGAGTGCTCCTATGGTATGATTTGGTAGGTTATTTTTGGGGTTTGGGAACATTGTTATTGTCCCCTGCCCTGGGAGCAGGCCCAGGGGCACTCAATCTGATCCCACTGACAACACAGGCAGATAAGCTGGGAGTGAACCAGCCGCTGTCCACGGCCCACCTGCCAGGAGTCAGAGGAATGGAACTAAGGGTCCTGCTCCCAAACTGAGGAAAGAGCTCTTGAGACCTTCTGGTCCAGGCTGAAAAGAGGTCTCCACAGGCATAGGTGAGGCAAAGAGTGAGGGTGACATCAGCAAAAGAGCAAGACAGAGAGTTCTGGGGAGACCTTTCTCGGCATGAGTGGCTCTGTGAGTTACCGGGGCTTGGGATCTATATAGGTTTTAGGAATGGGGTTTGAGAACAAAGGAATTAAATGTTCTTGGCTGAGAAGGCAAGGAGAGTAGACTTGGCTAAAGTCCACTTATTGTTGCTAGCGGTGGGCCCCAGCAGCAGCAGCGCGGGGGTTGTGCAGGGCTGGTAACCATCTCCACGATGACCATCTGTGGGGGCTGGGTGCCCCCAGCAGCTCCAGTGTGAACCAGTCTGGTCTCAAGGTCTGTGCCTCTTTTCTTCGGATCTGTAGCACCCTTTTCTTCCCATAGCTGCCAACTTGATAAGCTCTAGAATGGTAGCTCAGAAATGGTAAAAAGCAACAATGAGCCAAGGAAATTGATGGCAGCAGGTGTCTGGACCTGGAGTCGTAAGGTTTTTTAACCTCTTGTTTACCAACCCATGGAACAGCAAAATTCTTTTCCCTGAATCCTGTCCTGTTCTTGTCCTGGGACCCTTCCTGTCTCATAATTATTTCTACGGAATCATTTTTGAGCATTCCCAGACCCCAAACCACTTACCAAATCATACCAAATAGGAATACTCTACTTTGGATATGAGGGAAACCTCTATCTATAGCTGCATCTATTAAGGAGACTCCTAAATTTCTGGCTTGGAAGGGATGAAAATGCCATTTACTTAGACGCGGTATAGAGGATGGGAGAAGAGTGGGGAGCAAAATTCAGAGGAGGAACAATTCAGAGTTCCACGTTGGACATGTTGAGTTAAAGAAAATCTGAGCGATTGCTTACCTGCTTTTGGGCCTTCCTCCTGCTGCAGCCACTGTGTGGAACACTCTTTTCCCAACTGGCTCTGCCAAGGTCCACATCATTGCAGGGCTTAAGTCAAATGCCAAATAAATCTGTATTACTCTCAACTTCTATCATTTTCCATGCTATTGTCCTATTTTATTTCTTTCATAGCACTTAGCACTTTCTGAAATTATGTCATTCGTTTAACTCTGTTGTTACCTAAATGCAGATGACATGTGTGGAAGGAATTGTAAATAGAAGTAAATAGAAGTTCCATGTCAGCAGGGACCTTTTGGTCACAATCACAGTGTGAGTACACTTGTAGGACAGCATCTGGCCCTCAGTGGCTGCTCAATATGAATTTGTGGAATGAATATTAAAGTGAAGATGATGCCAAGTAGGCAGTTGAATATATATTGTGTCTCACCGCAGAGGGGGAGAGAGCAAGCCTGAAGGTACATGGTTAAGAGTCATTGCGTGAAGATGGCATTTAAATCCGTAGGGATGACTGAGACCATCTTCTATTGAGGAAGTGGAGACAGAGGGCCCAGGACTGACACCTGAGTAAGCTCAGTGCTGAAGTTCACCTCTCCGCAATTCCTTCCACATATGTCATCTGCATTTACAGCCTTCTCTTCCTCAATTGCCCATCAGTTTTTAAAGTCCACGCCTTCCTTTATGTTCTCAAGAGCTGTGCACTTTTCCTGTGTTCCTCATTCCTTAAGGGAATGATCCTGTAGTCAGAATCACATTCTTGAATTAGATTAGGTTATATTGAGTGATAAGTGTTGTTACATTATAAACTTTTACCCATTGTGATCTCAGTGTTAAATGTATTACTATTCTAAGTTAATGGACACTGTGCCCAAGATTTCAGTGAATTATCGTTAGCTATCCTTTACAAAGGCACATTTTTATTCTCAAAGTAATCATGCATTCAATCCAGAAGTCAAACATTATTTGATCCAGGGGTTGTTAAAATATAACAGTCTGATTGATCAATATTAAATGATAGATTTTCATTTTTCTCTAAACTTTCAGGATATTGAAAGAGACTTGAAACAGATTAGACTTCAGAACATAAAGGAAAGTGTAATTCCAGAACAGAAATATAAAGCTAAGGTAATAAACATTTTTGTCTTTTGGTTTCATATTAAAAGCTTGGCTGGTAGTCCCCACCTTACAATCTGGGTTACCTATAGGACTTTCCTCCCTACTATTTTATGGAATTGCCTTATTTTGTTAATGTTAAACTGGTGACTTTCAGTATCTGTAATGTCAAATAGGGGGTTGTAAATTTATTGGATTGCTAAACTAAGACTTTTTTCTTGATTTCTTCAAGAGAGGGGTAAAGTTTGAAATTAATTTAGACAACTGCATTTCTGATGAAAACACCATCCAAGAGGAAAAGGTATGCCATTAAGTATATATTTCCATTACGTGGCATGAGAAAAATGAGTGTCTTAATAGCTTGTTTCATGAAATTTTTGCACAGGGGCTAAGGAGAGTTTTCTTCAAACATTTTAGAAGGATCTCTGGTGTTCAACTGAGTGTTCCCAAAATACTTTTTTTTTTTTAATAGAGGCATGTTTTATTTATTTATTTGTTTGTTTTTTGGTTTATACATGCACTGGGTACAGTCAGAAGTGCGGGAGGTTGAGAGAATTCACCAGAGTCAGAGTGGGGAGCAGAGCAGGCAGAAGGACTGAAGCACACTGCTGAGGGGAGCAGCGGGCGGCAGGAGAGGTCTGCGCGCCATGTGGGACCCTCCTCCGGTGGCCGGGGAGCAGCCGGGGATCGAACTGGCGCCACAGAGGCCGCAGGCAGCTTCGCAACGCAGCGCTCAACCGCTGCGCCACCGGGGAGGCCCCCAAAATACTTTTAATGCTCCCACTCTATGTTTTTTACTTGAAATTAGTCCCTTAGATAGACTATTCCAATCAGATTTACTTTTTTTTATAAGAAACTATTTTATATGAGGAACTATTTTTCTCATAATATAACTTTTTACCATAGCCAAATTAAAATAGGAGACCATAATAGTCAGCAACCAATATACATATTTAAGAAAATGGAGCAGTTTCCCTAAAACTATGCATATTTTATAATTTTAGGTTTTATTTATTTATAACTTTGCACTGGCCTTTCATAAATCTCAGGCAGTTGGGCTCTCATTGACACAGCAGTGAACACACTAGCACTGTCCACTCAAGCTTCATTTTATCACTGAGTTCGGCATCTTTTCTCTACCCACTTTTTTCCAGACCTGCTAACAAATACCAAAAATGAGCCTATTTGTGTCTCCATTTCACTTTCTCTGAGTTTACCTTTAAAAGTACCAAAAGCTAAGTATGAGTGTGTATATATACGTATATATGTGTGTATATATTCTATATCAGAGCTAATACTCAATTTCTTTTATATTCTTTATTAATTTAAAATAATTTAATGTTATCATTTCTTTCCAATCCTTTTGATGTGTGTGGTGAATGACTAGTTGTGTTTTTTAATAGACTGCATGTTTGATAGCAGCTTTAGGTTCATACCAAGATTGAGTGGAAAGTATGGAGATTTCTCATAGATGCCCTGCTCCTACAGGTGATAACCTCTCCACCATGATAACCTCTCCACCATCAACACTCCCCACCAGAGTGGGACATTTGTTACATTTGACACCTTAATATCAGCCAGGCTCATAGTGTACTTTAGAGTTCACTCCTGATGTACATTTTATCGGTTTGGACAAATGCATAATGATGTGTGTCCATCTTTACAGTACTATACAGAGTATTTTTACTGCCCCCCCCCAAATCCTGTGCTCTGCCTGTCTTTCAGATTTTGCTAGCATCTTACTGCATAAAGACTTCCTTCATTAAATGGGGAAAAGTGATAATAGCCCCTGGAGCTGCATTAGAAAGGAGCAAATTTGGTGACCCATTTCTGTGTCGACCCCTGAGGAGCAGGGTGTCCATAGGGCATCAGTGAAGCTGGCCTCCTAGAATAAAAGAATAGAGTCAAAAAATTATCTACCAGAGTAGTTATCCTTTATTATTCTGTGCTTTGATTTGCTTGAAGCAGAGTGATCTTTTTTAGTATGGCTTATGGGACATTAGGAGCAGTTTCAGGGGCCCACTTAGGAAGGCTGTATACTTCAAACAGGCTGTGGATGACATTACCTTGAGAGTTCTGCAGAATGGAACTCAAGTACAATAATACTGAAGACGGGAAGTCTGAATAAAATTAAATTGCCATTATGATGAGCAAGGAGAAGAAATGAAAACTGTTTCTATCTTGAACATAGTTTAGAACATGTTTGAACATAGTTCTAGTTTTTAAACTCTATTAATTTATTTAATATATGTTGAATATATACATGTATCTTGGTAAAAGTCATTACTGGGAACACACTGCATTGTTTTTAATATTTATTTTCAAAATACGGCGTTTTCTCATGAAACATTGTGGAATTGCCTTAGGCAGTGGATATGCTAAATGAAACTTTGACCTTTGAGGATGGCAAGAAGTTTAAGGAATCTAAACGTATTAAGGACCATGAAGATTATACAGACAAAGCATTTGAAAAACTCTGTCGCCCAGAAGCAGGTATGTGTCCCTTGAAATCTGTAGATGAGGCAGGTCGTTCAAGATTGTTTCATGCTCTATCCTCTCTCGTCTCCTGATGCTCCACTGTCATGTGTCCCCCTGCCTCCCAGAGCTGGACGGGGACCCAGTTCTCTGCTCCCCCCTGTGCCCATGCCATGATGCCAGCACTCCCCGGCACCCAGCCTCCTTGCTTTCTCAACACTGTCTCCTTGAGCAGTTTCACCAGCTCCCTCGGCTTCAGCTTCTTGCAGCCACAAGCTCCACACCCAGCTGTTTTCTCATTATCTTCTATAAAGCAACATGGCCAAGACCCAAAGCATCTCAAACTTAGCACATGTACAATCCAACCTGCGAGTACCTCCTCCCACGTGATGCTTTATTTGGGCAACACATCACCAGGCTGACAGTTCCTGCCCAAGGTGGTTTCTGTTCTGGGATGTCTCTAGAGACTTCCTCCCCCTTCATTCCCTCTGCCACTAGGTTAGGGCTCTGTCATCTCTCAGCGATGCGGTGTGATAGGATATGCGTGGGCTTTGGAGACAGACTTGGCTTGAGTCCCACCTGGTGCTTCCGCTTTCTGGTTGTGTGACTTTCCACAATGGGCTAAAAATGCCCTGAATCTCAATTTCCTTTGAGGAACAACCACGCAGGATTATTACGAGAACTAAGGTTAAATTTGATATAGAAAGTACTTGACCATATTAGATGTTTAATAAATGCTATTCTCTTCATTTTTTCTTTCCCTTTACCTCCCTGTGGCGCAATCTATGTTAGTATGAGGGTGGTGACTTCTCTGGTTGTGAATGGGCCAGTGATGGACTGCCTGTGAAGTTTCCTAAGAAACTGTTTAGTGTAGCTAGTCACACTTAAGTTATTTTTCTTACGTTATTTTCTTACAGAATTGTTCATTCAGGAGGCTGCAGCTGCAGAAAACAGAAGACAGTGGGAAGCCAGAGCTCCTCAGACTCTGCTGCGGATGATGGCAGAGTCTGAAGTCACTTCCACCTGCACCACCAAGCCTGAGGGTGAGTCCGCATCAAAACGGTCCTCAGCAAGGGCCGTCAATGCAGCTGTGTTGTATCACTTTTCAGGACTCTCTCTAGGGACTTGCTATCAAATATCAGGCATTGTTTTCATTTCTCCCCTACCTCCAGAGAAGGCCCACTAATTATCCCAGAAAACTGAGCACCCCAGCTATGGGAAAGTACAGGAGGAAAGATCCAGAATCCTTCTTTCCTCTAAGTGAGGGCAAAGGGTCCAAGGAAGGGCAGTCAACTTGATTTGCCTTCCCATGCTAGCACACTAACTTCCTGAAATTTCTTGAAGGATTTTTTTCCCCAATAAAATTGAAATTAAAATAACAGTTATCCCGGGCCTCCCTGGTGTCCTAGGGGCTAAGTCTCAGTGCTATCACCACTGCAGCAGGAGTTTGATCCCCGCCAGGGAGCTAACGCACAAGGCACAGCAGACCTCTCCTGTCTTGCCTGCTGCACCTCTCAGCAGTGTATTTCAGTAAATCCTCCTGTTCTTCTCCCCACTCTGTCTCTGGTGAATCCTCTCACCTCCCACACCTGTGTCCTATACCCCAGTTCTTGTATACATAAATAAATAAAATAACAGCTATCCCACAAGATTTAGAGTGTTAACAGCGCAAAATGCATATAAAATTACTTCGTAAACCAATGCGCTATTTAAATATTAGGAATGGTTAGGATGTGATATTTTCAAACTAAATTCCTTTGTTTACATTTGAGCTTCAGGCATAGCTTCTCCTCTTAGAAGAGATTCACAGCGACCACTGAGTGTTAGAAGTGGTGAAGATTTTTGTTTTTAAATTTCTTTGCTTTATTTATTTTATTATTTTTTATTTATTTATACAAGCACTGGGTACAGTCAGAAGCTCGGGAGGTTGAGAGAATTCACCATAGCCAGAGTGGGGAACAGGACAGGCATACCGATGAAGTACACTGCTGAGGGGAACAGCGGGCGCGGCAGGAGGGGTCTGTGCGCCATGTGGGACCCTCGCTGGTGGCTGGGGATTGAACCGGCGCTGCAGAGGCTGCAGACAGCTTCGCAGCCCAGCGCTCAACCACTGCACCACCAGGGGAGGCCTAGTGGTGAAGATTTTTATTACTTAATTCCTGTGCTCCTCTTGATAACATGGGACTAGGGGATAGCTAACATTTATACTGTGTTTTAAATTGAAATATGTAAGTATATCTCAAATCTAGTAATTATAAGTGTGTGAATTGACTTGTATTTATACAATTATAAAATACTGAGGTTACCAAATACACAAGGAAGGACTTGCAAAAGTAATGAAGTTTAATCCATTCTAAGCCAATAATAGAATAAGAGGAGAAGCCTAATCTTAAATTATCAAACAGAACAGAAATTTTAACATATCAAAAACAATTAGTTTTGCTTTATAAAGCAAAAAAATGACTCTCCTGCCCATTAATTACATGGAAACTCAATAAACGTTGTATATGTATTTCCTGACTAATAAATTAAGTGATTAGGTTACTTCCAAAGTTCTAACATTCTGTGATTTTATAAAATCCCAAATGAAGTAGGCTTTTCTTTTTGGTAACACTCTCCTTTTCAGATGGCCAAGTGATAGTGATCGGAGGCGTTCCAGAAAATAGGAAACAGTGGCGGCATGAAGCACCAGAAACCTTAATGAGTGTTTTGGCTGCAGCACATCTAACAACTAGTTCATTTTCTGCCAACCAAGGAGAATTTGGTATGTAGTTTATTTTTAAAAAAAATTACCACCCCCCACCCCCAGGGAATTTTGTCTAAGATTTGTAAATGCAGAAATGGGATAACAGTATCTTTGGCCTTGAGAGAACATTGGAAATGTAGTCTATTCCAAAATGCCATTAACAAGATTTCAACTTCAGAGAAGGGGGTGCGTAATTTCCATTAATGTGGCCACTTGACAGCTGATGAAAAGTGAAGTAACACTAGTGGCTTTGTAGATAATGAACTAGTATTGCTTAGTTCTATTGGACAGTCAGTTTACTTCTGAGAGCTGTTCATTAGACTCAAATCACTATCTTATGGACAAAAAATACATCATAATATAGTTTTCTTTTTTTGTCTCCATTTTTAAAGCGAGATTAATGTTTTAGTAAGATTGTGCTTACTTTAGTGGAATGGAAAACAAGCATCGTGTTTTACATTTGAAGGAATTCATTTCACAGTGGCTATTTTGTTATTGTTATGTGATTGATGGATCAGGTACACAGGTGTGAACTGCTACAAGAACAGCCACTGTAGCAGGCAGATTACCTGGACAGGTGTGAGGGTAGGGACCTAATGTTGCAGCAATGAGAGGTTGAGGGTACAAAGAGACATAGATACAATCTAGTTATTAATAGAGGCTGAAAAAATGCTTACAAAATTAAAGAACAATACGAATCTATATATAACGCTAAAGGAGTATGCTAGAGTGGTACCTGGGTAAGACCAGGTCTGCCAGTTATGGAAGCCCAGACTTCACAGTCTTTGTGAAATATTGTGAAGGTGAGTCTTAAAGAATGTACAAGATTTTGTTGATACAAGAAGAAAGAACATTTCAGGTGGGAAGGACTTTCCGACATACAGGCTTGTGTTGGAGATGGAGAAACGAGTTTGACTAAAATCTAGAAGTCGTTCCTGAATATGTGAAGTCCTTGGTATTATTACTGGACACTGGACAGACTATTGTTTAAAACTTAAGGGGGTTGGGAAAGAAAGAGAGAGTGAGCACAAGGAGACAAGGAAGTAGGAGGGAGCATGGAGTGCAGGGAGGGAAAATTGCCTTTGAGGCTCTCTTTCTGGTACCTTCAGACCACAAGCTGCAGTGGAACTGTCTGCTCCCTTTTTTTCTATTCTGGACTAAAAGCACTGTCTCTAAGAATGGGGCTGGAGGCTGCAGGAGAAGGTTGGGGAAGTCTGGTTTGACCTGGAAGCCAAGGGCTAGGACCCAGGCCACATAGGAGGGATGGCATCCACCTTTCACGACACCAAGGTGGAGACTGGTGGTCCTGTCTTTTCTTGCATTTGTACCTGTGATTCTTGGATTCATAGAAAATCTTCTTTTGACATATTATGTTAAATTAATTACTTCATAAGCTTACTATATTTTCACCTGGACAGTTTCACATTAAGCATGTCTGTGCAGTTTATTTAACAAGTGAGAAAGAAATAGAACTTGCCGCCAAAGATGGCATTCAAAACAAAGTGCAGATACTTTCTTTTGCTGTGGGCACTGCTTTCTCCTCCCACTCCAGCCTCTCTCAGCTCTTTCAGTCTCTAACTGTTGTTGGCTTCACTGCCTCTTTCCCCTCCCTGCAGCAACCCTGACACCCTAACCCTGGTCATCTTTTCTTCTTCAGCTCCTCCCTACAACTCCTTGCCTGATAATCCTCCTAGAATGAATTGATTCTCTTCTCATCTTAAAATCCTGCAAAAGATTCCCCCCTTACCTTCAGGATAAAATGCAGACTCTTGGCAGCCTTTAAGCACCTTAAAGGTCAGATGCCCCTCCCAACCTGGTCCATCCCAACACCACAGAGGCTGGCTTGTCTCCTCCTCTGGCTTAGAATGCTTGCCTCCCTCCTTATACCAAAATAAGATCAACTTATTTTGGTAATACGATTTCACTCTCTGTCACTATGGTTTACTGGCAGTTATTCTTCTGCCCCTACTTTCCCTCTAAACTACCAGAGAGATATTTGTTAAATAAAATTGTTCATTTGTGAAATGAAAAAGTTTCATTTTTATATTTATCAGTTAAATTCCAGTGATAAAAAGGATGCAGTCGTGTGTTTATTGTGAATTTTTGTGAAGGTTATGAAAAACCTGGATCTCAAACCACTTAATGCCCGTGTACCACTGTTAGGGAGCCACTATTTTACATGACTGAGCAAACAGCTTGGTGTGTTTCCTTTGTATTCCTCTACTGTGGCTTCCCTGCTTAATATCATACAAAGATACTATAATTTTCTAACCATAAAGATAAATTTCACTTTAATTTCTTGATTTATATTGTTCCTCACTAGGCTATAAGCTTAGGTCTTGATCACTGTGCTTGGCAGAGGTCTGAAACTTACGAGGTGGCTACAGCCTGTGAATAAGCATGCGGCCATAGCACATTTTTTTCTGTTACTTTGTACAGGGGCTGTGATTGCTAATATTTGTGTAGTATCAAGTTGGATAGGGAAATTAGACTTAAAAATAATTCTCACACCTGTATAGAGACTTCATAAAGACCTACTACATCTATAAATTTTAATAATTTGACTACAGGTATAACAGACATAATTTATAAAGGCTTTTGAAGGATACTTATTATACATTAGCATTTATACATCCTTCATCAGTCTTTAGCTTAAATCTCTAACTCCTTGGTGATAAATTGCATTGATGTTTCCAGCTCTAAATTCCATTAAAAACTGAGGCTTTATCAAGTACATGTTTAATTTGTCCTGATTTTAAAAGTTTTACATAGCAAGACTTTATAAAATTCTTTTAAATGAAACTTACTAGTAGAAGCTACACTCTAAATGAGGACAAGTGTTTTTTTGTTTCCTGAGTATAATTAATTCGGGTCAGTGATTTTGTGATGGTTTAACTACTCCAAGGGAATCCTTGGTGGGAAGATAACCCCCATTTTTCTTATATATGTTTTCAGGTCACATGGTTGCCTTGGTAACATCATAGTTGCACATCCCAGTAACAGCTGATTTACATTTCTATAGTTAGCCATTCATTTTTTTCTCCTATCCTGTTAAACAAAAATAAGAGCCTCCGAATATTTTCTTCTTAAAATGGGAAAGCAGGGCCTCCCTGGTTGAGCGCCCACTGTGAAGCTGTCCGCAGCCTCTGCAGCATGGGTTTGATCCTGGCCAGCTGCCAAGAATCCCACATGGCGTGGCAGACCTCTCCTGTCTCGCCTGCTGCTCCCCTCAGCAGTGTATTTCAGTCAGTCTGCCTGTTCTGTTCCCTGCTCTGTCTCTGGTGAATCCTTTCACCCTCTCGCACGCCTGGCCTGTATCCCAGCTCTTGTATAAATAAAAAATAAATCTTAAAAAAAAAGGGGAAAGCAAAAACAATCAGATTCCCACACCACATGGAGCACTAAAGTTGCTTTTAGTTAGCCAAACCACGTCATATATGAGAGATGTCACTCTTACTGGTTTATTTATAATGCATTTTAGGAAATAATATGGTTTAGGATGAAACATAGTGGTTAGAAATGGGTAAATATTTCATTACAGTGTGGTGAAATTTCTGTGTGTAGGTGTATATACCAACCATCATGTAACAGTTTACAAAAAGAAAGCCACCCTTGGCTTTTCATTCTACCTTTGGAGGAAAACACCTCTTTCTAAGCCTCCTTGTTAAAATAATTTCTTATTTTTAAACAGATTTATTTATGTATACAAGAACTGGGATACAGGCCAGAGGTGTGGGGCAGTGAGAGGATTCACCAGAGACAGGGTGGGGAACAGAACAGGCAGACTGACGAAACACACTGCTGAGGGGAGCAGCAGGCGAGACAGGAGAGGTCTGCTGCACCATGTGGGTAGCTCCTTGGCGGGCCAGGGGATCAGACTCATGCTGGAGAGGCTGTGGATAGCTTCACAGTGCTGTGCTTAACCTCTTGTGCCACCAGGGAGGCCCAAGTCCGCAAATTTAGATATGAATATCTAAAGCAGTCAGACCCAAAACCAGAAAGTAGAATGGTGGTTTCCAGGAGCAGATGGGAAGAGTAAAGGGGAATTGTTCAATGGGGGTAGAGTTTCAGTCATACAAAAGGAAAAAAGTTTTAGAAATCTAGTGTGCATGTAGTTAATACTATCCTGTACACCTAAAAATTGTTAAGAAGGTAAGTTTGTTACATGTTTTTACCACATAAAAAATAACAGACATCAGTGACTCAAAAAGTAATTCAGAATCCCTCGATTGTCTCATGAATTTATTTATTTTTATCAATTTTTAGCATTGTGTTTGCTGCACTATAAGATTTTGGTATATGTCCCTCCTCAGGTATCTAGACAAAGGTGCTTTAATTTTTCTCTGTCAATTTCTTAATAGTGGGAACTGTTAAAAAATGGCTTCCTAAAGAAGATGAGAGGATGATGGAAATGGCTTCTGGCACTGAGGCGGATGAGGAACAATTAGAACCAAGATCATCGGATGATGACGACGACGATGATGACACGTAAGTCAGTCATATCCAGATGTCTGAATGATGCACCGTACATAGAACTTGAACTTACAGCTTGAACTTGAACTTACACCGTACAGCTTGAACTTCTTTTATATCTTCCTCTTGCCTGAATGCTCTATCTAAGACTTCCAACATAATCCTATATAGTGGACATCCTAGTCTTGTACCATATCTTAGAGGAAATGCTTTCAGTCTTTCACCATTGAGTATGATGTTGTCTGTGCAATTTTGTAAATGGCCCTTATTATGTTGAGGTATGATCCATCTATTCCCATTTTTTTGAGGGTTTTTATTACAAATGTTTGTTGAATCTTATTAAATGCTTTTCTGTATCTATTTATATGGTTATATGATTTTTATCTTTTTGTTGATGTGATGAATTACAGAGCTTGAATTTCAGATGTTGAACCATCCTTGTGTCCCTAGAATACACTCCTCTTGGTCATGATGTAGGATACTCTTTTTCATTTTTATTTATTATTTTTTAAATTTTATATATTTTTGTGTTATCGAATTCGGTTTGCTAAGATTTTGCTGAGGATTTTTGCTTCTATATTTATCAGGGATCTTGGTCTATCTCTTTTCCAAGAGATTTTAAATATGCAGAAGACATGGTCCAATTTATGATCATTGTATCAGTTTGGTTAGGTTTTCCCTGTTTTTACATTTTGTGTTGTCACTTTTTGCCCCTATTAATGCTATCTGCCTTAAATTCTATTTTGTCTGATAACAATATTGCTATTTCAAGTTTTAATTTTATTTTTTAGTATTTTTGATTTTTTCTTTTAATTTCATCATTTCTGTGTGGTTTCTTACAATATATATCCGATGTAACTGGTTGAAGTGCTCCTTGTCATGTGATAATGTCTTTTAGTTTAATAATATTAATTATTATTATTATTTTCATATTTGGGCTTTCCTGTGTTCAGGCTTGATACTGTGTTTTCTGTTTATCATCATGTTTCATTTCCTTTTTCATCTTTTCCAGTCTTTTATTAGTTTGAAAAACTTTTCTATTCTTTTTTCTCTATACTACTTTTGAAGATACACATTATATTTCTATTCTTTTAATAGGTTTTATGAACTACCTAAAAATTGATCCAACAAGTTCAGTGTTCCTTTTTCCTCCCAAATATGGCAAGCATAGTTTAAGTAACCACTAAAATCCATCCACCCTGATTTTGTTATCTAGAGTTACAATTTTACTTACAACCCTTTTTTTATTATGGAAAGCTTTACTCAGAGTAAAATCAGAATAGAACAAGGAACCCTCCTGTATCTATCCTCCAGCTTGAACTACAAACCAGCATTGTTTTCCTTTGTCCCTACTATCCCCCCAACACCCCTCATACAATCATTTTCATAAGTTTGCAACATTCTAAGTATTAGACATGAAATTATTTTATCTAATATTAAACCTTTTTTTTTTTTTTACTGCCAAGAAAATTTTATTTTTGCAAATCACTAGCCATGAAATTTCTGTCATCAATTATTACACAAATGCTGCTAGTGCTGTTATACAAATGGCATGTCCACCCACAATTCACTTCTGTAATCTCAAACTGAATTTTCATAATTACATGAGAATATTTATCAGAGAAGGATTAACAGTGAGATGAGTATAGAATTCATAACTGATGTTTTCCAGATAGCAATGTAGATGTATTTTTAATCATCTTTCAGTTGAGTGACCATAAAAAATAAATCAATAATTTAGAAATTCTAAGTCTCCAAAGGAGGTTTTCAAATGCACTTTTGAAAAATGCTTCAGTAAGGTTTTTAAGAAGCATCTTCCATGTCCACATCTTCTTGTAATTTCTGCACCATTTTTTCTTCCAGCTGCTTTCCTTTACCTGCAAGATGGGCTCAGATAAGATGGATGTTTTGCTTGACTTCTTTGATGTCCTGAACTTTCTGTAGTTCTTTATTTTTCTTTAACCTGTTCATTATAAATTTAGCTTGGCGTTTCTGTTTGATCTCTTCAACTCTCTTCATTGCATCAATAGTTTTATTCCACAGCTCTCGCTGGTATTTGACAGGTTCATTTCTACGTTTTTCAAATTCAAATGAATTATCCACTGTAAGCTCTTTACCAGCTGCTTTCCGGAATGCTTTCGTCCACCTAACTTTTCTAGGATTGCGCTTCTTTTTAAAGTTTTTATGACACTTGAATTTACAGAATCTGAATACCTTGCAGTCGTTGCGGTCGAACATCATGCCGTGGCAGGGGTAGATGGGCCCCGAACAGAAATAACACTTCTCGATACGCATTTTGAACCCGCGTGGGTACCATGAACCCAAACGCCGAGTGAACTTGAGAGGAAGTTAATATTAAACCTTTTCAAAGTGAAAAGTGTTGGCTAATGTAGTTTATTGTTTTCTGAACTTGCCATGGTATTTTCTTGTTCATACTTTCCCTCTGTTCTCATTTTCTTCTTATTGATACATATCCTTTAGTAATTCTTTGAGCTATATCAATGGGTGGTAAATTCTTTGTTTTACATATCTCCGATAGTTTAAATTTTGCCTGCAATACTTAGCAATAATTTAGGTGGACATACAATTTTAGGATGACAGTGATTTTTCTTTTGATCTCTAGTATTGTTGATGAGAAATCTGCTATGATCTAATGGGTTTTCTTTTGGAGACAGCATTTCTATGGTTATTTCTGCTCAGTACTTTCATACTTTCCTTTTTATCTTCATACTCTGTTTCACTGAGATAGGTCTCGGTCTAGATTTGCCTTTTATCTTGCTTGGTTCACCTTATTCTGAGAACCCATGAATTTCTTTAGCTCTGGAAAGTTTTAACCTATTATTTTGCTGCTTTTATTCCTTTACTTTGGTTCTCCAATTAGAAATATTTTGGAGCTTCTCAATTTGTCTGTATTCCTTCATGCTTTTTATTCTTCTCTTTATGCTTGTAGAGGAAATCTTAAATACTGTTTTCCAATCCTATTTGGGCATCATCTATTAAATTTTTAATTTGAATGAGTATATACTTCATCTCTAGGATTTATAATGGTTTTTTCTTAATATAAGAATGTTATATGTTCATGTTTTATTATTGTATAATTATTTTCCATAACTTAAAAATATTTAAAAATGGATGTTATACTTTTTTTAATCAATTATTATTATTATTATTTTTTTAAAGACTTCTTTAAAATTTTTCTAAACTCATTTCAGAAATTTCATCTCTTTAATTTATTGCTATATTTGTTGATATTGGAGACACAAATGGTTTATTTATCATATAAAAAAACTCTGCAATTCAGGTAAGATGCTTTATTTCTCACATGAATATACTTTTTTTTTTGAGCAGTTACTTTAATATAGTATCAAAATCCTCCCTAAAAATAATTTCCTCTGGAGTTAGTTTGTAGTCCTACCTTAAAGAATTTTTTTTTTGTTATTCATCTTTCTTACCATTAGATTTATTCTTGTGTTTTAGAATTCTAGTTGTGGGCTCCTTTTGTTTTGCAATGAATTTAATTTTTTTTCTTTCTTCCCTTTCTTTTCTCTGTGTATCTTCTACATATTGAATATGTCTTTAATTTTTCTTTATTAGATTCCCTTCCATTCTTGTCAGCTGGAAACTTTGAAGAGTTACACCTCAGTGCAAGGGAGGTCTAGAAATGAAAAAAAGTCCCACTAATGTGATTTGCCTGTCTTGGCCCAATCTCTGGGGGAAAAAAAAAACCTCTTCCTGAGAAATTTATAACCATGGGCTTTGTCTTGGGTTTGGAGTTTGCATTTTCAACAGTTGCTTGGTCTGGAAACATGTGTGTTGAGAAATGAACATTAAAATTAATGTAAGAGATGATAATTTTTGGAATTTCTGTATGAGTAAATAAAATACTCTCGTGAGATATTACCTCAATTCACACTATATTGAATTTCTCACTAAAGTGATGCTGAAGAAGACCTCACAATTAAAAATAAAAATAGAATCCATTAAAAGAGATAGAATACATAACAAATAGCTGAATTAAACCATAAAGAACTTAAGATATATAACTATATTCCTATACTGAATAATTACATTATAATGACTACTATATGCTTAACACTATTTAATTAAAATAAAACATCAAAACATGAAAAAAAAAGATGTATCAAAAGGTAATAGGAAGATTTGATAATTAACCAAATAGAACTTATGGAAGTTAAAAAAAACTAATAGAAATTAAAATTTGCTTGATAGTTTAAAAAATAGACTAGGTTACAACTAATGAAAGAATGAATAGCTGGAACATAGATCTTAGGAAAAAAGGATGGAAATGTGAAAGAGGCGCTAAAAGGCATGAGGGTTCATCACATATCTAGAAGGAGTTCTAGGAGAAGAGACCAGTAGAAAAGAAGTATTCAATGCAATTATCACGGTAAACGCTTTGTTATTACTAAGAGCCATGAACCATGATATTTGGGAAATAAAACAATAATTGAGCAATGAAACAAAATTCATACCAAGACACATCATTTTTTAAATGATAGAGAAGTGAGGACAAGGGAAGATGTTTTGTAAACTCGTACCTTTGTGACGGTGGCTTAACAAATGGGAGCTGTCATTGTTGGTTCACCTCAAATTTATGACCTTTAATTTAGTAAGGTCTCTGCAATATTCAGCAATCCTCTGCCACCTCAGCTTCTTTCCAAACCCTTTCTTGTGAGCTCGTCCCCATCCACCCACTCTCATTGATTGTGCTTCCTACTTCAAAAAGAGAGTATGTGGTTTGTAAGTGCTTAGTTCTCTAACATCTTTATATCCGAGTGCTTGTCCCCAGCCCATCCCGGCAATCCTGTCTCTTCATTCTCACAGGAAGACTGGCCTCTCTCCTTGCAGAGGTGCTCTAAATCCCAGTCTCTTTTCAGTGATTTTGTTCCTATCAATTATTCTTCCTTTTATATATATATGTATTTTTAAAGATTTATTTATTCATTTATACAAGCACTGGGTACAGTCAGGAGCGCGGGAGGGTGAGAGAATTCACCAGAGCGGGGAGCAGAGCAGGCAGAAGGACCGAGGTACACTGCTGAGGGGAGCAGCGGGCGGCAGGAGAGGTCTGCGCACCAAGTGGGACCCTCCTCTGGTGGCCGGGGAGCAGCCGGGGGTGGGGGTGGGGGATCAAACCGGCGCTGCAGAGGCTGCGGGCAGCCTGGCAACCCAGTGCTCAACCGCTGCACCACCAGGGAGGCCCTCCTTTTATATTTTTAAGTGATTCCTTACTGCTTACTGTCTCTCAGCATATAAATATTCCCAAATCTTTGCCATCTTTTTTTTTTTTTAAAGGATTTTTTTTATTTATGCATACAAGAACTGGAGTACAGGCTAGAGATGGGAAGTGGTGGGGGTGAGAGGATTCACCAGAGACAGAGTTGGCAACAGAACAGGCAGACTGACTGAAATACACTGATGAGGGGAGCAGCAGGCGAGACAGGAGAGGTCTGCTGCGCCATGTGGGTCACCTCCCTAGCCAGGGAGTGAACTCGTGCTGCAGTGGCTGCAGACAGCTTCATAGGTTGTATCTTAACCTCTTGCGCCACCAGGGAGGCCCCTTTGCGATCTTGTAAATAACAAAAAACCATTGCGTCAGTTCCTTTCAGAGCCAGGCTCCCCTCGGAGCTGTAAACTCCTTATTGTCACCACTTTGTTACCTCCATTGCTTTCTTGATCCACTGTGATAGCTCCTGCTGTACAGTACTCTGAAATATTTTTGCAAAGGGCATCTATTACCATGAAATTTCCAAATGTGATTGTCATTTCTCAGTCCTGATCTTAATTGATTGCTTCCTCTTTCTGGAATTCTCTGCCCCCTTGGTTTTCATGAGGAAAAATTTCTGTGCTCTTACCAGTTATCCTCAGTCTCTTTTACTTGCCACTTAAATAATAGTAATACTTGAGATGGTTGTCTTGGTCTCCTGACTTCTTCCCTTCTACAAATATTGATGTTGCAGTCTTAGACATAATTTCAATTCCTAAATTGGTAGCGGTGAAACCTTGGACATGTTTTTTAAATCTCTCTGAGCTTCAGCTTTATATATTGAGGATTATAATGTTTACCATAAAATGTTAGATGTATTAGTATTAGATGAAGTGTGGTATGTGTAAACTTTACACTCTAGAGCAGTGGCTGTCATACAGAAATGCACCTATTCACTTTTCTTTTTCCTTCTGTTTTACTGTTTCATTCTCTGTTCCTTTTCCTTCTCTTTTCCTCTTCTTTTAAACATGAGTAGATGGGTATTAATATATATAATAAAGGTTGTTGAACACAAGTCAAATTAATGAGAATACTGATTCTGCCGACATTCATTATTTATCATCCTTAGGAAAACCAGAGTGATATAATAAATAATTTATTACCTGGGTGAATGTGCAACTTTCATATTACCCAGTGCGGGGTGGAGAATGAGAGTGGAAACTAATTTTCATATGTATTCTTCTGTTATCATAAAGTAATAAAGTAAATATGATATGCAAAAGTACAAGCTCCAGGCATATATTCAACACTGAGATTTTATAATCAATTAACAAAAGATGAAGTCTAGTTTTCTGCCCCAAAGACCTCACTGTTTTAATGAAGAAGTTGTATTAGCATTTCTTTATTCATTCAAGAACATTTCTGGCTCTGTGTTAATAAGCATGGTGTATAAAAAGATATCATAATAGATAAAGGACAGATATGCTCCCTGGAATATATGAATAAAGCATATCATATTTACTATTTATTATTTCAGAAATTTTGGAGAATCTGAAGATGAGTTGAGAAATGAAGTCATTGAATCACTGGAAAAACTTGCTACATCCAAAGAGAAAGAAAAAAGAGAAGAGGCTTCTGGTTCCTCTAAGGAAGAAGAAAAGTTAGAAGAAAGACAGCCAACAAGCATGCAGAAATATGCAGAAATAAATGAAGCTATGATGACTGTTTCTACTCTGCCTGATAACAAAATTTGTATTGTTGATGAAGACAAAGAAACATCAATAACCAGTCAGAATACACAAATGTGATTATTGTACTTTTTCTTAATAAGTTAGTATCTATTACAGTATTATCTGTTTGGATACAAGTTATAAATATTCATTTATTGTAGGGGCTTTCAAGTAATCCCAAGGATTTATTATTTTTTCTATCAAAATGTAGAAATAGAACTTTTAAGTGTAGAAATTAGTATTCTACTTTATAAAATTATAAATATTAAGATATGTCAGAGGGAGAATAATGTGTCCCCATCCCCCAACAATAAGTCCCAAAGATGTGACTATTTTGATACATGGCAAGAGGGAATTAAGATTGCAGATGGAGGGCCTCCCCAGTGGCGCAGCGGTTGAGCGCTGGGCTGTGAAGCTGCCCACAGCCTCTGCAGCGCTGGTTCGATCCCCGGCCACAGGCGAGGGTCCCACATGGCACGCAGACCTCTTCTGCCGCGCCTGCTGTTCCTCTCAGCAGTGTACTTCGGTCCTTCTGCCTGTTCTGCTTCCCGCTCTGGCTCTGGTGAATTCTCTCACTCTCCTGTGCTTCTGACTGTACCCAGTGCTTTTATAAATAAATAAATAAATCTTAAAAAAATTAAAAAATAAATAAAAAGTAAAAAAAACACACACACTCACCCACACACAATCATTTAAAAAAAAAAAAAAGATTGCAGATGGAATTGAGGCTGCTAACCAGGTGACCTTAATATAGGGAGGTTTTTTGATTATCTAGGAGGGCCCATTGTAAATCACCAGTCTCAGAAGAGTTGTCAGAAGAGAGAACCAGAGAGGTAGCAGCATGAAAGACTCCATCTCATGCTGCTGGCTTTGAAATAGGGGAAGAGTCACAAGCCAAGGAATGTAGGTGGTCTCTAGAAGCTGGGAAACAGAAGGAAATGGACTCTTCCTGAAGCCTGCAGCAGGAACAGAGGCCTGCCGACACCTTTTTGGCCTAGTGAAATCCACTTTAGACTTCTGACCAACAGACTATAAGATAATAAATTTGTGTTTTAACTAAGCTTGTGTAATTTAAGATAGCAAGAGAAATACATTATACAAACTCATACATTTAAAATAATGAATTTGCTATTTAAAAAAAACCTTTTGAAATTTCTTAAGTTATATTGAGTACATTTTTTTGAAGCTTATGTTGACACAGGCATAGGCAATTGAGTAAGGAGAGGAACAGGGCATGTCACATTAATTGTGCACTAAATAATCATTTTATTATTTTTTAAAAATTATTTTCTAATAGTTTCAAATGTATAGATTACAGGTTTTTTGAAGGCTAGGGAGCATATCTGGCCTTTATCATAATGTTATGGTGTCTTTTTATATACCATGCTTATTAGCACAGAGCCAGAAATGTTCTTGCATGAATAAAGAAAGGCTAATACAATTTCCTAAGATAGTGAGCTCTTTGGGGGCAGGAAACTAGACTTTTTTTGTAGACTAAACTTTTTTGTAATTGATTATAACAATATGAGTGTTGAATATATGCCTAGAGTTTAGTAGATATTTGCTGATTTATTATGTCTACTGCTACAAAGGATAAGGTAGTTATATATATTTTCTTTTTTTTTTTTTTTTAAATTTTTGCATAGAACTGTGGTGTAGGGCACAGGTGCAGGGGTGAGAGGTGGAGTGAGAGAATTCGCCAGAGACAGAGTGGGGAGCGGAACAGGCAGATTGACTGAAATACACTGCTAGGGGGAGCAGTGGGTGAGACAGGAGAGGTCTGCTGTGCCATGTGGATTAGCTCCCTGGCTGGGGATTGAACTCAGGCCATAGTGGTAATAGCGCTGAGACTTAACCACTAGGCCACCAGGGAGGCCCAAGGTAGTTATATTTCCTAATGGTATAATTAGTTCCTGAAATGCCTACTCTATAATGAAAATAAAGTTAAAGAGGTATATTGATATACTGCTGAACTAAGAGAACAAAGATGAGGAGGAATCAAATTATTTCTAGCGCAAGTGTCAGGATCCCCAAAATATGAGAATGTAAGCAATCTTTTATGCCTTTATTTTTCTGGTGATGTTTGAGGGACTGTTCTTTGAACTTGGTGTACAGTTACATTCTCTTTTTACGGAGAATGCTTAGTATGGTCACATGAGATTGGGAATATTTAAAAACTTTTCGCCATTGTATTAATTTCAAACTAAGGAACACATAACCCTGAGGGGTTGGGGCATCATTAGTTCTTCAGTGCTTTAGTGGTCAGTGTACACATGCCTAGTTTATCTGCAGGACATTGATTCAGAATATTTAGTCTGTTGGTGTCTTCAATGTAGTCCTTATTCTGAACAGTATTAGAAAGCAAAGGAAATGAAACATGGTTCCTGAAAATATTAAAGCTCCAAGACCAAGCCAGTTATATGCTGGGGCGGGGCTGTGGGGGTGGGAAAGGAATGCATATCTAAGATCATTGTTTAAGGATAAGCATATTAGGCTTGCTCCAATCCAAAATAATTGGTAAAGTCTCCTTTAGGTAATAGCTACAAAGTCTTATTCATTCTAAGATTTTGAATCTTTTGTTGTAAATTAGAAAGTATATGGTAAGTAAACACACTGCACGATTTTTCAACTTGCTTCTGCTTCTGAATCACCTACCCATTTTACACAAACTTAAAATCACATTCCTGAGACACAGTTGTGATGATTATAGTTTTAGGCTTGGCTCTACCTGTTAAGTTTAAACGATTGGTTATATCTGTATTTTCAGAATAAATTTTATTAAAAACTCATGCATCTTATTAACTATTTCTCACAGCTATCAACTTGATCACCCTTTAAATGGTACCAACAGATACGTCAACCCTTGACTTCCCTTCTCAGGGAATATATACACGTGGCCCAAGGGAGCACGCACAGCACTTGAGAACTGGAGCTGATGCTTCTCTAAAGCCAAGGGTGGAGTGAGATTTAGAACGGAAAAGGAAAAAGAATTAGAGTAACAGTGGGAGAGGTAGGGTAATCACAGGGGCATAATGTGAGTCTAGTAACTTGTGTTTATGTCACAGAAGTTAAATTTTTTTGTTGTACCCACTAAAAAATCATTTCTTTCTTCATATAGTAGTCCTAGGGTCTAGGGTCTATTTAAATAATTAAACACAAATATTCTGAAAGTACTAAGAGCAAACTAACCCCTATTTCATAATTTTGTCTATGACATTGTGAAATACTCTGAAAATTATTAAAGTGTATGAAGCTCTGCAGTGTTCGTTCTGAACTAATTAAAAAAGTATTAAAGCTGACAACCTATATTGTCGGGTACTAGAGGCATGAGAGTTTTATTTTGCTTTAAAACTTTCTTCTTTCATTAAAAAAAAATTCCTGGCATTTAGAGCTTGGACGTATTAGTAAAGATAATAACTAATTCAAAATTGGGAGAGAAGGGATATCAAAGGCACCATATTAGAAAAAGTATCCAAGATAATGAAAATAACTTCTTTAATCTTTAAATCACATTTGGATACAAATAGCTTTTACATCTATTAAATCTAACATACTCAGATACGGATATATTACTATACAAAGAATATTTTAACGTGTACTTTATTACTCACAACCAGAAATAAGAATGTGGATTGCCACTGTTGTGGGTTCACAGCACAGAATGCTTGGACCACAAAAGGCATTATTTTGTAGGAATGGTCACCCACTTCTCCAGACAGTAGCTGACATACTGTTTTGACACTTTTCATGGTATCAGCCATCCAGAAACAAACATGTAATGCTACAGTGGGAACAGTGGAAACTTACATATATATATAAATTATATTTTCTCATGTTTATGATAAATAAAAATCATTTTCAAAGGAACAAGCATGAAAAATGTATGGAATTCCAGAATCTTTTCTTCCTTTACACATTCTTCACTTTTGCTATGTCCATTTCAACTTATCTTGAGTCCCATGATTTTCTAAGGTAGATGGGTAGGCTGAGTGGGCAAAGGTATAATCTTACCTCAAAAACCAGTGAAAGCACTCAGCTGGGAGTCAGAATACCCAGATTATATTCCTGGTTTTATCATTATACAGCTTCTCTGTAAAGTTGAAACTGAGGGAAAACCAGACAAAAGAATTGTTAGGGTCCCTTCCAGCTCATTTCCACCAGTCTTTCTTTTTTTCTTTCTTTTTTTTTTTTTTTGTGGGACCCTTGCTGGCGCCCGGGAAGGAACCGAACCGGCGCTGCAAAGGCTGTGGGCAGCCTCGCAGCCCAGCACTTGACCGCTGCGCCACCAGGGGAGACCCTCCACCAGTCTTTCTTTTCTAATAATCTTAAAGCTATCTTGGTGTGTCACAACATCCTGGCACTGTCTTGCTGCGTTTTGATCAGACCACAGAAGCTGGCCTGCAGAAGAGTCAACAGTGTAACTGGGAGTAGATAATGAAGCTGGCTGAGTTGATGAATGGGTGAGAAAAGATTGAAAAAGGAAAAACATACCTCTTTCACATGTCCCTAATATGAAGATGTATCAGACTGTCAGGGAGGTCAGTTCACTGAAGAGAAGGACCTGATTAGGTATGCAGAAAACGCCAAAAATTCTAAGTCTCTACAGCCATATTTACACATGGAGGTATTCATTTTTCCAATGATTACTAGTTACTCAGGATATAAGTCCTGTTAAATTCACATTGATTCCTAGCTATTGGCATAGTACCAAGAGCTACATAAAGAACCGCATTGATAAAAATAGGATTGAAGAATACACGACATTACCGTTAGCTTTAGAATTTCCAAGGTTCTTTCACATACTAAGTAACACAGCTCTGAAAGGTGGTGAGGACAGGTATTACCTCATTCAGATTATAGATGAACAATCTGATACTTGGAGAGATTAAGAAACAGTATGTCAAAAGGTCAGTTCGTAAATAATAAAGCCGAGGTCAGGCCCATGTATTCTGATTGTTAATCCCGTGCTCTTTTCAAAATACCACTTTACCATCTTATAACGCATGATGCTGTTAACACAGACCACACTGATGGATCTGTATAATTACATATCACTATCAGAAAAACAATTTATTGCGATATTCTCACTTGCTGAATGACTTAAAGCTGAATTCCATCCTCCACAATGATATGGCAAGGGCTAATTTGAGGTGTATGCAAATGTACATACAGCCTACACAGAAACTTATTTTTACAAATACCTAGTTACGGGAAGGGTTACTGGCAGTACCTTGGCCGCTACACACCTACACATACCTGTAAGCAATCACAGTCTGTCTGCCTTTTAATTGTGTGATTTGAGAACATGATTAAGCCTGTTTTCAATTTCCTTTTAAGAAAATCATTGGGTATATTCCAAAAGGTCACCTACAGTATTGTTTTGAACTTAAATATACTCAAAATTTTGTAATAAAAATGTAACAATTCTGAGGTACTAATCAGTTATACATTTTCTTTCCATCTCCTGGTTTCTAAAGTGAGATAATTTGACAAATAGGATTTGAGGAAAATGTATCATACCAAAATTAAGATTGCGAATTTTTTTTAGCTCATTTTCCAAATTTAAAGCCTAAAATACTAACCTAAAATTTTTACATTTATAGTATATGATTAATTACCTTGTCCATCTAGGTAATTCTGCCATTCTCATTGTAATTAATACCTTGCCTATAACACATACAGTTGAGAACATTGATTAGGCTGATTTTATTACAACAGGGAATGAGTTTAGAAAAAATATTAACATATGAAGGTGTTTAACCATTTTATATAAAATATCTTTAATTTATACACATATGGCATTATTTAAATAACTTCTCCACTGATGCCAAGAATGCTACTTCAAACTCCTGGTCAGAGAACCTGCTCACAGATGCACGAGCGTTATTCCTGATTTGGAGTCTCTTTTCTGAAGACATGGAAAGAATATGAGCCATCGTCTCAGCATAGCCTTCTTCACTTTCAGCCAGAAAGCCAGTTACATCTCCATCGTGAGGTACCACAATGTCAAGCTTTGGGCCCCCTGAATTGTGTGCAAGGATAACTGTGCCAGCTGCCATACATTCAACAACTCCTGAGAAAAAAACAAAGAAAAGATCATGTAGTCTTTTAAGGTTTGGATTGTATTCATAAAAACAAAGATTAAAAACCCTTTAAAATTTTAAAAGGTTCTATACATTTACTCATTTAATTCCACAGTACTGGGCCTCCCCGGTGGTGCAGCGGTTGAGCACTGGGTTGCGAAGCTGCCCACAGCCTCCGCAGCGCCGGTTCGTTCCCCGGCCGCCTGTCGAGGGTCCCACACGGCACACAGACCTCTCCTGCCACCCGCTGCTCCCCTCAGCAGTGTACTTCGTCGGTCTGCCTGCTCTGCTCTCCGCTCTGGCTCAGGTGAATCCTCTCACCCTCCCACACTTCTGATTGTACCAAGTGCTTGTACAAATAAATAAATAAATCTTTAAAAAAAAAAAATTCCACAGTACTAAATAAATCTGATGTTTCTTAGCTTTCAAAGCCTCACAGTACTGCTGCTTTGTTCCTAACTAAAAAGCATATACACAGAAGAATAGCCTATAAGACACACAGACTGCAGATGATAAAGTTGAAGACGAGAGAATGTCAGCAAGATGGTGGATAAATTAATGGATATCGAAAGGTGAAAAAAGAGAGATGAAAAACAAAAATCGAAAAGTTTAAATTACAGCACTAGAAGAAAAATGGAAAAAACTGACCTTCATGCAGCAGACTATAATAGCTACTGCTGGTGCTTATGGCAAATTAGCTATGACTATGTGCCCATGGCAGTGCTGAATGAAATCAAAGTTATGTTTCTGCCCAGTGATGTAGCCGAGGGTATCGATTACTCTAGTCAGTCTTTCTCAGCCACGATCCTAGAGAATGAAGCCCTTCCAAAATGATTTAATTGGCTGTTTTCTCAGTTCCCCAAAGGATGTTAGAGAGCTGGTATCATTCTAAGTTGCACAGGAGAGAAGTTAAATCACCAGAACGTTTCTTGGACTTTGCTTTTCTACTAATGCTGTAATTGAAACATAATTTGAAAAATATGGATTATACTGTAATAGTCTGTTTAAGGCTAAATATTAACTCCCTATTACTCAGACTTCAACCGAATCAATTTTATCTTCTCCCTTTAGCATTTCCCACTCTTCCCTTTCCACTGGCCCCTTCTTATCAGCACTTAAGCTATTTAAAAACAAAGCACACACACACAAATATTTGCAGGTATCCCCCTTAGCTACTCTCTCTTCTTTTATCTCCCTTTCAAACTTCGGAAACTGTGGTTTGCACTAACTCATTCCACCTGCTCAGCCACACTCAGTGCTCAGCTTCCCACAACCGAACTCTTGCTCCCACGCGTCCATGGAAAACTGCTGCTGCCCTGGTCACCAACAACTTCCTTATCTGCCCCAGCATCTGGGCAGCCTGGGGACCTGTGGCCCTCACCCTTGGTTTCCAGGATATCACACTCTGCTGCGTTTTCTTCCTCCATTTCTTCTCTTCTCCTCTGCCTGCGCCTCATCTTGTGCCCACTGTTGAAGTGTTACGGTTTTCTGCATTTTGTACCAGGGCCTCTTCTCCCTCTCCACATCTTGCCTAGGCCATCTGCTCCATATCCACAGTGGCTGCAGTACCTTCCTGGATGACAAATCCTCAAACTGGATCTCCAGGCTGAGTCCCTTTCCTTTTCTTCAGCTCACACTGGAACACACACTTCCATGCCCCACAGACAATTCAAACCCGACATGCTTCAAATTTGGCTCATCAACCGTCTTTCCTCATGCATTCAGTCTCCAGTGAAGGCCATCCTTATCCACACCAAGGTCCAAAGTAAGGCCCAAGGCAGTTGTCTGTTACTCCTTTTTTCCCTCTTTTAACACTTGCAGTTAATGGCTGAGTTCTGTTCAGTCTACTTCAGGATCTCCCTCAAGTGTGTTCACTGAGTTCAGAGTGTGAGCACCTCTCAGCTAGGTGGCTGCAGCGGCCCAACATTGCCAGCTGCTCCTCACCAAGCTACTCCCCACAGTGTGGCCAGAGTGAACTTTAGGAAAGAAGCTTTTAAATCCAATATTAAAATCCTTCTATCTTTTTCCACTGGCTAAACATGCCCATGTGATCTGGCGCCAAATCCTCTTGCCTTTGTATCGCTGTTCCTCCTTCAGGCTCCAGTCACGCTGAACTCTCAGTTCCCTGAATGGCCCTGTTAATGCTCCTTTTGTCAAGCTTTCACGCTGCCCATCCCTCTGCTGGACACTCTCCCCTATTTGCCTGGCTAACTTTTAATTATTGTTGAGTCTCCAGCTTACTGGTCACATTATTTCCTTGGGCAATTGCTCCCTGACTCCTCAAATCTGTATGAGGTGTTTCTCTTAGGCACCTTCCCTAGTACAGCACTTAGCACACTGTACAGTACACACCTGCAGCCTCTGACAGAAGGACAGTTCCTATTTAAGCCATACTTCCAGCACACACCCAGTAAGCACCCGTGGAAGGAAGCACAAGAAGTCAGATGCTGTGCAGGTTTGGGTCAACAGTTCTTGGAGTATGTCTGCACTTTCTACTGTGCTACTCATTTGAGATGGAACATAAGAGACACTGCAGCCTCGGTGTAGAAACTGTACTTTCATGCTTTTCTGTTCTCCCTTAACACCTACCAGTGTGAAGCACAAGGGGGGTACTTGAGAAATATGTTAAATCAAATCTGACACAAAACAGTACTTGATTTTATATAAAAACGTGTGCACAACAGGTTACTGAGAGCAAGTGTGCTACAACAAACAAGAAAGGCTAAATTGAATGGTGAGGAGACTTAAGTTGAAGCCTTACCATAGGATTTAGAAAGAGGGGAGGCCACACAGACAATGAGAACAGAATCAAGAACCACAAGAACGAACTGTGAGGAGCCCAACTGGAGAGAGTGGTTCAATTTTTGGTACACAGAAGAATAACCTGAGGAGTTCTACCAAAATATACTTCCCTGGGCCCCACACAGAGATTCTGAATTGGTGCTTCCATGGGCTGAGGCTGGGCCCAGGACTCTTTACATGCATGGAGATGGGGTTTGGTGGGGAGAGAATGTGTGGCAGCTCAGAGCAGGGGTCTGCAGGATAAGAATCCAGGTCTCCCCTTTACTGTGACTGAACTTGGGTTCTAAACCTCCCTGTGCCTGGGTTTCTTTACTGATAAAATGAAAATAATCATTCCTATCATGCAGAGTTTGAAAGAGCAACAATCTGATAATATGTAAAAAGACATCAAAAGTGACCCCAACACAGTGAAAAACCAATAGCTATTAGCTATTACTACTGACTATGTATTTTTGTTTTACAAGGTCTCAAATGAGGAAAGCACACTTGGTGAACCAGGGAAAGAGAACTAGGAATGAATGAAAATTTCCAGAGTATTAGAATTTTATCAAAACAACTTAAAATGTGTATCTCATGTCATCAAATAAGTTGTCTCATGGATGAACTCACCAATCCCAAAATGCTCATTCCACATAGTATGCAGGCCAACTGTCGCTTCAGATAAGTAATTCTTTAATTCATCGAATGGAATGTTTACTTTAAATTCCACATATTCTTGAACTCCTAGGTCCTCAGAAAGCCTTCTAAGTTGGTTCACCCTAAGTTCATCATCTTGGTTACGACAACCTCCAATGAGGACAAGTTTAAGTGAAGGAAATGATTCAGCCACTGGGTTTTTCAGCAATTTAGCAAAGGCTTTGATCTGCAAAGGATGATTCTTCTCAGGCCTAAATTGGCCAACAGAAACCAGTAAATGTCCTGGGGTCATCTTTTTCTCACGTAAGGGAATGTCCAGAAATGTCTGTACATCACAGGGTGGATAAACAACATTAGTGCAATTTCCAACCTTCCACAGTGAAAGAATATGGTTTAGTGTCCAAGAAGAATTGACCATGACTACATCACTGCAAGAACCAACAAGTCCATATATAAAAGCAAACAGATGGTAATAGATGAGCTTCAGTTTGCTGAGAATAGGATTCTTAGTAATGAAGGCTGCATTATTAAATCCAACATTTTGGTTCTTCACGACAGAGAGCATGTCGGTGCTGATAGTGGGATAATGAACATAGCTTCCCACACGACAACCCCCTAAATACTTAAACAGAGGAAGTGTGAAAGCGTAGCCCATTGAATCGATATAAACATCAGGAACACACTGCATCAGAGCTTCCCAGCCAAGAAAAATAGATCCCAGACTTTGGCCCAGCAGTGTGAAGTGTGGATACAGTGAATCTTCTACAAGGTAGCGTTTTCTTAAGAAAACAAACTTCACTGGGTGAATCAATCTGATGTTAAATCTTCTGAAAGCACCTTCCAGTATCTGTGGGCCACTGACATTAGTATCACCAGTATAAACAACATAAAGTGCTTCAGGATACCTAAAGTAGAACATAATAGTTAGAATTTCATTAGTTTAGGATCAAATCAAGCAAAAAGTGGCAGACAATTATTTTCTCACAATCATAAAGAAGCTTATGTTAATAAATATTTTTTACTCTTTTATTACTGCATTTGGACTACTGGTCCTACACTTTCCTGAGTTTTCCACTGCCCAATGACTAAAATGTTAGCCTTTAAGTGAGATTCTAGTACTTTGCAACTTTCTCATTAACAAAAATTGTTGATTTATGAACAAGATGTTTCCATTTTTTAAGAAATAAAATTATTTTTGACAACTTTCTCAATATAAAATGGTAATGAAATATTAATAAAATACTCTTGAAGAAGAGTAAAACTCACTACTGTTATCTTCAGAAAGGATGACTAGTGCGAAAGCATTATTCAGTCTTTTTATCTTGAGAAATGCAAAAAGATTTAAAAACTAGACCTTGTGCCTGCATCACAATGAGATATGGTATCATAATAATAGAAATTTGTGTAAGTATGCTCTTAGGACTTAATGTTTTGGACTCCCTGTGATTATGTTCATAATTATTCTTTGAGTTACAAAACAAACCATCAACAAATGAAAAGGGAGTACAGAACAGGAGAAAATATTTGCAAATCAGTTGTCTGATAATGGATTAATATCCAAATTATATAAAGAACTCATACAATTTATTACGTTACACACCTGAAACGAATAAAATGGAATGTGTCAGTTATACCTCAAAAAAATGTAAAAAGGATTATCATTGCTAGTAGCTAAGGATGGCCACAAATTTGACTTTTCCCATTGAGAGGTGAGATACATGTCCCCACCACTGGAATAACAGTGGGCTCTGTGACTGCTTTCCCTAACAGAACATGGCAAGAGTGACATTATGCTCTAAGAGATGAGCACCTTCTACTTCACTCTTGGGACAGACTGCTGTCAAATATGAAGTCTGACTGTCCAAAGACTGCCATGTTGTGTGCAAGTCCAAGCTAGTCACACAGACTGTTGGTGACAAAGATACCTGACTAGTCCTCAGCTGTCCTAGTCATCCCAGCCTAGGAACTAGATATACAAGTGAAGAAAGCTTCAGATGATTCCAGCCCCAGCTACCATTTAACTGGAATGGCTGGAGTACGAAAGATATCAAATTGGACACATCAATCCCCACTAACTTAAAAATAAAAAAAAATAAATAAAAACAACAAATTAAAATTTTTAGTCATTAAATTTTGAAGTGGTTTGTCATGCAACAATATTTTAACAGAACACCGCTGCTCAGCTTCAAATGCTTGTTTGGTTTTCCAAGGCCCCTGCTTACTTAAGTTCTGCGTAAATCTGGGCTCTGTCTTCCTCTGTTACCTCCTCTCCCCTTCCACTCTCACTTGCCCCGGAGGGTTCAGGCAAACTTGCATTCCTTTCTTTGAACAAGCCATCCTTCCAGTCTTAGGGTATGTGCAGTTACTGTTCTTTCTGTTCTGAATTCTCTTTTCTCATCTTCACTGTCATTTCATAAAGCAGTCAGGACAGCATGTATTTGAGAACGTGGGCTTTAGTAGCTCAATTTCCTTGTCTATCAAATGAAAATAACTGTAACAACCTCATAAGGCTATTAGTAAGATTAAGCTAACACATGTAAAACACTTCAAACAAGGCTTGGCATCAAGTAAAAGCTATTTTTGTTATTCAGGTTTCAGTTAAGTGTTATTTTCTCAGAGATTTTTCCTAATTACTCAATCTGAAGTATCCAGTCATCTTAAATTATCTGATTTTAATTTCTTATATAGCACTTCTCACCATCTGATTTTCTCTTCTTTGCTTCTTATTTTGTTTTTTTGGCTAAAATCTAAGGCTCCCCCAGCAGGACTGATTTATCTTGTTCACTATTTAATCTCAACTCCCCAGGTCAGTGCTTGATACTTAATAGGTTCCCAGTAAATACTGCTAGTTTGAATGAAAATATACTGTAGAGCATAGGTTGAGTCCAGAAAACCTTGTAGGAATTAACTGAGGAGAAAAGGATTACTTCAGGAAAAACAGAACACTATATGAAAGGCAAGGAATTTGGAAAGCATGCTATTTCCACTTCAGTATATAATGGAATAAAATATATGTGAAGGAAGGGGGAAAGGATGAAAAACAAAAGATGGTAAGAGCAAGATGAAATAGTACTTTCCATGTCATACTAGTGATCTGAAATTTTTCCTTGTAGGTGAGTTAGGAGTACAGTATCATGAAAATTAGCTACATCTCTCAATGGTTAAATAACCTAATTAGGGAGACAAAGCTAACAAACAGTTATGGGAAGAACAGTACGAATTGGAATCAGGAGGCCTTCAAGGAGGAAAAATTAAACAGGGATTTAAGAAAACTCTTTGGATTTCAGTAGTTACAGAACATGGTGAAGGAAAAGCAGGGGTGCTGGTCAGAAGTCAGACTGGAAAAGAATATAGAACTGTAGACGTAAGGGAATCATATGTAAAGTTTATGGAACTGAATGGTTGTGTGCCAGGAAGTAGGGTAACCATGGAACGACAGAAGTTTTCCTTATTTGATAAAACATTATAACAGAACCTGCATTTTACCATGTTTTCTAATAGGGAATCATAAATATTTTTGAGACAGGGTGGGGAGAAGGAAATCTAAATCATTAAATGATGTGTAACATGGTAACTTATTTAACACGACTAAACTGGTAATTTCAAAATTAGAATTAAATAGATGCTTTTATAGATATTATTTCCTTTGTGCTACCACGAACTGAAAAGTACGCCACAGAAGTTGGTATGTCTCAGTTTTACTACTCAATCTCTTCTTCATGCCATCACGGTGATTAGTTATTCCCACTAAATTATGTCATAAAAGGGCAGATACTTTCCTTTTCATTTCTTTATCATATTAACTAAAAATCAAAAGGATCTCTTAGGCATATGAGAGAAGTATTTTCTTTTTGAAGAATAGTTAAAGAATTGCAGGCTATGAATTAGGCCCTAGAGAAAGAAGAAATCTGAGTCATGACTTAAAAAATGGTTAACAATAAAGCACATTAGTTAAGAAAGATGCATACCTACTTTTTCTGCAGGGCTCTTAAAGCACACCATAAAACTCTTTCTCCTCCTCCACCAGCATTGCAGTACGGATGAAAAAATGCAATAACCATTTGCTCTTTACCATTTTTGCTAACTGATGCTGATTTTTTCTTTCTCTGAAGCAGTAGTTTGATTCTCCAAAGGATAATGACCAAACACACACATAAAGTTGCACATACAATTAGCCCAGGGAAGAGTAAGGAATAAAAAAACCTGAAACAAGAGGGGAAAGGTAAATTGATACAGTCCATCAAATAAAAACAAGACTACAAATTAAAATATACTTTTACATACTCCCTTTACATATGAGTAGCAAGGAGGAAAAAATGTAGTAGTCTGGGCATTTACTAATGAAAAACTTGATTATTAAAATTTGAATTTGAAAATTTGAGTGCTATATAATGTCCAATGTCAAAAATGCAAGTACTCTTTAAATCCAATCTCCACAGCATGCTAGCAATTCAGTATACTTTTTCTTTTTGATCAACAGTAAAAATCAATGTTAAGGCCACCTTTCTCTTAACTCAATGCGTTAAGGATTAAAAACAAATTTAATTATCAACCTAAGCAACACATGATTAGGAACAAAATCTCATCCTCAAAATGACAATATATATGACCCTGGGCCTCCCAGGTGGCGCAGCGGTTGAGCGCTGGGTTGCGAAGCTGCCCGCGGCTGCAGTGCCGGTTCGATCCCCGGCTGCTCCCCGGCCACCAGAGGAGGGTCCCACGTGGCGCGCAGACCTCTCCTGCCGCCCGCTGCTCCCCTCAGCAGTGTAGTTCGGTCCTTCTGCCTGCTCTGCTCCCCGCTCTGGCTCTGGTGAATTCTCTCACCCTCCCGCTCTTCTGACTGTACCCAGTGCATGTATAAACAAAACAAACAAACAAACAAACAAAATAAATAAATAAATAAAAAACATGCCTCTATTAAAAAAAAAAAGATTAAAAAAAAAAAAAAAAAAACAATATATATGACCCTAAAAAATCCTGAATGATCAATATTCCATTTGCTAAAAATGTACTGAGATAGTAAATCATTTTTATTCTGTCACTTCACCTCAATTTGAATAATTTCTGGGGAAAGAGGAATGGAATTTAGATTTCTCCAGTTCTATTCCAAATTCTGCATCTGATCTGTTTACATGACCCTAAAATCACTACCTTCCTTTATGTGCCTCTGAGTGAGTTGCCAAAAATTCACTAATGTTTTACTTCATATGTTAGAAAATTCACTCCCACGATGACCGATAAGCGCTTTTCTAACTACCATCAGGTCGACTGAAGCCTGCAAAGGTAAGGACTCACATTTGTTCACCACCTTATTCCAAAGCCTAGCCTAATATTTGGCACAAAGAAGGCATCCAAAAAACAGCTGTTGGTTTAATGCAAAAATTTTTTACATAGACGTGTTTCACATAACTATATCGTTTTATAACTTCTTACAATCAGAAAAATATCAATGGATGATCAAGAAGCAGAGGATTCAACATAAACTTCATTTAAGTGACATATGTTTTAAGTGACATATGTTAACAATAATGGTTAACTAAGGACAGGAGACGGGAGATCGGGTTTTTTTTTTTTTTTTTAATCAAAAAGAAAGCATGATAGGGTGGAAAATAACTGGTGGCTCAATGATAAAATGAAAATGAGTGGAAATGAGAACTGAATATGAGTAATTTACGGCAGATTAATTGGAGGTCCAAGGAGAGAAAGAAAAGCTGAAGCCTGTAAAGTCGACCCCTCAGCCAGTGGTGAGGCAGGCGCAATAAACTCGGTAAACAGTCTCTAACGCAAGTCTGCTCTACCTAGAAGACCCCAAACGAAGAGGAAAAGCACTCACTGGCCCTGAGAAAGAGCTAGACTTGTGTGCAGGAAAGCCCTTTTCCGGATACCTGTGTTGCACCGGTCAGACAAATACCCCAGCGAAAGACAAAACGCTTGAGAGCCCACATGCCTGAGGCCTCACCTCAACAATTCGCACAAACACCAGCCCCCTCCGGCGGCCGCCATCTTCCGCCGACCCCCGAACTCAGGAAGCGCTTTGAGGTTCCTCTTCTCTATTGGCTACAGAGAAAGCGTGCGGCCTCCCCCCGCCCTCAAGGGACCAAGTAAGCGTTCCAATTGGCTTATGATAGAGGCTTCCCACGGCCTGCTAGCCAATAACATTTCCCGAGAAGCGTACAAATTTTTTTTTTTTTTTTTTAGCGTGGCATACAAAAGTCCCGCCCCTGTGGGCGGATCGTAGTGGGATAGAGAGGGCGTGGCCTGTGACGGACAGCTGGCGCCCCGCCCACAGCCCCTCCCCCACCCAAGCCCCCCTCCGTGCCCTTCCTCCCTCAGCCCAGAGCCCGCCGCAGGTTGAAGACCAATGGGAGGCCCTTGCGAGTCTGGGGTCGGTCTTCCGCGGCGGAGTTCCCTCACCCCCGGGCCGAGGCGCTTGGGACGCACAGCGCCCCGGAGACCGGCGCGGAGTGCCAGAAGCAGTTGGGCAGAGCCGACCCGACGCCGGCGGGGGGCGAGCCTGGGCGCCGCGCGGGAGCCTCTCCGAGCGGCTTCCTCCCGCCGCGCGCCGCGGGCTGAGGACCCCGTCCGGGCGCACCGGCCCGAGGTAGCCGAGACCGCGGGGGGAGGACGGGCGCTCTCCAAGGTTCGCGGCTCGGCGGAGGACCCCGAGGCCCCCCGAGGTCCCCCGAGGCCCACCTCCCGACGTGGGTGAGGGTCCGGGGCCCACTCGCGTCTCGCCCTCAGCGCCGCGCGCCCCAAGGGCCGGGGCGTGGTGGCGCGCAACTTTGAATGAGCCCTGCGGCGAGGGCGGGGTCCCCGCGTCGGGAAAGCGGGGGTCGCCTCGCAGACCCCATCCGCGGGGTAGAGGCGAGCGGGAAAGAGGGCCAGGCGCTCCCTGTTCGTCTCCCCGGGTTTTCACCCCGTGCTTCTCCGCTGCCTAGGTGGTCGTTGGGCTTCGGGTCGCGCCGTAGAAGAAGGTGGTTCCTCCGGGGGAGGATGCCTGAGCGAGAGAGACAGATCACAGCCAGAGAAGGGGCCAGTCGGAAAGTAAGTTTTCTCCCCACCACACGCTGCCTCCCGGCGCCCAGGGCTTGCACCGACCTGGAGGGGTTTCCACGCTCACCTGCTGTCCTCGGCGCCTGGAGGTGCGACGCGGAGGGCCGAGCGCAAGAGCCCCGCCTCCAGGGGGAGCCCTGGTTTTAAGGAGAGCGCCCTTTAGAAAGGGCTTGCCATTTACTGGTTCTCAGCAACAATTTAAACCCGGCACTTTTCTGTTAATCTTTATGCTCTTAAGGAGTCTGATGCTGGAGAGGTAACGTGTGGGTTTGAGTTGCTGTGTGAGAGTACTGACCGCTCAAGATGATTAAATTAGTGACCTGAGAGCATACTCACCCTTTGTGTTCTATCCGGGTCCTGCGACTTTTTTTCTAAAGGACTGTTTTGCATTCATCTTAATTATACAAGTAATATTAATGCCTGTGTCTTCAAAATGCAGGAAGTTTACAGGAAAGTAGCATGAAAGCAGGTTTATTTTTTAATCCTTTTGCATTCGCGTAAGTCTTTATGCTTCTCGTAAATATTGACTGGAAACTGACAACTTTGAGGTGCTGTGTTGAGAGCTGAAAATACTATGGTTTACAAGATGTATGTATCTCCAGAGAAAGTTTTAGGTTTTTATATATGTGTGGCTTTAAAATTTTTGTTGGTTTTACACAAATTAATATCACATATGTATTCTCCAGCTTTTTCTTTTTCAATTTAAATATATAGTTTGGGGATTGTTTGACATTAGCATATTTCATTGTTTCTGTGGGTGAACATTCTGTTGTTTTTAATTTGTTTGCACCCTCACCCCAAGTCATGCTGTAGTGAATGATGTCATTGTATATGATTTTTAATACTGACTGCTGACATTTGAGTATTTTTCTTAGGCTGAACACCTAGGCCAGCCAGGATTGCTGGAGCAGGCTGTGCCTTTAATAGATTTTTGAAAGTTTAACATTATTGAGTGCCTTTTTGTGGTGAAATTTGTCTAGACTCTGGTGGTATAGAAATGCATTAGTGAATGGGCAAAGAGAGGATGGTCAGTGGAAGAATTTTAGCTGGATGACTGCATTTAGTAGGAGTGTGGAGCAAGTACATGGCAGAAGAGTGACTTCCCACCCCAACCATGCCCTCCCTTCCAGATCAAGACCTGCCTTCTCTTTGAAACTGTCTGTAACTGCCTCTGTTCATGTTGACCACACCCTCTCCTGCGTTTCATGATAAGATATTAACTAATACTATTGAGTTTACTGTGTGCTAGGTGCTGTGTTAAGCACTTTATATTCCACTGTGTGCGCTCTCTCATTTAATTCTCACAGAACCCTTTGATATAGTTATGATTTTCTTGTGAGCACCATGTATTCCACAAATACATTTTTTTAGTATCTTATGTGCCAGGCATTCTAGGCACAGGACATCCAGCAAAGACCAAGGCCCCACCCTTAAGAAACTTATGTTCTAGTAGGAGATAGGGAGGGGGAGAGAATAAACAGTATATTTCAGGTTCTGATAAATGCTCTGAAATAAATAAGTCAGGGTAGGAGCATTGGTAATGACCCAGTGGAAGCGGGGAGACACCATATTAAAGAGATGCTCAGGGGATGCTTCTCTGAGGAGATGGCATTTGAGTAGATATTTGAATGATCAAATTTGGGAGAAGTCTTAAAGGGTGAGGAACCTGAAGGTATCAACATCTGAAGTTGAGAGTACTTTAATGTTTGAAAAGTGGTAAGAGAGCTAACAGTGGCTAGAGCAGCGGGAAGAAAATAGAGAATAGAGATAATATGCTTTGATTAGCAGGAACAATGGATCCTCCCAGGCAATAGCCTCCCGTCACTACACCTTAGGGACTCCCTCAGTGCTTGCCCCACCTTTGTACTTGATTCTAAATTAACAGGAGACTGCTTTTGGATGGGGGCTGCACATATCCCAGTTGTTCACAAATGAATGAATTTCTGTATTATCCCCTGCCTTGTGTTCTCCTTTGATGCCTCTCTGTAGGTAATAGTGACACTGAAAGGGAGGTGATCCACAGTCTGGGTCATTCAGCCTTCATTCAGTCCACAAACAATGTGGAGCACCTGCCATTTGCCTGGTGCTGTGTCAAAGATGAGTAGAGGTCAGCCACTGTGTTCTTGGAGCTGACGGCCATAGGGCTAGAGGAGCGGTGTCTACTTCCCATGGGAGGCTGTCTTCTCAGTAGTAGACAGGGGTAGGTAGAGACTACTTTGGCTCCCTAGAATCCCAAGTGTCTGGAGTGTCAGAGGCCTACAGTGCTAATAGCAACAACACAGAGCATTGTTGGTAAATGAGTGGTTGGATGGAAAGCTGTGGGGGTGAGAGAACTGGGTTTTAAATGCTTCTTTATCTGACACATTGTAGGGATAAATGGCCCAGTGACAGGAGTACTGTTCACAGATAATACAGCATAGATATTGAGGAAGCATCCATGTTCAAGTGTGTGCAGTGTTATTTTTATAAGATTGGGAGCCATGGGCCTCCCTGGTGGCACAAGGGGTGAAGCACAGCACTATGAAGCTGTCCGCAACCTCTGCAGCACGAGTTCAATCCGCGGCCAGGGAGCTACCCACAAGGCACAACAGACCTCTCCTGTCTCACCTGCTGCTCCCCTCAGCAGTGTATTTCAATCAGTCTGCTTGTTCTGTTCCCTACTCTGTCTTGGTAAATCCTCTCACACCTCCTGCACCTCTGGCCTGTACCCCAGTTCTTGTATGCATAAATAAATAAATCTTTAAAAAAAAGATTGCAAGCCACGTGAAATTTTGGAATGTCTGTACATTTTTTTCTGTTGTTCAGGCTTTTTAAAAACAGTAAGTTAAAGGAGAAAATCTGAGCCGATCAAAGGTTGAGGAGATAAACTAGCGGAGAGTGACTTTTTATTGTGATGTAACCTAGCAAATAAGACTTTAAAGACTTGTGAAATATGTGGTTTCAGAGTGTAGCAGTTTTGTTGGAGCCTCAGTTCCATCAGAAACTAAAAATCATTCTGTATTGGGCATTGGAAATACTTAAATATGTGTGCACACACACAGACACACACAATATAATTTAACTTAATAACAAAAGTTTGGACCTATACTTTCCTTCATTGTTTGCTGTTGCTCCATATAGTTATTAATTTTAGAAATAAAACATTCTCACAACTCAGAGATAATCAATATGCACATCCTTGGCTTATTTAATTCCAGTTTCTCTTTTTTGCATTTTTTTCTTTTTCTAAATTCAGCCATGCTCACACTATAGATGTACTTTAACAGCTTTTAAAGTTGTCCATCCGTGAGTATATTATTATTATTATTGTTATTGTTGTTAACTTTGAATCTGCGGCCCCTCCTTCCTATCCTGACAGACTTCTCAAGTATTCTTGAAGTGTTCTTTCACTGCCGCTCCGGATTCCTGTGTGTCCTGCTGCCCCAGTGTCATTGCTGCAAATGCCTTCTCTTCTCTCCACTAGTGATAAAATTGCTGTGGAAATTCAGGCAACCACATGGTTGGTGCTGCTAGCAGTTTCTTCTTTTTTGATTTCACTTGTGCCTGCAAGGGGCTTTCACTAGTTATTGGTCAATTTGGTGTCACTCTTAACAAGTCTTCACCACTTGTCGTGAGTCCTCTGCCCAATTCTATCTTCCCTTGTTTTCAGCAAGTTACATCACTTCTTACCTCAAGACAATTGGGTGTGATTTTCCTTAACTTTCTGCTGACCTCTGTGCACCTTCAAATAAAAATTTTATTTAGATCTACAGCCTATTTTTACTTCTTTATCTCTCATCTCAGGGTCACTCTGCTTTCTTTTGGATGTCATTTCTTCTGCCTTTGATCGCTAGCACTTACCCATTCTGAAGCCTTTTCTGATCATCCCTCTCCCCTGCTCTAGTTTCTCACTCTCTCTGAAGGCATCTCCCCTCCAGCTGTTTGAACCTTTCACCTTGCCTCCTTTCAAAAGTCTTTCCCATTATCCTTATCCTCCATTTGCTGTTGCATGGTTTCTCCCCGCCACTTCCTCCTCAATATTTCAGAAATAATCGTCTGTATTTGCTTGTTTCTAGTTCTCCATTACTTAAAGAATTTTCTTGCATTACTTTATCAGTTCGTTGGATGTAAAAGAAGGTTTGTATATATGTGTACACATGTGTACCTAGGAAGCATAATAAAAATAGACACTGCCTGTGAACTTACCACCTGACCCAGAATAAGAATATTATCAGTGGCATTTGCCTAATTGTTCCTTCCTCATCTCTTTTTTATTTGTATTATTACTGTAAACTAATGAAATAGTTAAGGTAACATTGCTTTACAACATTGCCTGCAATTTAGGCATATAGGTTCACAACTCTTCCATCACCAAAATACCCATAATTCTCTACTACAGACCGTTGCACCCTCTTCCCCCCAATATTTCCACCTTCTCTTTCCCTTTCTATAATAGTAGCCTTGATTCTCTTAGGGTTTGTTTTGGTTTAGTTTCGTCAGTTCATTTGTTTTGTTTCTCTATTTTTTTTTAAAAGATATATTTATTTATGCATACAAGAGCTGGGGTATAGACCAGAGGCGTGGGGGGTAAGAGGATTCACCAGAGATAGAGTGGGGAGCAGAACAGGCATACTGACTGAAATACACTGCTGAGAGGAACAGCAGATGAGATAGGAGAGGTCTGCTGCACTTTGTGGGTAGCTTCCTGGCCGGGGATAGAACTTGTGCTACAGTGGCTGTGGATAGCTTTGTAGTGCTGTGTCTTAACTCCTTCCACATGAGTGAAATTGTTCCATCCTTATATTCTTGCACTACCCATAGAAATATCCACTATAGAGGTAACTACCATCCTTAATTTTGTGTTTGTTGTAGTCCTTTTTTTTTGGTAAAGTTTGGTCACCCATATTTGAATACCTGGTTTTGCTTGTTTCTAGAGCTTTATCATAGTGTGTTTAGTCTTCTAGGACTAGCTTTTCTTACTAGACACTACAGTGCTAAGATTCATTGCTGTGCAGATATGCTTCCTTAGTTTTTCCATTCTTCTTGAAAAACATTGGGTAGATTGTAGATTTTTGCCCTTATGAGTAGTGTCCAGGTAGACTATAGCTGACTATTCATTGTTTCATTGCTTCACCACTTTTCTAAAACCTCTTTTGTTTAGGTTTCCATGAATGCCAAAAGCATATCCTCTCCTATTATTTTAATGAACTCTCTACTACTTTAAAAATAAAAAACTTATTGAGATATACATAACATAATGTACAATTCACAGATGTGAGCAGTCATCACCAGTCAAATATAGGACTTTTCGTCATCTCAAAAAGTAACTATGCAGAGCCACTGGCTGGTAGGGGCGCAGGGCGTGTACCTGGTGGGCCATGGCGCGCAGGGCTGGGGCCCCAGGGTAGCGTTCTCGAGGTGGCAGGGTCCTGTGCACCCCTCCTGGGCCCTGCATTGGGGCGTGCGGGATCCCGGCCGCCACGGGGTGGCTCTGGCTCTTTGTCCTAGCGGTGCTGGCATCGGAGCTGGGGATGCTGGTGCAGCCGGGAACTCCAGCGAAGGTCTTCTTGAGTTTTCTGTGGGAAGATTCAGCTATTTCAAGCTTAGCAGGCCATTTCCAAAGGAAGCTCTTCTGTGTCATATTTCCAGTGATGTGACTTTTCTTATTTTTCAAATACATTCACAGTATCAGAATACAACCATTTCTTTTGCTAAGACTCTCCTTCCCAACACCTCCAGCACAGGCACTGACAAAGGACTGGTTTTCATTCTTAGATCAGAGCAGAGTATGTGCACTTGGCATTTGGAGACTCTCGATGCTGAGCCTGTCCAAAATTTAGCCATTCCACTGTCCTAATCAGAGAGAGATCCTATCGCCGGAGGCTGCAATTTGGAGTTTGATTTAGATATTGATCCCAACATTTACCTGGAATATAATTTCTTTGAAACAACGATTAAATTTGCCCCAGCAAACCTAGGCTATGCAAGAGGCGCAGATCCTCCACTGTGTGACGTTGGGATGGGCCCAGACTCTCAGTGGAGGCTATGGTATGATGTCTTCCAATACTTTCTGCCTGAGAAAGACCTCACACAGAAGGGCTTGCTACAACATCTGCAGAACATGGCCACAGTGCCTGAGGTGACTGCTAGTGCTGTCAAGGTGGCTACCCTAACAGCTAATGACAAGACGTGTTTCCTTCTCTTCCCTGCGGGGCCAAGGTGTCATTTATAATGTCATAGTCTGGGACCCACTTCTCAATACATCTGCTGCTTACATTCCTACACACACATATGCCTGCAGTTTTGTCACATCAGAGGGTAACTGTTCTTCCCTTGGAAGAGTATCTACGAAAGTATTTTTCACTCTTTTTGCCCTGCTTGGTCTGTTCATCTGTTTCTTTGGACACAGATTCTGGAAAACAGAATTATTCTTTATGGGCTTTATCATCATGGGATTCTTCTTTTCTATCCTGATTACAAGACTGACCCCTATTGAATATGATGTTCGTCTGATTCTGATGGCAGTGGCTGGCAGCATTGGTGGGATTTGCCTGGTGGCTGCCTGCTGGTGATTTGGGATCCTCCTGCCTTGCATGCTATGTGTGGGCCTAGTGCTGGGCTTCCTGACGTTCTCGGTGACCTTCTTCACTCCGCTGGGAAACCTGAAGATTTTTCGTGATGACAGTGTCTTCTGTGTGACCTTCTCTTGTATAGCTGTCCTCATTCCTGTAGTTTTTATGGGCTGCCTGAGAGTACCGAACATACTGACCTGTGGGCTCATTGGTTCCCATTCTGTGATCTTGGCCTCTGACTGTTACGTGTACACCAGCTTTTCTTACGTCACTTTGAACATGCTCAGGAGAGCTCTCCACTTGGATTTCAGCAAATCTTTTACAACTGTGCCTTTTCAAACCAATGATTGTATTACGTTGGCTGTGGGGGGGATGCTGGCTGTGAGTGGGATTACGTTACAGATTTGCAGAGAACGGGGCAGCCTGATTTCCTCCCCACCCATGCAAGTTATGGAAGTGAGAAAGGGAGCGCAGAGTGACCAACATTCTGGACCCTGGCTACCATATCCTTCCTTTTCGAGAGAGGCTCTACGGCCGGTTAACCCAGATCAAAGAGCTCTTCCAGAAGGAGCAGCCCGCTGGAGAAAGAACACCCCTGCTTCTTTAGGTGCCATGGGGTGTGGTGAGCGTGATGTGGAAGAACACCCCAAGTGCTGCCTTTGTGGGTGTCATGCCCTGCAGCTTCAGTAACCCCCAGTCCCAGTCTAAGAAGAAACCAGGCTTGCGATCTGTGCTGTGCGCACCAGTACTGGGTCTTGATGGACTTGTGGTAAGGGTCCACCAGGGTCATCAGGAGAATTCTAAGTGAGACTGAGGAAAATGGCCCAGAAGTTGATGGTACAGAGGCTTTCTCTTTTTTGCAAACATCTGATACATTTCCTTATGGTTTACAAGTACGTGACCCACTTATTCCATTAAATAGATACCCTAAAAAAAAAAAAAGGTTTTCCTGTAAAAAAGAAAAAGGTAACTAGGGCCTCCCCCGGTGGCGCAGCGGTTGAGCGCTGGGTTGCGAAGCTGCCCGCAGCCTCCGCGGCGCCGGTTCTATCCCCGGCTGCTCCCCGGCCACCTGAGGAGGGTCCCACATGGCACGCAGACCTCTCCTGCCGCCCGCTGCTCCCCTCAGCAGTGTACCTTGGTCCTTCTGCCGGCCCTGCTCCCCGCTCTGGCTCTGGTGAATTCTCTCACCCTCCCGCGCTTCTGACTGTACCCAGTGTTCATATGAATAAATAAATAAATCTTAAAAAAAAAAAGGTAATTATCTTTAGCTATCACTTCCCATCTCTTCGTGACCTCCATGCCTAATCATGTCCAACCACTATCTCTAGAGATTTACTTTTCATGAACATTTCATATAAATGGAATCTTTGTCTTAGTCTTGATCTTAGGAGGAGAGTTTCCAGTCTTTCACTGTTATGGACAATGTTAACTGTGGGTTTTCGTAGATGCTCTGCATCTATGAACTAGGAGAGAGGTATGCAAGGATTTTCCTTTAAAGTCTCCAAAAAGAAGACCTTAACATCTAGCTTCTAGAATTGTAAGAGGCTAAATTTGTAATGCTATAAGTCACTCAATTTGTGATGTTTTGTTACAGTAGTCCTAGGAAACTAAAATACCTTCCTTCTGCTTGCTTTATGTTTAGTTTAGATTTTTTTTCCCTTCATGTCTTAAGGCAGAAAGTTAGGTTATTGATTTGAGAACCTTTTTTAATAGCATTTATAGCTACAAATTTCCCTTTAAGTACTGCGTTAGTTGCATCCCATAATTTTGGTTTGTTGTTATCTTGATTTTATTTCCTTTCAAAGTATTTTCTAATCTCCCTTCTGATTTCTTCTTTGGCATGTTGGTTATTTAGTAGTATGTTGTTTGAATATTTCATATTTGTGAGTTTCCAAAATGTATACTTGTCACTGATTTCAGATTCCATTATGATTTGAGAACATACTTTGCATTTTTTCTAGTTTTTATTTATTTAAAAGATTTATTTATTTTTATACAAGAGCTGGGGTACAGCCCAGAGGCACGGGAGGGTGAGAGGACCCACCAGAGACAGAGCAGGGAGCAGAACAGGCAACATTTTTTCTAGTCTTTTAAATTTACTGAAGATTATTTTATGGTCTAGCATAGGGTATATCCTGGAGAATGTTCCATGTGCTCTTGAAAAGAATGTATATTTTGCTGTTATTGGGTAGGGTGTTCTATAGATGTTTGTCAGGTCTAGTTGGTTTATCATGTTATTCACATCTTCTGTTTCATGACTCTGACACCATTTCCAGTGATGGGTATTTTTATTCCCACACTAAGCAAATTTCTTTCATAAGTTGGGTATCCTATAATTGTAGTAAGAAGCAAGTCCATCAGGCAAGAGTGAGCATGAGAATGGAGAGTGGATGTCTGAGGAAAGGGAAGTGCGTGTGGGATTGTCCAGAGACTGGCGAGTGAGGTCCAGGGAGATGTAGTTGGACTGCTGGTACACCAAAACCCCTCATTAGATTAGTGGCTTTGGGCCTCCCTGGTGGCACAAGGGGTTAAGCACAACACTGTGAAGCTATAGCAGCCTCTGCAGTCCCAGCCAGGGAGCTGCCCACATGATGCAGCAGACCTCTCCTGATTCGTCCGCTGCTCCCCTCAGCAGTGTATTTCAGTCTGCCTGTTCTGTTCTCCACTCTTTCTCTGGTTAAGTCCTCTCACCCCCCCCCCCCCCCCCCGTACCTCTGGCATAAATAAATAAATATGCATAAATAAATAAATCTTGTATGCATAAATAAATAAATAAATAAAAAAGATTGGTGGCCCTGAGTCACCCAGGATAGCCAGCCTGAGTGTTTTTTGCTTATCATTGTTCATCTTAGAGGAGACAAACATACAGACTATTAGAATTTAGAGATAAAAAGTTTTGGATTTTGATTTTTACTTTATTGTAATTAGTCTTTTTTCCTGGTCCCTTGTTTAGGTTTTCTAAATTCCTGCTATGAGTGAGACCATCCAGTATTTTTCTTTTTCTTTATGGCTTATTTCACTGAGCATGATCCCTTCCAGCTTCATCAAAATCAACAAGCAACTATAAACCAGAGGCACACTACAGGGGGCTGGGGGGTGGAGAAGGGAGTAGGATCAAAACAAGGGGGTGGAAATTGTATGGGGACTATAACCAAGATGAAAATGCATACATTGTGCAAAAATGAAAAATGATGTAAAAAATATATAAAATTAAAAAAAAAACAAAAAAAGTTTTGGAGTTATGCCAGCTTGTCACCAATTTAGGGCATGTTGAATGTGCATATAGTTAACTGTGGGATCAGAACACTGACTTTTACTTTTTACCGACCTTTAGTGTTTCTCTACTTTAGACCAATTGTAATTTCATTCATTCTAGACTACACAGCTAAATATAGTTTTGTTTAAGAGCACTCCCTCCAGTGACCTGTCTAGGTGTTTTATTCTTTTGCCCCCTGTTAATAATTTGGTATAAGTGTCACGTCATGCTGTTTCAGTCTCCGAAATTTCCAGTTCCTGCTGGTGTGAGGAGCAGACAAGCAGACCTATAAGTCCACCAGCCTTTTCACTATGAAGTCTTCCAGGATGACTCTGACCTCCAGTGACCCCTGCCCCCACACCCTGTTTGATAGTTTTTGATGCTTTAATACTGTACTCTGTCATGCTCCCTGAATTAGCTAATAGAGTCCTGAGGGCAGAAAGTGTCTCTTGTACCTTCTCTTGTACGTAGCACTTAAATCTTTGACTCTCGAACTCTAAATTACATTCATTTATCAACATTCCATCCCTGTTGTGAAGAATGGACTGGTAGAAACATAACTGACCGTGGGTGTGCTGTTGGTATTGCTCGCCTTCTCTCTCTGGGAACCTTCCGGGCCACTGATTCTCAGCATGCAGCTTAGTGTCAGGTTCTGTCATCCTGTCCTGTCCCTGGATCTGGGCTCCTCTGCCTGACGTAGGAGGACGGGACTGGTGTTTCTTCTGAGAAGTCCCGCCCAGTGTGAGCCTCTAACTGGACTGAACAGGTAATCTTTGTGAATGCTGAAATATTTGAATCTAATGTCCCTCCTCCTCATAGGATCCTTTGTCCTGGAGGTTCATGGAAACATGAGCTGCCCATCTGCCTTTGGGCTCAGACTTCTCAGATTGCAAAGGATAGATTTTTATACAAAGAAGATCCACAGAGACTGCAAATATGGGTAGGAGACAAGATGAATTTTATTTTGAAAAATAGCTTATGAAATTTCCACATGTGAGAGGCAAAATAAAATTAACACGAGGAGGTACTTGAAGACCTATATTTCTAGAAGGAATGTGTAAGGGACTAATTGAGTTTGCTCTTGCATGTGATAAGGGAGACAAAGACAACCATGAAATTCTCAATAGAAAACACATTCTGATATGTCTGAAGTTCAGCCCAGTAGGTATTTATTTAAGACCTGATATTTACTCATCACCTTGTTAAGTGTCAGGTCTCTGGGCAGATGAGGGGTATGAACTTTGTCTTCTGGAAGCTCAGTGTTTTCCCTGGCAAGAGAGCAAGAGCACCATAGGCTCCTGCAACAGGTGGGACTGATCTGATTGCAACCTCGCAGCAGCAGTGGAGGGAGCAGAGTTGTTCTCCAACAATACCTGAGGTGTTGACATCAGTGATACTGGAATTCAGAGAAGGGAGAGAGCCCTGTTGGGTGACGAGAGGCCAGACTTAAAGGATAAGGAGAATTAGATGGGGAGAGTAGTGGGGCTCAGGTGTGACCTGGAGCTCAGGTGTGAGGAAGGGGGAAGGAGTCAGAAAGAAGAGTTTGACCTTGGTTCTCTAGCCTACGAAAGGGACTCATGCCTTGGATCTTTGGCAGGTCCCTTAATCCATGGATTTCACCCAGACTTGCTTTCCCCTACCATTCCTCCTCATGTTTGCCAAACCAGACATGGCATTGTCATCCTCGGAGCCTCTCTTTGCACTCATCTCGGGTGATCACTTGATTGCGCAGCCTGGAAGGCCTCATTTGCTTAATTCCATTCTGCTATTAATTTTCTCCATTCCTTGTAACCCTATAATCCCTTCTCTTCTAAATCTTCATTCTTGTCCCTGCCCAAAATGTGTTACTAAATCCCCAATATAATCATGTAAGTCCTCTGCTTCAAAACCGGTGATTCTCCACTGTCCTCAGGACAAAGTCTGAATTTCATGCCCTCTGTAACTTGGTCTCAGCCCCATTCTTCTGGCTGTGTTCTGGGTCTGAGCGATCATTCATGAGACGTAAAAGTATTTCACAGTAAAGTATTAAATTTTCCATAGTTTATGGCGCCAAACAGGACAGACTTGAAAAGCACCCAGAATATTTGATTCCAGCATATTCTTTATTAAACATCTATAGCTACAGCACAGAAAGAGCATTTGTATTTCTAATGACACTGTATAATCAGGGAATAGCTAATATATAGACAGTAACTCATTTTTAAAGACAGCATAAAGATTTATTTATGCATCTTTGGGGGAGGATTTCCATGCAAAATGGCTAAAATGTCTTCAAAAATCTGGTGCTTCAAGGGACTGTGGAGATGGGGCACAGGCGCTATGGTGGTGGGAGAGTGTAGGGGCAGGAAGGACCACTGAGCAGGTCTTCTGATCCCATGCAGACTGGGTAAAGGAGGAGTCAGATTCCTCAGTGGTTTTTTGCAGGTCTTTTTATTGGGATTTAGCAGGTACATGGCAGGCAAGAGTGCTGGGGGGCCGGGAGGCTGGCAGTCCTCCCAGCCCCCAGCAAATCTTCACTCTATCTGGGCTCTCTGACGTTCTCTTCCTCTTTCGGCTTCCGTTCGTTCTTGGCTTCTCTTTCGGCTTCTGTTCGTTCTCGGCTTCTACTGGCATCCTCATGATGCCGCCCTTAAAAGCCCAGTCTTAGCCCAGGTGAATCCCATCTACCTGGAGTAGGGTGCCCGCCATCAGGTGCCCGCCATCAGGCATGCATTCAGGACCGCAAGGATCCATCATCCATGCCTGATGGCGGGAGGACAGAAAAGCCTGACATTTTTCCTTACCCTACAGAGAGCCACATGGAAGATGAGCCTAGGAGGACCCATTTTGGAGTTGGCTGCCCTGATTGTGTTTCAGAAGTGGGAGAAAGTAGTCAAATCCCCACAGTGTGAAATGCAAAAGACTAATGAATAGTATTGAAGGCCTGGTGGTGAGTGGACCAGTGACGAGGCTGTCTTCCCCCAGACAGCAGAGCTCTTGGTCAGGAGTTCTTGAGTTCTTGAGGCATGATAGTTTTAATGCGGGAGCAAAGATCATTGTAGGCACCCCAGAAAGAGGAGTGCTGGAGTCCAGCTCCGACTGGGGCAGGGTCCCCGAACGACGAGACAGCGTCAGCGAAATGGAAGGATGAGGGGAAAAGGGAATGAGGAGACACAGACACTTGATCAGGGTGCATGCCGGAAGCCAGCTCTGGCAAAATGTCGTGTCAGGATCCCTGCAGGAAAAGACGGTGTCGGCGAAAATGGAGGGATGAGGGGAAAAAGAAATGAGGAGACACGACACATGATCAGAGTCCAAGTATCTCCTGCCCAGGGTCTCAGCAGCTCCTTATTTATACATTTCAAGCAAGCCATGAGAGTAGATAAGCATGTGCTTTCAAGTAAAAAAAAAAAAAGACTAACAACTGTGGCATTTTTCCAAAGCCGGCCTGGGGTCTTGTGGCCCTTTGCTGAGGTAATAATGATCATTTCACTTTGTTCTAAAGGTGTAGGGGCAGGAATGGGCAACAGTGCAGGTTTTCTGATCCAACAGACCAGGTAAAGGAGTCCTGAAACCCTCAGTGGCCTTTGAAGGCTTTTACTGGGATTCACCAGGCACACGGCAGGCAGGGGTGCTGGGGGGCTGAGAGGCTGGCAGACCTCCCAGCCCCCAAGTCTTCACTCTTTCTGGGCTCACTGGTGATCTCTGCTGCTCTGCTCTCTCATTGTCCTGCTTCTGCTTTTCTGCTTCTCAGCTTCTACTGCTTCTCTTCTCTCTGCTTCTGCTGGTGTCCCCGCAATGCTGCCCCTAAAAGCCCAGTCTCAGCCCAGGTGAATCCCATCCACATGTGCCCACACCCTATTCCAGGTGCCCGCCATCAGGCATGCATTCGGGACCGCAGGGTTCCGTCATCTATCCTAATGGCGGGAGGGTAGAAAAGCCCGATACTTTTTACCTTACCCTACAAAAGGTAAATACAATTACCACACAAAATGTCCCCTAACAATCATTTATTTTCCACTGCCCAGTAATCACTCTTAGGGCTCAAAATAGCAAAACAACAAAAAACTTATATGACTAAAACCTAACTTCCTTGTAAGTGTTAAATTACTAATTAATCAAAATTTTTAGAATTCCTAAATCGTAAACATTAAAATACATAATTACCTTATATATTGGTAATCAAATCCAATTACTGCTAAAATCAAAATCTTTTTATTCCTATAACTATTCTAATTTAATAAAAGTAGTAAAAAAATAAAAAAACCCGGAAGAATCCCAGTGCCGCATAAGTTGCACTGACCTTTTTCTAACCCTAAGCTTCAAAAAAGGGAAACTCCTTTTACTTTCTCAAGGCTATGTTTTCACCTATTACCTCCTTAATTATCTTGTCAACTAATGGCTATCTCTAACTTTAACTGCTATTTCTAACTTCAAAACTCCTCTCCAGATGGTCTCTGCTTAAAAGACCACAAAATCTATCTCAAAGACTTGGCCGGGAATGCTTACAGCCTTTAGTTCCCGGAGGTTTTCAGGTGTGACATATCACTTGTTTTTGTAAGACCAAATGTTGAATCATTGCCTTTTGGCAGAGAATTACTAATCATTTAAAAATGTATTATTTGTATTGATGTCGTTTTGTGGAGTGTGGGGTCCTTGGGTTCACTCTGGGAAAGGTTTCACCAGAGCTCCTGGTTCACCGGCACGCAGCGAGTTCCCCAGGCGCGTTTCTCCATGAGACAGAGACTTTCATTATATTTAAAGAACGGGTTTATTAGGGAAAGGGAAAGGAAAAGGTTTTGCTAAGAGAGGCCTGCATGGTTGCAGGCCGGCAGCCTTGAGAAGAGCGGCCTCCCCTGAGGGAGGTCCATGAAGAGAAGTCCCGGCAGGGACAGGTCACGGGCAGCCAGAAAGCTGCTGCCCTGCGAGGAGAGAGTTGGTGAAAGGAAGCACCTGCATAGTCACAGGAGGGCAGTGGGAGTGCTGCCCCGAACCTGTGCAGAGACTGCACTGATATAGTCCTTTTCTCTTTGGGAGGGGTCACTCCTCCGTGGAGTGGCCTGCTTGTTGCTGATGTTGGGTAACAGGCAAAACTAGAAAGGGATTAGAGATTCCAGGGTGGGCCCAATCTCTGTATCTTTACCCTCAGGCCTGTGCTCCACTCCCTATAGCATCCGATCCTGCTAGGGTCTCATGCCTTGTGATAAGGCACGGGTGCCTGAGGGTCACGACATCTACAGCTGGGTTAATGGTCATGTTATTCCCCTTGACCCCCACCTCCTTGTGTGAGTCAGGTGTTAGTCTTGTGAGGCCTCCTTTCTAGTTTTTCTATTCTTGTCCTCCATCAGTATCATGCAGTGCCCTTGCTGTCAAATAGGTTATTCAGTAATTGATCACTCAATATTTGCAGATTTGCTATTAAATACGTATTTTAACAATTGCCACATAGGTTAGAAACCAGCCATAAACAAATGAGAAGAATCTAGCAGGAGTCAGCTGGCGAGATTCCTTACTTTTCAGGAATCTGCCCCATGCCTGGACCTTTGTCAGACCACATGAGTAGTATGGCCCACACCAGGTGCAAGTATCTCCTGCTGAGGGTCTCAGGCCCGGTCTTTATTTATACATTACAAGCAAGCTGTGGGAGTACATAAGTATATGCATTAAAGCAGGAAGATAACAATCATCACATCTTTCTCAAGAACAGCCAGGGGTCTATTTGACCTTGTAGGGTAAGGTAAAAAGGCTTTTGGGCCTCCCCTGGTGGCGCAGCGGTTGAGCGCTGGGCTGCGAGGCTGCCCGCAGCCTCTGCAGCGCCAGTTCGATCCCCGGCCACCGGCGAGGGTCCCACCCAAAAAAAAAAAAAAAAAAAAGTATCAGGTTTTCTGCCCTCCCGCCATCAGGATAGATGACAGAATCCTGCGGTCCTGAATGCACGCCTGATGGCGGGCACCTGGAGTAGGGTGTGGGCATAGGTAGATGGGATTCACCTGGGCTAAGACTGGGCTTTTAAGGGCGGTGTCACGGGGACGCCAGCAGCAGCAGAACAAAAGCAGAGCAGCAGAGCCCGCCAGAGAACGCACGGAGAGCCCAGATAGAGTGAAGATTTGCTGGGGGCTGGGAGGCCTGCCAGCTTCCCGGCCCCCCAACACTCCTTCCTGCCATGTACCTGGTAATCCCAATAAAAGCCTGCAAAGCCACTGAGGACTCCAAGGACTCTCCTCCTTTACCTGGTCTGCTGGATCAGAAAACCTGCTCCGTCCATTCCTGCCTCTACAGACCTCCTGCAGAGGTTGTGACATTTATTATTCTTTGTTTTGAAGAAGGCACAATTGCTAAACAAAGTGTTCTTAGAATAGTCATTTATCTTAACCAAACAATGTCAAAGCTAGCAAAAAAACTTATGTGACTGAAACTAACATCTCTATATTTACCATAGTGAACGATTAACTAAGGGTTAGGGGAATCAAAGGACGGGAAGTCATTGGGGGAAGGAAAAAGGATTTTTTTCTAACCTATCAACTTAAGACTAACATAACCATATGATCAAAGCAAAAACAGAAGGCTTTCATATAGAAATCATCATCTAATAATATATTGTTTTAATGAAATATTGATTCAATATTAAGGAACCAAGGGCCTGGAGGATGTCAATGCCGGGCAAGCCACATTGACTTTTTTAATTTATTTTTTTTTTATTTTTTAATTTTTTTTTATAGAGGCATGTTTTATTTATTTGTTTGTTTGTTTGTTTCTTTGTTTTGTTTATACATGCACTGGGTACAGTCAGAAGCACGGGAGGGTGAGAGAATCCACCAGAGCCAGAGCGGGGAGCAGAGCAGGCAGAAGGACCGAAGTACACTGCTGAGGGGAGCAGCGGGCGGCAGGAGAGGTCTGCGCGCCATGTGGGACCCTCCTCAGGTGGCCGGGGAGCAGCCGGGGATCGAACGGGCGCCGCAGAGGCTGCGGGCAGCTTCGCAACCCAGCGCTCAACCGCTGTGCCACCGGTGAGGCCCATGCCACATTGACTTTTCCCTAGCCCCGAGCTCTCAGTGAAGGGAGGAATTCTCCTAATCTAACAAAACAGTTTTCTACCTATTACTCCTGTACTTATCAGCCTAGTTTCCGTATCTAACTTTAAGATCAAGGGAAAATCCTGTTCTCTATAATATTGCTGATTGTTGCTTCAAAGAACAAATATTTTATCGGAGGCAGGGCCGGAGATGATTATAGCTTTTGCTTCCCAGAATAGTTAATACGAGACATATCAGTTGTTGTAACATTGATTATTTCCAAATGCACTGTTTGTGCTACCATGGTTATCAGTTCAAAAAGTCACAAAATTGTGGTTGACTTATTCTTGAATACATACTTTAACAATTGCCATGACAAATGTCACATCCAGGGGAATCAGCCATAAACAAATGAGAAGGAGGAGCCAGCTATGGAGCCTCCTGACTTTTCAGGAATTTTCCCCATACTCGGACCTTGTCAGACAGCATGAGTAGCATGGCCCGTGCCAGGGGAGAATCCTCAGTGACCTTAAACTGAAGATACTGTTCTAAATGCTCTCAGTGTATGCCCTGGCGACACCCAGGCAGGGCAGCACATTCATCCTGGGAGCAATGTAGAGGGACTGCTCACACACTGGCAGGACTGGGTCTGCTGTGTGAACAGCCACAGGCGCTTGCTTCAGGAGGTGTTGCTGGGATTAGTGGCTGTGGGAGCTGTTTCTCCCTTGGAGGATGAGGTTGCCTCCTTCCTCCCAGTGAGAAAGTGGGTGGGAAGGGAGGCAGTGCTGCCTTACGGAACAGGAGGCGGTAGGCTTACCACACTGTCTTGTGTCTCCTTTCATTAATCCTCCTGTGGAGCAGTGGGTAGCCTGAGAAGCCTAAATCGTGCGTTAGTTCCTGGCTGTTCTGCCACAGATGGAAACGAGCCCTGTTACCCAGTGAATTTCTGCAGTCAGCTCTTATTGAAGTCCAGCCGTTGGCCCAAGGGAAAACAAAGCTGCAGGAAACGTGGACCTTTCTTACACCTTTTTGAAAATGCAAGTCATGTTGCCTAGGAAATACTTCTCTCCCCTGGTGTTTTGCATACTGCCACTGTTGGAGCTGTGGAAGAGGCAGCTGAAGTTATTCCAAGAAATCGCTCGAAGTTTGCTAATAAAAGGAAGTGGCATTTCTCTGCTGCCTCTAGGCTGGGTTTCTGGGAGTGCACACGGCCAAAAGGAAATTGTGTACTCAGATTTGGGAGATGATTATGTGCCGGGCTCCCGTGCAGGCTGGCTGGGTGTCCTGGCAGTGTTGGACAAGGGCGTGCACGGGCCGTGTGCAAAGATTCCCAGTGCCGAATGCAGTGTGATGAGTAAGAGGGTGCCAATTGGTTGGAAGGGTGTAGATAAACAAGAGCAAATATATATACAGTGGTGTGCAGCCTGCCCAAGTTCCTGAAGCTTGCTGCCAGGCTGAAGACCTGACTGGCAGTCTCACTAGGGCTGGCTTAGGAGCAGAGGGAAATCTACAGGACTGAACACAGATGGAGACTTCCCTCCTGCCGATTGGGAGGACACTTTTTAAAGCATTTCCTTCTGACATGACCCAATAGTCTGGTGAAGGGGGACCACTCTCGTGGGGGGTGAAGGTGTGACTGTGGACATGGCGATGGAGAAAACTGGGAATGAGATGCAGATGCCGGGAAGCCTGGCCACTCTGAGTGACCCACAGGTGACCCTGCTGGCTGTGCACAAGCGGTGGTCCTTCAGGAAGAGCCTTGGGGCCAAGGGCTCCACCAGGCCAGTAACTTCAGAGGAAGAAGGCTCTCCCCCATCAGAGGAGGGAGACTTTTCACTGGAGGTTATGAATGGAAAACGGGGAATCAGTTCCAATCAGGTCAGTGCAATTGCAGAAAGGCTAAAAAGCCAAGAGGGGGTGGAATCCAGTTTATAAATGAAGGTTTCTCCCGTGTCTTACAGATGAGGGGTGAGGGGAACTGGTCTGGGTGGGAGTGACAGCTATGGAAATAACATCAAGCCTGGAGTCAAGGTGAATTCTCCAGAAATTAAGTCCATGCTGCTTAAAGCCCAGGGATTGTTGCTGCATATTTTTAGCCTGTTTTTGTAAGCCTCTGTGGAGGAAAAGTTTTCCAAAATATAAATCAGACTAAAATGGATCTCTCCTCTCTTATTATTTTCTAAATTTGTACACAGTTTTGTTAATCTTTACATTTCAACTAAATAAACATTTTCAAAATGTTGCTGCAAGTTGAAGCTATTCTTTCTAAGCAAATAAAAGTTTTTTAAACCCACAGGTCAGGTCATGTTCAAAACTAGAGCAGTGTAACATTTTGTAAAAATGATTCCTTTTAGTAGCATTTTTTGGTGGGATGGATGGTGGTCGGCATGGGATCCTTCTCATTGACATAGGTAGGCGGGCGTGGTGGGGGGATACTAGTTAGATGCAAAGGAAAGTTTTTATAAGTACTTTGCCCCCTTTTGGATTTATTTTTGTTTCTTCTGATGATCATCTTTAAAAAGTCCCAAAAACCCAAGGAAATTTTGTGAAAAAAGCTTTCTGAAGTGTAGTATGTAAGAGGTTTATATATGTTGAAGGCACATGGTACTTGAATATTGGAAATAGAAATTCTTTTTAAATGTTAAAAGATTCAGCATTTGGTGTCAGGTATTTAACCAGGATATTATTCTACTCCAACGTGTTTACTTTAAAACACTGAAACTCCGACGTGTTTATTTTAAAACAATGAAAATGTTTCAGTGTGCTGAGTTTGTGGAAAGTTTCAAGAGATGCCTTCGAAATTTCTTCCCAGGAAAATTTAATAACAGGAAGTGTGGAATCACTCAGTGTCGACTTTAGACTATTGTTATTGTTATTATTGGGGTCTCGTATAGTTAATTACTTTGTATGCTAAAGCAGTTGTGTAGTTTTCATTTTTATGCCTCTTGAAACTGCTTTAACCAGTAAAATTAACATATGTTCAAAGATTTGGAATTTTAAAGTGTGACAGAACATTTAGTCTAGCTTTTCACGTTTCCCTGTTTCTGTAAGTACGACCAACTTCTATACTTTTAGCTGAGTTTCTAAGGTAGTAAAATAGTAAAATATTTAAAAATTTTTTTTTAAATATTTGATTTTATATTTTTTACATCATTTTTCATTTTTGCACAATGTATGCATTTTCATCTTGGTTATAATCCCCGTAAAATTCCCACCCCCCTTGTTTTGATCCTACTCCCTTCTCCCCTCCCAGTAGTGTGTCTCTGGTTTATAGCTGCTTGTTGATTTTGATTTTTACTTTATTATAGTTAGTCTTTTTCCTGGTCTCGTATTTAGGTTTTCTGTATTCCTGCTATGAGTGAGACCACCCAGTATTTTTCTTTTTCTTTCTGGCTTATTTCATTGAGCAGAAAATGCTTGAGAGCATTTCTTTAAAATGTTAAAAACTGTTACTTTACAAAATCCAGCCCCATGTCTGAGGCCTTTGAATGTGAAGTATTCTAGTGGTTTTTAGTGGCCAGGACTACGCTTGCTCACTTACTGGCCCAGGGGAGAATCACAGTCTTCCCATGTCATTACATGTAAATTCACCACTACAAAATTCTTTTGGATGAGATTTTTACGTAGCCAGTCCTTGTAGGGGGATATTTCCAAGTTTTCGTTATCTAAATGTAGCAATGAACATTCTCGTGTAATTTTATATTTGTATGATGACATTCCCAGAAGTAGAATTTCTGGGATAAATGCAATGAGCATTTAACGTCTTGATAGACATTGCCTATCTGCTCTCTGAAAAGGTTGTCTGAATTAATTTTTCCACAGTGTTTGACAGTTCTTTTTCCTATAGTCTCGCTTACTGTAGCATCAACTTTAAAAATTTTTGTCAGCCTATTGAGTGAAAGTGTACTCTTGTTTACATTTGCGTTTTGTTATTATTTCCTTCTCTTTCCCATGTTTACTGAGATGTAATTGATACACAGCGTTGTATAGGCTTAAGGGGTACAGCATAATGATTTGGCTTATATTATGAAATATCACCATAATAAATTTAGTGAACATTATCGCATGAAGTTACTAGAAAAAAAAAGAAAAAGTGTTTTTTCCTTGTAATGAGAACTCTTAGTGTTTGCTCTCTCAACAACTTTCAGGCATACCGTACAGTCGTTGTATTGTACATGACATTGCTAGTTTGTACATAATTATCTTAGAACAGGAAGCTTGTACCTTTTGACTACCTTCCTCCTATTCCCCCACCCCTGCTCCCCACTTTTGATAACCACAAATCTTTTTTTTCTAACAACAACCAAACTCCAAAACTGATTTGTTTTATGTTCCATTGACAAGATAGAAGGAGCCACTGTTTCACATAATGAAATTAATGCAGACTTGATGCCAAAACTGGTTATAAACTGCAGTTAAAGGAGATTAATAGCTTAATTCCCCTGGAAATAAAAATACATTTTTTTAAAAGTATGCATTATAACTAAGTTGAGTGTAATTATAAAAGTGTAAGGGGCCTCCCCTAGTGGCGCAGCGGTTGAGTGCTGGGCTGTGAAGCTGTCCACAGCCTCTGCAGTGCTGGTTCGATCCCCAGCCACCGGCGAGGGTCCCACATGGCGCGACAGACCTCTCCTGCTGCACCCACTGCTCCCCTCAGCAGTGTACTTCGTCAGTCTGCTTGTTCTGTTCCTCGCTATGGCTCTGGTGAATTCTCTCAGCCTCCCGCTCTTCTGACTGTACCCAGTGCTTGTATAAATAAATAAATAAATCTTAAAAAAAAAAAAGTAAGGATAGTTTAAAATTAGGATCTCATTTAATATAATTTTTTTCTTTTTAAAAATTTTTTTAATATATTTCTTATATCATTTTTTCATTTTTGTACAATGTATGCATTTTCATCTTGGATAACCACAAATCTTATCTCTTTTTCTGAGTTTGACTTTTCTTTTTAGAGCCCACATATAAGTATTTGTGTTTGACTGATTTCACTTAGCATAATGCCTTCAAGGTCTGTTTGTGTTGTGGAAATGGCAGAATTTCCTTCTTTTGCAGTGACTAGATAATATTCATTACAGATCTATGTCTATATATCACATTTTCTCTATTCATCCATCAGTGGGCACTTAGGTTATAAATAATGCTGCAGCCAACATGGGGTTGCAGATATCTCTTTGACGTAGTGTTCTTCATTTTCTTCAGATATATACCCAGATGTGAAATTGCTGGATCATTTTGGTAGTTAAATTTTTAATTTTGGGAAGAACCTCTGTGCATTTGGGTGAGGGGCTTTCCATAGTAGCTGAACCGGGTTACATTCCCACCAGCAGTGCATTAAGGTTCCTTTTCTTCACACCCTTGTCAGCTTTTGTTATCACTAGTCTTTGATGATAACCATTATAACATAAGTGAGGTAATAATCTCACTGTGGTTTGGATTAGTATTTCTCTGATGGCTAGTGGTACTGACCACCTTTTCATCGACCTGTTGGCCTATATCTTCATTGGAAAAATGTAAGGTCTTCCGTCCATTTTTTAAATGGATGATTTGGGGTTTTTTGCTACTGTATGACTTTTTCAACTTTATTTTGGATATTAACCCCTTATCAGATACTTGGTTTGCAAATATTTTTCCTATTGCACAGGTTGTTTTTTCATTTTGGTGATTGTTGTTTTGCTCTGTGTAGCTTTTAGTTGATGTAGTTGATGTTGCTTGTGCTTAAGGTGTCATATCCCCCAAAACCATCACTAAACCAATGCCAAGGAACTTTTTCTGTGTTTTCTTCTAGAAGTCTTTTGATTTCCTGCCTAGTGTGCATGTCTTTAATCCATTTTGAGTTAATTTTTGTGTGTGGTATCAGATAGGGATCCAGTCTCATTCATTTGTGGCTCTGCAGTTTCCCAACACCATTTATTGAAGACACTCTTCTTTCCCTGCTATCTATTCTTGGCTCCTTTTTCAAAAATTGACCATATATATATATGGTCAATATATATATATATACACACACACACACATATATATATATATATATATACACACACACACACACACATGCACACTGATTTCTGGGTTCTCTGATGTATTGATTTATGCCTCTTTTTAATTCCAATATCATTTAATTCCAATATCCAATATATATTTCTTTATAGTATAGTTTGAAATCAGGGAGTGTGATGCCTCCAGCTTCATTGTTCTTTCTCTTTTTAATATAATCTCTCCTCCACCCCATATATGTGTGTGTGTGTGTTTATGTATTCTACTTTCTTAAGATTGTTTTGGCTATTTGGGCTCGAGCATTCCATATAAATTTTAGAAATGTGTTTTCTATTTCTGTGAAAAATGCCACTGGAAGTTTGATATAGATTGCAGTGAACCTGTATGTCACTTTAGGTAGTATGGGCATTTTAATGATATTAAATTGTTCCAATCCATGAGTTAACTTGTATGAGTGTTATAAGGTAGGTATAAGAAAGTTTTGTTCTTTTATATGTGAATATTCAGTTTTCTCAGCACCATTTATTAAAGAGACTGTCTTTTCTCCTTTGAGTATTCTTGACTCCCATGTCAAATATTAGTTGATTATATGTTATTACTTTTTAAAATGTTTATCAATCACTTTCATTTCTTATTTCTGAGGATTAGTTTAAGTAGCAAGTTCCTACCATAAGTTAAAAATTAGTAGCATAAGTTATCAGTATTAGGTTTCTACTTAAGTCTTTCAAAGGAATATATTTACTTTATGGATAGCTGGTCATATCTATAATTCTAGGCAAAAACCACTTTATTAGGCATTATAGTACACGTTTTTGTGTGACAAAATACTAACTTCATTATTTCATCAATTGATAACTTTGCATTTTATCAACAATAACAATAATTAACAGAAACCCCAAATTCATTGACTTCTGCATAGAAGTATATGAATTAATGTCATTGCTGTGACTTTTATCCTAGTAGATGGTACATTTTACTTTCCTAATGTAGGTCTTTTATGTCATGTTATTATAATTCTGGGAAGTGATATAAAGAATTATGAATCTTATGGTTCCAACTTACGTGTAAATGTAAAAAAAGAAAAGTCCAAGATATTGGTAGTCACTTGATAGTGATAGTCCTATTTAATACTTCTTTGGGAAAGACTTGAAATATAGAGTATTATCAAAGAAGATTCTGAAGTAGCAGAAAATGTATTGATTGATAAAACTCTGATGCAATAATTATTACAATAGACAAGTTAAATGCAACTAAATCCTCTGAAACAGTTGATAGTAAAGTTGTATGGAATGAGATTGTGAATGTGTTTTCTGAGGTAATACTGTGAAGGGCTTTTGGAGAGGTTTGAGAATTTCTACACTTTATTTTTTTATATATAGAAAACTACATTGTTTTATATATGTATTGAGGTTTGTTAATTTTATTTACTTTTATGGTACGTGTTAATATTTTCATCTACTGTGGTTAAGAGAGGAAACAGGCAATAAATTGTCATTGGTAAAGGATTTCTTAAAAAGTGCGTGGTCAACACAGGGCCCAGGAGGGCAGAGATATGGCTGGTGCTTATCTACCCGCACAAATGTCTGCATGAATGACTGAGTTCTGGTTAGTCCCACCCCCATCCCTGTAGAATTTAAAAATTATCATTGGAAGGTCTTTTCTGGATATTTGTGGCAGGCGAGAATTCTACCACTGAACCACCCATGCTGTTCTGGATATTTGTGAAACAATGTTAAGGGACAGTTTGAAGGGGTTGGAGTGGGGGTTGGGAGAATATGCATTTTAGTTTTATTGATTACTTTTCCCTTATCAGTAAAATGGTGGAAAATAGTAAGTTCCTTGCTTATCTTCCTGGGCTGCTTTTGAGGATCAAGTGAAGCAATGTTTGTTTTGTTAATTATTCATTTTCAAATACTTTTGATGTTACTAGCCTTTTAACACCTCTTAGCTCTCAGGCCTCCTTGCATAACTTACCATAATTTTACTCCTAAGAAAACTGAGGCTCAGATTTGATCAGACAAGGTGGGAATTCATGCCTAAGATTGTCATATATATCCTGAAGAAATTCACAAGTAGGGAAGACAGATATTTACACATATATCTGCAAAAATATTCTTCAGAGAACAAAGCCGTGTAGAAGTGTATCAGTTCATCATTGTCATCTTTTTAAAAAACTATGTTTATTTGAGATAATGGTTTACAATACTGTATGTAGAGTAAAATGTTCACACCTCTGAAAACATCATTGTGATCTTTATCACAGTTATTACTATATTGTTGCTTATATTAGTATGGTTTAACAGGCATAGCATGTTCTTCCTTGCCTTAGATAAACAGAAGAACCCACATTTGTTTCCTGATATAAAATTAATACTTTAAAATAAAATTTTAAACAAAAATATTGGAAAATATGTACAAATAGTCAAAAAGTCAGAATTGCACAACTCACCCCAAGATAACATCAATTTTAAGTATAATCATAAGTATATACTCATAAATTTCTCTCCCTCTGTGTGTGTGTATAAAGTTTAACACAGGAACATTTCTTCTTCAGTGGGGTTTTTGAATCTGCTTAGAGTGGTTTGGGTAGGATGTTTTGTTGTGATGCTTCATTCCCTGTGAATCTCTGAAATCCAGGAATTCTCAGATAAGGCTGTCCCAGTGAAGCCAGACAGTGATTCATTCACTATGTGTTTAAATGGGTGTACTTAGTCCAGGAACCTTTGCCACCTACTTGTGTCCTGCCTTCTTGGGAAAGTGATTGTCTTGAGTATATTTGCAATTAAGACTATTGAAGAAAACAGCAAGTACTGAAACCCTGAAGTGCCAGAGACAGCTGGAGGTGGCAGATACTTAGGGTGAGGGCCACGCTCAGTGGTCCTGACTCACCCATGGCCCCCACTGCTGAGCTGAGAGGATTGTTAGCCTGCTTATTACTTCGCAGGTGGATATGGCTGTTTTTCTGTGTCTTCTTCATTTTGCTTTTCTGCATTGTAGCCTCTTGCTGTAATTAACATGGCTGAAACGTAAAAGTCTTAAAAGTTTGTTTTTTTTTTTAAATAAAAGTAGAGTGCCTGCTGGACTTTTGAGCTGAATTTAGGTTCCAACTGTTATTTAAATTGATTTGTGGCCTTGGATAAACCTCTAAGTCTGTTTCAACAGTAAAATGGCAATAAGAATGCCTATGTATAGAATTACCTTGCGCATTAAGTATATAAAATGTCAACCTCATAAAGTAACACTGAGAATCATTAACTATTTGCTAATATCAGCTCTGTGTACATATGAAAAATTAGGGCTTTTTTTGTAGTTTAATTCTATGAAGTTCAGTTACATTGGTTGTGTGAGGAAGAAGTACTACACTGGGAAGTTGAATGCTTTTGCCTCATAAGTTAAAGATGTTAAACACCTTTCAAAGTGAGTACAATCTTGAGGGTAATGGGAATGTGGACAATGGTGATCCCGGAGCAAATGAGGTAGCAGAAGTTGCTAGTGGTCTTCCATTTGCACATCTCCTGGTTGTGTTGTACTTTGATTTATTTTTCTTTTCTTTTCTTTTTTCTCTTTGATTTGTGATCCCAGCCACTTTCTACAAGGCAGGTTGTTTCTGGGCTTTTCATTTCAGTCTGACTTTAAAAAGTTTCATCAAAAATGTGGCACCGTAACTTTAATTCTTCATGGTAGCCTATCCGAAGATCTTATTTTATTTTCTGTGCATCTTGAGGAATCAACAACAGCTTACATCCTTTTACCTCTCTTTTCTTCTAAAGCTTCTGGTACTCAGCAAATTCAGTGTGACTTGGGTCCCTAGAGAAGTAGCAAGGAATTGAAATTAATTTTAGGATTCCTCTTTGTCACCTCCTGTATTCTAGTCCCTTTTACTCCTGCTGTCTGCTATACTAGTAGTTTATTAAAAATTCAAAAGCCAGTAAAAGATATATCCCAAACTGATGCTGGGCCTGCAGAAAAAATTCTAGATGTTTGTCCTCAAGGAGCATGTAATTTAGCAGGGATTCAGTAAAACTTAGGCTTCCACAAGGTATCCCAGAAACACAATTTGTATCTTGGGTACACGCTTCAGTGTCTACCGTTTTTTCCATGAGCCCTTAAACCAAAATATGTTTTAACTGATTAGGAAGTTACCACCCTTCCCCCCACCCAAGATCGTCTTAATTGAAGGATGAAATTAAAAATGTGAGCATACATGCACTCACACATACACACCCCCCCCACACCCCAATTGTTTGCACTTTAAAATAGTGACAACTGTTAAGAGGTTGCTGCTAAACCAATAGACGGGGTAGTGTTTCATAAATTTATTATTTGCATAGCTTTATCTTTGATACTGCTTGTCCTTATGAACCTGCTTGTCTTGAATGGGTGCCTCTTGAGTATTGTTTGCTACAAACAAACACCTTCTAAGACTTCTGCAAATCCTTTTTGCAAGAGCATGGAATCAGCATTCCAGGGATTAAGTGCCAGCATAGTGACTTGCGATCTGATGAGTTGTAGCTTGAGCTAGAACCAAGAAAAATAAATTGGGCAGTAAATCATCAGGGGTTTGTTTTTTCAGCAGACCTGGACTGAGGGTTATGTCTCATGATAAGGAGACAGTTTCTGTTTATTACGGTACTCTGAGTGAATGGCTTCAAATATGTTATTTTGCTTCATTCTTTCAAATTAAACAACTATTTAGTTAATACCAATTAAAATCAAGTCAGTGTTCTGAATCCCTCTTATTATTGTGCTGTTTTATTTTTAATTTTTATAATTATTTTTTAGCACTTGGTAATTCATATTCATTTTGTATAATTATAAGTTGTACAGTGAAAATAACTCTTCTTACTCCTGTACCCCAGCCACTTGATCTCTTCTGCTCCCCAGTCCTCCAACTCTGCCCTGATTTCTTATGCATTCCTCAGAGATAATCCATGCATATATAAGTATCTAGAATGTTCTTTTTCTTACACAAATGTTGCCAGTCTTATGTGTTGAGATTTGTTTTGATGGTCCTCCAGAGGAACTGCATCTCCTTGTATTTGAGTCTTTATGTAATTCTATACCATATTGACTAAGCTGTGCCCTGTAACTGGCTTTGGCCAGTAGTGACTTAGCAAGTGTGATACCAGTGAAGGCTTAATAAGTGCCGTACATTGGAACTTGTCCTCTGGGAGTACTGTTAATATACTCCCTTTCAGACCTCAGAAGCCACCAACCTAGCCATGTGGAGAGGCTGCATGGGACAGAACTAGGATTGCCACCAGCAGTCTCTAGACAGCGGCCATCATCAAACTTTTTAGCCATGTGATGAATAAACCACCCCTTTGAAGTGGAACCCCTAATCCCATTCAGGCCATCCCAAATGATGCTATTTGGAGCAGAGACAAGCTTTCCTTACCAAACTGTCCAAATTGAAAAAACTGAACTGTCATTATGAGTTATTAGACTTGGTTTGTTGTACAGCAATAGAAAATGGAAACACTATATATTCTGTGCCTGGCCTTTTCACTAAACAATGTATTAGATAGCACTCTTCCTCAGTACTAATAAGAATTGCCTTAGTCTTTTTAAAAGCTTGATGGTATTCCACTTTGTGGCCGTACAGTAATTTAACCAGCCTCTAGGTGGGCATTTATGTTTCCAGTCCTTTGGGTTATTTAATATTTTTTTTTTTTGCTTGCACACCAACAAGTACATTAATTGGATACAGCCCTAGAATACAATTGCTGGGGCAAAGTGTGTGAATTTACCATTTTAATGAGTATTGTCAAGTTGTCCTCCAGAGAGGTTACACTTTCGCTAGTTCTGGAGAACTAGTTCTGAGTCAAGGAGGCCAAGATGATTGGTAAAAACAATGTTGTTGGAATGTTAACATTTTTCTTTTAATATCTTTTCATGTACTAAAAAGTTATTCTTAAGCATACGTGAGGATCCACCTGAAATGGGCAAACCCACTGGTACAGGAATGATTCAGTTGGAGACCTGTGTACTTAAGAATGCAGGACAGGACTGAAAAACAGATGCATGGAGAGAAACAAAAGAGGTTTATTTACACAGGAGTGAGGAAAAGAAAATGGGGAGAGAAAAAAGGGCAAAGAAAAATTACTGGCTGCACGTGGCCAGATGTTGTCTGTCCTGCCCCAAAAAGTGTCGGCGGAGCAGAGACCAGAGCCAAGCGAAAGGCTTCTCCACAGATACCCCTTCTTGTAAGCAGTTCAGGTGCCAGCCCAGCTTCTATTTCCCATCAACCTCTGCTCAGGACACCAGGGGGTGGAGTTCAGAAAGCTCCACCTTCTACCACTGAGTTGACTGGGAGCGCCACCCACTGGCCTGGAGGTTGCTTCTCACTGTTCCTCTTACATTTACATTTTTCTCTTTAATGACCTGTGTTCTTTTTTTCTTAGATTGTTGGGATTTTTCTTCTTTGAAGAACTTCTTTATATATTAAAGAAATAGGCTCTTAATTTGCTTAATGTGAAACAAATAATGTTTTCTTCTCTGTTATCTCTTAACTTGGTTTGAACTTTTTTTTTTTGTTATTGGGGTTGGATATATAAAAATTTTATAGCTCCTGGATTTTCTTGATTTTTGTTTTGTCATATTTAAGCTTTCCTCGTGCTGAGATTGTTGTAGATGTTCTTCTGTTTTTTCTTAGTATTTTTAATATATTTTTTATTTACATCGTTGATCTATCTGAAATTGTCTTTGAAATATAGGTTCCAAGTTTATATACTTTTTACAAATAGGCTTGCCGGGAGGCTACCCAGTTGTCCATTAATACTACTCTACCACATTTACCACAATTCCAATTTTAGTATATGTGCTGCCGAAGCAAACACTACCACAATTCCAATATAGCACATTTCCATAGCACAATTAGCACATTTCCAATATAGCACATTTCCACATTTTTATATTTATGCCATAGATAATTTCAGTACATTTGTTGAAGTCCCCAAATTTTTTTGAGTTTCTGTCCCATAAATTAGTTATTCTCTTTTTTTCTCTACTATTTTAGGAAATAGTACAAGGAATATTTTTTGAAACTGGCCTATGATTTCCTTTGTGGATACACAAATGAACATAATCTTTTTTAAAAGTCATTTAAATTTTCATCTTAAGCTGCTCAACAGCTGAGTTAGAGGGATATGCCTTTCATACACAGGGATATGGAGATCAATTTTAAGTTGTTGAGATACAGCTGAAGATTAAGTAGGTTTGTGTAGAGAATGACAAATTTTTTTAAAAAGTGTACCATATATAAAAGTCTGAAGACAAATATCAGAAGCATACAATAGATATGAAAAGCTACATCTACTTAAGAGTGTGGTGAACCCAGGACCCTGTTATAGGAAATTTTGTCGTTAATAGAAGAACTAAGGCCACATCATCATGAGAAGAAATCAGGGAATTATGCTTGTATTGTGGTACATTGAGAAAATGGGCCCATGTAATTTGGTGAAGCGCTTGTAATCTTAGGCCGTGAGTACAGGTGTCCTGAACACCCAGGAGGGCATTGGTACTCTCCTAGGGCAGAACCAAGAAGTTGTTTGTCAAACTCAACTTCATGTTCTTCCAGTTCTTTCCCTTCTGTCCCTATCGGCCTTGCCACTTGTGTTCATGTCCCCTGGTTCAAGGGGCAGCCTTCAGATTCTATTCCACGGCTGTGGTGCCTGAGCCCAGGGGCCTAGGAGATTTACATTTGTAACATGCTCTATAGAGGTTCAATATATTGATCCCAACTAAGAGAATGAGAGATACAGAATTAAGGTGATGTCCAGTCTACATATTTGCACAGATATGGGGTCCCAAAGTTTGAGGTGCAAGGACTAAATTCTCTAGGGAGGTTTAAGCTAGAGGTGGGAATAGCTCTCTTGGGACCCCTGCATCTTCCCATTGTGGGCTACTGTGCTCTTTCTGCCTCTGTCATGGGCCTGTGCTGTGTGGCTGTTTCTCTCCTCCTTTCCTACAGAAATCTCCAACCCTTCAACCCTTCTGGGGAAGAAGAACATGCCTATAAGGTGGGCAGTTGATGTAGGTTCAGAATTACAGAAAACTAGAGCTAAAAGAGACCCATCTAAATCCTTTTACTTGAGAAACAGTCCGTAGCTTTCTTTTCTTGCATTTTATGCTCCTGTACTCTTGGGGTATTTTAACAGTGATAGTGTTTTCCATTTTCTCAGTGTCAGACAAGCTGAGATATTTTAGAAAACACTGAATTTTAGGGATGAAAATGTTATTTCTTTTTCTTTTAGATCCTCTCTAAACTATCTTTATCTGCTCATGCCCGGGATCCAGCCATGAAGCAGACGTTCGCCTTCGACAATGTTGGCTACGAGGATGGTCTTGATGGCGTGTGCGCTTCCCCGAAGGCCACCAGCACCGTCAGCATTTTGGGCATGACTTGTCAGTCCTGTGTGAAGGCGATCGAGGACAGGATTTCCAGTTTGAAAGGCATTGTGAGCATTAAGGTTTCTTTAGAACAAAGTAGCGCTATAGTGAAATACGTGCCTTCGCTCATGAGCCTGCAACAGGTTTGCCATCAAATTGAGGACATGGGCTTCGAGGCCAGCATTGCAGAAGGAAAGGCTGCCTCCTGGCCCGCAAGGTCCTCACATGCCCTGGAGGCTGTGGTCAAGCTGCGGGTGGAGGGCATGACTTGCCAGTCCTGTGTCACCTCTATAGAAGGCAAGATTGGGAAACTGCAAGGAGTAGTGAGGGTCAAGGTCTCACTCAGCAACCAAGAGGCAGTCATCACTTACCAGCCTTATCTTATTCAACCTCAAGACCTCAGGGATCACGTCCGCAACATGGGGTTTGAAGCTGTCATCAAGAACAAAGGCGCGCCCGTGAACCTGGGGCCAATCGACATTGAGCTCTTACAGGGCACAAACCCAAAGACATCTCTAGCTTTTGTGAACCAGAATGCCAGTAACTCTAAGACCTCAGGGCACCAAGCCAGCCATGCGGTCACCCTGAGAGTAGAGGGAATGCACTGTAGGTCTTGTGTCGTGAATATTGAAGAAAATATAGGCCAACTCCCAGGAGTTCAAAATATTCAAGTGTCCCTGGAGAACAGCACTGCCCAAGTACAGTACGACCCTTCTCGTGTCTCACCAGGGGCCCTGCAGAGGGCCATCGAGGCTCTTCCACCTGGCAACTTTAAAGTTTCTCTTCCTGGTGGAGCAGAAGGAAGTGGGACAGAGAGCAGGTCTTCACGGCACTCCCCCGGCCCCTCCCATGGGACACAGATGCCAGACATGTACTGTACGGCGATGCTTGCCATTGCTGGCATGACCTGTGCGTCCTGCGTGCACTCCATCGAAGGTGCCATCTCCCAGAAGAAAGGTGTGCAGCACATATCAGTCTCCTTGGCCCAAGGGACTGGAACTGTTCTCTATGACCCCTGTATAATTAACCCAGAAGAGCTCCGAGCTGCTGTGGAAGACATGGGATTTGAGGCTTCAGTCATTTCTGGTATGTAGTTGATGCATTTGAAAGTTGTCTCCTTTTCTCTTTGTGTTACATGACGAGAACGGCTGGGCAGGTGAGTCGTGCTAACTGCCTCACATGGTGACTGTGGTGAACAGAATCCTGCAACTTTTCCTCTGGTATTGTTTGTCAGGACACATGAGATAGAATTTCCAAGTGTATACATTTTTGCCTTCATGTAGCTGGGACTAGCATTTTAAGCTCCTTGGATTTTTGGCTGCTTTTCTGAAGCGAGGTCTGATTCCATGTTCTTTTGAAAGAGTACTGTGGGAACATCAGACCATTTTCTCTCCAGAGAAACCATCATCATTTCTTTCTCAAACAAAACAGTAAAAACAGCACAACTATAGTCTGACCAGCTGGTTTTCTGTTGAAAGTGGGATTTAAGAGAAGGCCTTGACGATGATTTCCTTAGCACCCTGGCTGGCTGTGGGCAGGGATGGCGTGACAACCTGCATGGTTGAGGTTTCATCACTAGGCAGAGTCTCTAGGGTAGCGCACATTCAATTGCTGGCCTTCTTTTACATTTCTCTTACATAAGAGCCCCAGGACTGCGAGTTGTGAGCTACTGAATACATGAGACAGGGCCTCTCCTGAGAGCTTGCCTTGTAGGGGCGGGGAGGTCGGAGACAGTGGGACAAGTCCTTGTAAGTCCACGTGGCAGCTGAGCCAAAGTTGGATGCTCAAAAGGGTTCCTCTGGGAGGGTGAGGGTGAGTGGGGGTGATCCAGTGAGATGCAGAGGAGGGGTACACAAGCTAGGGGACCCGGAAGCAGCCTGGAAAGTGACCTGCAGGCCTAGAGGGCAGCACAGTATAAGGGGAAAGCTAGAAAGAGGGCCAGGTGGCCTCCTTGAGGGTGAGGACTGGGGGAGGGTGGAGACTGAGGCTGGACAGTGGGTAGGTTACCCCAGATATATCCTGCATGTCAAACAGAGGGGAGTCACCAGTGATTTTTATCAGAGGAGACACAGGTCAGATTATATTTTAGAAGACCAGTCAGTATCAAGTGACGTAGGAGACCACATTGGAGACCGGTGAGAAATGATGTGGGGCTGGAGAGCAAGAGATGGATATGAAAAACCTTCAGGAAGTCAACTCCACCAGCCTTGGTGTCAGATTAAGGGTATGTGTGATGGGGGAGGCCTCCGGATGAGAAAAACAGCCTGCAGTGAACTGAGGTGGATACTGGAGGAGCCTTGAATGGTGAACCTGGAATTCCAGGGAGAGAATGGGGCTGGAAGTGCAGATTTGAGTTTTGGGAGCCATAGGAGTTGATAGAAGACCCTAGAAGAGTGTGAGAAGGGGAAGGAGCAGAGGGAGGAATGTGGTGACCTTGATGTGGAGGAAGAGAGGAGGATCTTGTACAACACTGATGAGTGAAGTGGTGGAGTCCTGGAAATAAAGAAGCTTCAAGGAAAGAGCTAGGGGAACCACAGAGGTTAAGGAGTGAGAGGCTGAAAGTTAAGGAGGGGGAAGTGGGCCTTTTATGAGGGACACCTGTGAGTAGTAGTATTTAAACTATTCAGATCCCAAGATCCAGGCCCTGTCAGTGTGAAATAGGCTACACTGGGATGTGAAGTTGCATCAGCCTATGGCTGGAGCCTACTGCTCTGGGGATGTGGTTGGCCCTCACAATGACGAGTCTGTGAGCCAAGCCCACAGGCTATGCTTAGCTCGCCTGGACTTGCATATCCCAGTCCACTCTCATGGAGATCGAGACACAGTGTGTCTCCTTGAGGACTGGCTGTGTTGAGAGATTTTTTTTTATACATGTCACTGAAGGTTGTGGGTAAATCATGGGGAGTGACGTGGCCCATTTTGTCCTTTGCCTTCTGTACCAACTTTCAGGAAGGAGTTGATTTGTTTAACAACAAATAATAAGGAAAAAACAATAGAATGGTAAATTCCATACTCAACAGTTAAAAAATGTAGTTGTCATCTGCTATATTTGTGTGAGGTTTAAAGATTTTAACATTGAATCAGGTTTTTGGCAGTAAAAAGAAATTTGCATTGAAGTTTACAATCCAGAAAAATTGGATATGACTAAGTAAACCAAGAAAGAAAAGAAGAGTGATTTTTACTGGGCAGAAGTATGAAAATTATGCTAACCCAAGAGATATTAGGATACCAGATCTAGTAAATAAAAAATAGGCTACCTCATTAAATTTGAATTTCAGTTAAACAATGAGCAATGTTTTAGTGTAAATGCGTCTCATGCAGTATTTGCGACATACTTATACCAAAACATTATTGGTTGTTTATCAAATTCAAATTTAGCTGGACATCAGTACTTTACCTGGCAACTTTAATTTAAGATCAAGTGTTAGTGTACATTGGTGACTGTTTTTTATAGTCACTTAAATACTAAAAATGCTTTGTATGTATTTGATGAGTCATTTTGGATTGACTTGGGTACTCCTTTGACTCAGGAGCACCCAGCGCATAGTAGGTGTTTGTGAAGAAAATGAAAGAGAAAGAAAATGACTATGACAAGCAGGGTTGTAGGGTGGCTCAATGGAGGGATTGCAGCTGGGAAACTATCGATATTTACAAGGATGTGAACAAAAAATAAAAGAATGGGAAGGAAACCCAAGCAGTTAATAGTAGTAGAAACCACCACACCCAGGCTGGAGGTTCTAAGCCCCTGCCCTCACCTGTTCTTTTCTGACCCCTTTCCATTCCTCTAATCAGCTGGAAGTTCTGATGTGTTGTGACAGCTGGGGGGCTGGGAGGGCCTCATGGGAACTAGCACTGCTGGAACTGGGAGCTGGGTTCCCAGTACACAGATGGGGAAACACTTTGGTTTTGCACCTTTCTGTCCCATCATTTCTCACTTGTTATCTCCCATGTGACAAATTTAATCAGAAACCAGTTGACAAGGGAGCCTGGGGGAAAGTGGATTGTGGGGTCAGCCCCTTGTGATAATAAGTGGGGAAGGGAAGGGAACAGTCTGAGAAAACATGGCAAGTGATGGACATGGAATTTGTCAGCTCATTTGACAGCTGAAAATACATTGAGACCTGGTTTTTTATCTGGAAGAGAGCTCTGCTTGTATTGCATGGTTAGTTTTTTTTTTTTTTTTTTTTTTTTTTTTTTTTTATGAATATAGGGTGAGGAAAAGGAATGTCAGGTATGACATGTTCCTCTCACCCTTGTAAATGGGTGTTGCCTCTTTCAGAGGCACTGTTCCCTTGTCTCAGCGTATGATGGGCCTTTGGATCCAGGACTTTGCCAACTGCTGCTGTGCTCACAGGCCGTCCAGTACCTAGCAGGGAGGCAGGCACAGAGACCTGTCATCCAAGGTGGGTTTGAATAAATGCAACAAGGAAGATGTAAGTCGTGTACTTTTGGGATTCAGAAGATAAGGAGCAAGTCCAGCATCTGGTTGTGAAACTCCCAAAGATTTGATGGTAGAGCTAACCCTGGATCTGGGCCTAGATAGGATTTCAGCAGGCAGAGAAGGGCTGAATTGCACACCAGACAGATGTGAGCACAGGCCTGAGGTGGGAGTCCTCTAGGTATGTCTTGGACGCAGTCTGGCTTAGATGGAGCTTGGGTATAAGTAAGGGGAGATTATCAATAGGCTAGCACTCTGGTCCAAGCTACTATCACTGTTTTCTGGATCTTGGAAGAACCTCCAATTGGTCTTCTCTCTTCTTCCTTTAAACCTTATGATCTATTCTGGCCCAGCAGGCACAACAATTCTCTTGCTCTGTTGATAGTCCCAAGCCCTACCATCTCGTATTGTAAGAGGAAGAGTGTTTAGGGCAGTCTAGAAGCCCCTGCCCTTACCTATTCTTTTCTGACCCCTTTCCATTCTTCTTATCAGCATTGCCCTCAACCCCAGGTCTTATACTTGCTGTCCCCTCTCCCTGAAATCTTTTCCCCCAAAATTCACATGGCACAATTCATTTCATACATGTTTTTTTTGGACTTTTCCTAGAACATATATAATTTATATTTAGGAAAGGAAGGGTTGTGTACATAGTTTTGTAATTTCTTTCTCATTCTGCAATTCATCGTGAACACTTTCAGGAGCAGAATTCTCAACACTATGTTCGGTGGCTGCATTGCATTTTATCACATGGATGCACTGTAATTTACTCAGTCAATTTCCTATTGAACTGTTCCAGTTTATTTTCTGTGTGTGTGATTGTAAATAATACTTATGGGCATCTCTGACACCAAATCTTTGTGTACCTACTTAATTGTTTCCTTATGATAATTATTTAAAAACATACTTGCTGAGTCACAAGATATAAGCATTTTATTTCATTCGTCTTAAATATTTGTCACTCTATTAAGTGACAAATAGAGGTACTGTTTTTTTTTTATAATATCGTCAAATAGATTTCCAGAAAACTGAATCAATTAATATGCCCACCTGAATTATTAGCACAGACTGATAAAAGGACCCTATAACATAAGCTTGTTTGCATTTTTGATAATTTCAATTTTCTTTAGCAATTTCCAGAAGCCCAGAATTTAGTTGTTGCACCTCAATGTTAGAGAATGACAGCATATAAATTGTAGGTTAGTAAGGGGGTATGTTTCTAGTTGCCATTTAGATTTGTGTGTATTTTTCCAAACAGTTCTCTGATGACAGCCAAGTGTCCTACAATTTCAACCAATTTTTACACTATCTACCCAGAGATAGCATCATGTCCCCCAGGTTAAGGGCTCAGTTCTTCAAGACTTCCTTGCATTTCAGATGCCAGTCTTAAGTCCAGGTAGCAACTTGTGCTTCCATGTGGCTGTAAGTCAGGTTCCCGTGACGCCCTCCTTGTGTCTGCTTAATTTGATAGAGCAGAACTTGGGAAACTAGTCTGCCCACAACTACTGGTGAATTACAAAGGTTATAACTCAGGAACAGCAGGATGGAGGAGATGCATAGGACAAGGCATGAGGAGGGGCTGCTGAGCTTTCCTTCCATCCCTTCTCTGGGGGACCCATGCTCCCCCACTCCACCTAATCCTTTTGGGTTTTTATGGAAGTTCCATCACATAGACACAAATGATTAAATTATCAACCATTTGGTGACTAGCCTCCTTCCCTTTTCACGAGCTCCAGAGGTAAGACTGAAAATTCTAGCCCTCTCATCACATGGTTGTCTCTACTGGAGCACTGGCAACCAGCCTCCATCCTTAGGTGTGGTCCACAGGTCATCTTGTTAGCACAACAAAAGGAACTTTAATTCCAAAGGATTCAGGAACTCTGTGCCAGAAATGGGACAAAGACCAAGTATATATTTATTATAAATCCCACTATCACAGTGAATATGAAATTCTTTATAATATTATGATAGCATCTAAACTGTTGACCATTTTTGGATGAAAGGCAGCATATATAGAAAACTGATGATGGACTGGGAAGGTAGGGAGAAGTTGGGAAGGTGCAGGAGGGCTGATGGATGTAGGAGGTTGAATCTTAAGAGGCTGTGGCCACAAAATAGATTTTGTGACTCTGAGATCCAAGCAGCAGAGTTATTTTGAACAGTAACAAGGAGCTGGAGCATAAACCTGTGCTGAAGGTGAGACCAGAGTATTGGAAGTCTTTTATACAAGTGCTAAAATTGTAGATCAGCTGAACTCTTAAAGTGAGTGGAAGTAGTATTAGCATTTTTCAGAAAAGAAGCAAAACCTCCCAATATGTGAGATTTATTTAGAAGAGGCTGTTAATACAGGCTAATACCATCTTCTGTCTCCTGCAGCAGTGGCTTTTCAAATAATGAGAATTCATCATTAAGTGATAGAATTATCTTTTCAGTGTATTCTTAAAGGTATTTTGTGTCATCAAAATGGTGTGACTTTCTCCAGTAACAAAAAGCGCTCTGCATTGTGACCAGGTTGGTGATTAGTTGCATAGTTATATACACATGTGGTGGGCAAAAAGAAAAATGGCCCCCAAAATGTTCCCACCCTAATCCCTGGACCCTGTGAATGTTACTTTACATAACAAAAAGAACTTTGTTGTGTAAAGGTGCAGTGAATGAAATGGACCTAGAGATAGAGATATCTGGGGGGACTTACTTATTATTCTGGTGGGCCAATCGAATCACCATCAGTCTGTGAAAGTGGAGACCCGCTCCTGACTGGTTTAGAGACTTGTGAAGACTGAAGAGACTTGACATTGCTAACTTTGAGGATGGACCAAGGGGACCATGAGCTAAAGAATGTAAATGGCCTGGAAAAGCTGGGAAAGGCAGAAAAAAATGCCTTTCTGCCTTCAGAAGCACTGATCTCCTCTGAGCCTCTACCAAGGAACACAGTCCTGCCAGGTCCTTGATTTTAGACTCATGTCCCACATCTAACCTACAGGACTGTAAGATGATGCATTGTGGTGGTAAGTCACTGCATTAATGGAATTTGTTATAGTAGTAGAAGGAACGAATGCATCATATGTAAAGATTCATAGACTGGAACTCTTGTGCATCTTATTCTGAGTACATTATACCTTTAAAAATGGCGCAAAAGACGAAAAGGTAAATGGACATAATGGAGAATCCAGAAATAGGTCCACACATACATGGTTTCCTAATTCATGACAGGAATGCAGCAAAATGGATAGAGCTGGAAGGGATCATGCTCAGTGAAATAAGCCAGAAAGAAAATGAAAAATATCAGATGGTTTGACTTATAGGAGGAATGTAAAGCATCCAAATAAGGGATCAGGGAAAAAAAGTAATTATAATAAAGTGAAAATCAAAATCACCAAACATCTATAAACCAGAGATATTCTGCAGGGGCAGGGTGAAGGGACTAGGAGCAAAACGGGGGTGGGAAGAGCACAAGGGACTAGGGTGATGGTGCATGGGTGAATGGGTGGTGGGAATTTCACGGGGACTGTAACTGAGATGAGAAAACACACATTGTACAAAAATGAAGAACAATGTAAAAAATACATAAAAAAATTAAAATAATAACTTAAAAAAAAGAAAATACCATGGACATTTTCACCACTATTTATAAAGTGCGAAAAACACAATCATTAATGGACTTCTTTTATCAAAAGAGACACCAGTAGATAAAAGAGAAAACACAAATCGCAGCCTGAGAGCAGATATTTGCGGTGTACACACCTGACAAAGGACTTGTGCCTAGAGTATATGTAGGACATCTACACAGTAAGAGAAAGGCAAACAACTCAAGAAAGGTCCTTTTGTTTCTCATGGGGCGGGAGTGAACCTCTCTTAACCAGAGTGATGGGTTCTGGGGCCAAACAGAGTTAAACAGGCCCGGTTTAGAAGCTAACTTCACTGCTTGCCACCTCGGGGGTACTGGGTAAACTCATTTCTTCATCTCTAAAACAGCAATGATGATAGCATTTACCACAGAGGGCTATTTTAAGGATGAAAGGGGATCATATATGTAAATGCATGTGCCTGGGGAATTAATATTGTTATTATCCAATTCGAGCATTCGTTAGCCACAACATTCCATTCTCAAAGTATTTGGCATATTTTCCTATGTCTTTAATTGTGTGCCTCTGTCTCTGGTTCAGGGGAGGGAGAGAGAGTGATGGAAACACCAATCCCCAAGTAGCCTCTTCAAAAGCTTTCATTTTAATATTGTTCAGCTTGAACCTGTTCTGAAAAAAATGTATCATTTGTTTTTCTTTTTTCTTTTTTTTTTTAAGATTCATTCATTCATTCATTCATTCATTCATTTATTTATTTATTTATTTATTTATATGTACAAGCATTGGGTACAGTCAGAAGCGCGGGAGGGTGAGAGAATTCACCAGAGCCAGAGCGGGGAGCAGAGCAGGCAGAAGGACCGAAGTACACTGCTGAGGGGAGCAGCGGGCGGCAGGAGAGGTCTGCGCCCCATGGGGGACCCTCCTCCGGTGGCCAGGGAGCAGCCGGGGATTGAACCGGCGCTGCAGAGGCTGCGGGCAGCTTCGCAACCCAGCGCTCAACCGCTGCACCACCGGGGAGGCCCTCATTTGTTTTTCTTATGTGAATGATTTCTGACATTTTATCCTAGAAAACCGCCCTGGCAGCCATGTTGGAAACCCCTGTGTGGAGAGTGCCAGGGTGCCAACTGCAGCTGATGCCCTTGGATCTGTGCAGGAAATGCCTCTCCAGGCTGGGGGACTCCCTGAAAATTTCGGCTCTTCCAGATCCCCACAAGTCTCCAAAACGGTGGTACCACAGAAGTGCTTTTTACAGATCACGGGCATGACCTGTGCATCCTGTGTGTCTAACATAGAGAGAAGCCTGCAGAAAGAAGCTGGTAAGTGATCTACACCCAGGTTAAACTGGGGTGCTGTGTGTAGACTCAGTCATAAAGTAGGGAGCCATGTGCTCTCGGCAGTCTCTATTGACTGTATTTTTCAGTGGCTGGGACAATCTGGTACCAAGTTCATTAATGACAGTGTAGATGTTTGTCTAATGTTCTTGGGCAATTGGCATTGTTCTTTAAGAAGTATTTAAGTTGTTTGAGATAAAGTGTGTTCTTGAGTAAGTTAGAAATCCAGTTTAAAGGTCATGGTACATTCCATGAGTAGGCTCTTTGATTAGCCTGGCCTAGTCATAGCCCTTATTTTTCTCTTCCCATCACATGAACATCTTACTATCAAACGATTAAACAGCCTGCATCTTGTGAAGTTCCAAGTTCAAATATGCTGACTTCTTGTCCTTGTAAGCCATAGAATGATGTGGAAATGGCAACGTTTTGTCCTCTTAAGCTAGATTTCCAGTGCTGTCTCTTATACCTGAAAGTGGAACAAAAGCCTGTCCCAGTTTTTTTTTTTTTTAATTTGGAAACTATCTTAACAATGACTCAATTGCACAACCAGGGTCACTCCAGTGACTTCATGTGTCTTTCTGTTTAGACTCCTTCACCCTGAAAATCAACCCTAAGTTAAGATGACACATCTCTCCCTACTCTGGTTCACTGTGCTTTTTTTTTTTAACTCTTAAATGACCGTTCTCAAATTGAGGTGTTTGAGGAGTTCCTTTGTAATCTGTGAGCTGACTTTAGCCTGTAATCCCACAGTGCCTGTGTTTCTACTCCTGACTTGAATTCTTCATTTTTATTCCCTATGGCATCCTTTCAAAAGCTCATCATTCTTTTCATTTATTTCAATGAGGTGTTTTTTCCCTCCCTTAAACCAGCACAGCAGTTTTAGCAAGATAGTCTGTAGCAATTTTTCAATCCTAAAGTCATTAAGAACTGAAAGGATCTGAAGAAAAAAGTATATCCTTCATGGGTATACTGCAGACTACATCCCTTGCTTTGAGGTGTGTCTACCCATCAGTGTCTAGTTCTAGAGCTTGACTTGAAGTGGCCACCAGGTCTGCAACATGTGCCTTGTCTGGGAGCTGGGTGGACCTGCAAGAACCCCAGGCCCGCCCCAGACCCATCCCAGACTCACTGAATTTCAACAAGGTCCTCAACTGGCCAGTCTGCCCAGTGTGAGACATTATTCTGAGGTAGTGATGTCCCACTTGGCTATTCATTAGAATTATCTGGGGAGTTTCAGAAAGAAAAAAACTAAGGTGACTGGCAACCACCCTGAGAGATTCTGATTTAATTGGTCTGGGTTAAGGGCCAGGCATTGTGATTGTAAACCTTCCTAGGGAGCTGATGTTCAGCCTAGTATGAGAACCATTGTTCTCAAGTCTTCTGGGGCAGACATTTTTGCATTAGGTTTTGTTGAACATGTCATCCCAGAGCCCTTGCCCAGAGTGTTACAGCTGTGACCCAATGGTTTCAGGTATTCTCTCCGTGCTGGTTGCCTTAATGGCTGGAAAGGCAGAGGTTAAGTATAATCCAGAAGTCATCCAGCCACTCGAGATAGCTCAGCTCATCCAGGACTTGGGCTTTGATGCATCAGTAATGGAAGACTACGCAGGCTCCGATGGCGACCTCGAGCTGATTGTAAGTGTGGTGGCTGGGTGGATGTGGGTGCTGGGGTGCAGCAGGCCTCTGACCGGCTGCAGGTATGCTCTGAAGAAGCATGGCTGTGGTCAGGCCACTCCCTCCGCTCCATGCGTCCTGTTTGCTGCTATCATTGGCGGTTTTGTTTCCTTTGAAAACAATGACAATGTGTTCATTTTTTTTTTAAGGAATGTCAGTTATATCAAAAAGTAATATGAGGATCCCACTATATTCAGGGTATGAGGAAGAGGAGGAGAGAAAGGAGGTGGTGACAAGTTGTGGAATTGTTGGAAGAAGAGCAATTAAAAATGGTGACTGTTCTGGGTTTGGTGGCTTGAGGGAGTTGAGTATGAACACACTCCACAAAGCTGGAGCGAAGCTGGAATGCCGGAGGCTAAGGGAGGGCATTGTTGTGGTTGGCAGTACATTCAAAGATGGGGCTTGTTGGGAGGTGCAGGGGTGTTGAGAAGGTGATTGTTGACCAGAGTGTCCCCGAGTCCTCAGTCACGAATGCCCAGAGTGGCTGGGATGGGGCAGGTTGTCATTTCCTGTTCGTGCACTCTCACCCGTGCACATGTCAACAAGCCTGTGAAGTCAACAGGTATAGCTGGGCTTCCGAACGTGCTGTGTTCCCAAGCACTTCTGCACAAAGCTCTTTTGTGTAAATAAAAGAAGACTTAGACAAAACCCACAAGGAACTAAATAATGCTCTTTCACTGAGGTAAAAGGGTCTTTTATTTCCTTGCTATGTTTAGTCACTGCCATTGGTGATAAGTAAATGTTTGAAGAAAAAGTACTGAGGACACCAGTGGCACTTTGAGCTCCTGATAAGTGGTGGTATTTGCACAGCAAACCCTTTGCTCTGGTCAGGCCTCTGTGCATGTGGAGGGCAAAGTGTAATGTTCACCAGATTTCAGCTCAAACCAGCCCCTGTGACAGGAGCAGGGCCCCAGGTCATGGGGCCATCTCTGCCTGCTCCGACTGCCACTAGAGGGAAATTCTGAATCAGGAAATGTGAAACCTTGTTTTGATTTTTTTTTTTAACTAAGCAGTGTCAGTGGTTATACTGTCCTCACATGTGCAGACATTGTGTGTAGGCATTTCTGTCTGTTTCATTAGTACTCTGGACCAGTGGTACTTGGGAGAGTGGATTGTCTGCTTTGTCCAATGCACATTACAGGGACGGCATATCTCACTTGCAGCTCCTTTTTCTCACATTGAGTGGAGTAGCTTGTACTGGGCCTCAGTCCTGGCCCTGTCACTGCGGGGACAGTTATAAAGATCACCTCATGAGATACCTTGCCACCAGCAAAGACTCAGTCCCAGGCCATCAGCTTCAGACTCCAGCTCTGCCCCATCTGGACAAGTTCCCAAACCCCTTGGTGCTGCGGTTTCTGAGACCAACACAATATGGTTGGTGTGAGCAGGACAGTATATTTGTGGCATTCTTGGCACATTGCAAGGGTGTAGTATTACATTTCGTATCATTATTAGGGTGACTGCAAAAGTAAAATGAGAGCTTGTTGCACTGAGGAAATATTTGTGGACTTTATAAGGTTTGGATTGCATTGCCTGTCTTTTCCTGGGGTCCCAAGCCAATGTGATTGTATTCTGATTAGAGATCGTTGATTTTGAGATAATTGATGCTGATTTCAATCTGAGCTCCAGTCCTGTCATTCTGATGTTTATTACCCATCACTGACTTCCTGTCAAGTGTTGATTTAGCAATACTTTTTAGTTGGGTGTTCAAGAGTCTTTGTGTGGACCCAACTAACAGGGCAGGCTTCCTTCTTTCTGAGTTTCCTGTGTCCAGTCACGCCTGACTGTTGGTAGCCGCCTGAACCCCTTATGCTGTCCTGCCATCTTTCCCCTTGCTTCTTCCTCACCGTGCCCTTACTTCACCTGTTAACACCCTATCATACTTTGGTACCACTTCAAATTCCATTCCTCCATCAGTTACTTCTTAGGTCCTTTCCTCCTATTGATAATGAGGTATTGATGTTTCATCCTTGGAATCAGCAGAGCCTGCAATAGGGAGGGCATTAGCTAGATCAGATGCCAGTGACCCTTGAGATCGTGGAAAGTATTTTGGAACAAAGGATTTTGCAGAGTTGCACATCCTTTCCCTTTTGAGGTAGAGGAACTGCAGGCATTATTACCTGGGGTCATTGGTGAGATGAGAACTGAGACAAAGAATGTGAAGTAACTTGCAAAAATCCATCATCAGAACCTGAAGTCAAGTCTCTGTCTGTTGCCATCTGTGTCTGTAGTGATTATCTGTGAGTCCTGTAGTGACCTGGGGAAGAAGGACTGTTTATATCCCTGAAGCCCCTGAGGGAATGTTTGGGGTAAAAATCTTGCATAGAGCATGGAAGTGAATGTCCAGCATCTTGGGAAGGTTGTTAGGGAAGGAGAAAAGGCTGGTGGCTGCCTGTTAGGCTAACTTTCGGTGGTGTGCCTTTGATAAGCTCCTCTTGATCCTGGGTGAGGGATTTTTGTCATCCTTTATTGCAGATCACCGGGATGACCTGTGCTTCCTGTGTTCACAACATAGAGTCCAAGCTCACAAGGACTGATGGAATCACCTACGCCTCCGTGGCCCTTGCCACCAGCAAAGCCCATGTGAAGTTTGATCCTGAAATTATTGGTCCACGGGATATTGTAAAAATTATTGAGGTATGTCATTCATTAGCAAAATTATATCTACTTAAAAATAGTAATATATAATTACTGTAGAAAAATGAGAAAATGTAGCTGTACAAAAAGGGAAAAAATGAGAGTCACCTAAAATCCTTCAATTTTTCTGTGGAAATAAAGTGAATCATAAACGGTGAAGGTAAGCAAATATCAGGTAATCTCAGGAGGAAGATCAGTGATTGAGTAAGAGAAAGATGGGGGAAGAAGACATTATTATTTTAATTTTAGGTCTTTTCTGAGAAAAATTAACATCACTAGTATGTGGGGTTAACTTGCGTGATTGTAATTTAAAAGGATTTATATCTGTACTCCAAGTATCTAAGGCCAAAGGAATGTTGGTATTGAAAAAAAGTATTCTGAGTTTTGCCATCAGGCTAACCCTGTCTTATCATGGGAGGAGTTTAGTCATTTCTGCTTTGAAAAATTAATTAGAATAGCTTTCATGTACTTCCTACCACTAGTCCCTTCCTTAGTCCACAGATACACTGTTTCCTTTTTAAGGTCTATGTTATACAGCACCAGAGGAGGATGAGCATTAGTGGGCATCTGAAAGGGTTAAACAGTTCAAACTGTGCCAGATTAATTTGTAAAAACTAATAGCAAGAAGAAATGAAGTTTAGGGAGAACTGTTACTTTTGAAATTGCTTAGGAAATGAAACATTTTGTAGCAACTTGTAATGTCTTTAGTTTTCTGCTCTTTGTGTGTATGTGTGATTTAAAGCTAGATGCTATCTATTGTATGACCTCAGCAGAGCTCTTGACATGCAGTGCTGCTGCTGCTGCTGCTATGTGTCAGCCTCAGAGGCTAACAGCATGACTTCGCTAGCAGATGACAAAAGATCCCCAGAGAGGTTAAGTGACTTTGCTAGCTGGGTCTAGCTAGCAGGTTGAGAAGTGACGCACAAATTCAGATCTCGTAGCTCAGCCGCCTTTCTCTTTCTACATATATAGATCTTACCTAACAGTAGTAACACGGGATTGATGTGGCTGAGAGGCAGACAGATGCTTTAATAGTAGGGAGGTTCAGTGGTACCTTTGAGTGCTTCTTGGTTACCCTTATTTACAATGCCCCCTGCTGGCCTCCAACCAGCCCGCTGAGCTTGGGACAGGGCCCTCTCTATCCTTGTTCAAGGAAAATTGCTGATATTTGACCTCTTCCTTTCTTGCATCTCTGAGGCATCATTTCCTAAAATAATTAGGTCAGTATTAGTTGTGAAATGATTTGTGTTTAGACAGTTTGATATGTTCTTTCTCTCACCATAATTTTTGTTTTTTTTGTGTAAAATCCATACACCGGTGTTTTGTGGCCCCTCTTTATATTGTGCTGACCAAAGGGACACTTCCTGGCAACTTTTCCTGTGTATATTTATAAAGGGTCTCAGAGTCTCAGCAATCGGATCAAATAAGGTAGAGAGGGCTGGAGAGCAGGGAAAGCGACACCAGTGTGCAGTGTGTGGAAGCAGCCCAGGTCTACTCTTCGAGAAGAAGCCTGTGCTGGGAGCCTGGATACCCGAGAGCTTATCCAGCGGTTCTGCTAATGCTGTGGCTTGCCCTCCAGTTTCCTCATGCAGAGAATGACTGACAAAGCACCTGACCACTCCATATTTGGGATTTAACTCAAAAATTCTGACTTTATTGCTCTATACTGACTAGCTTTGGAGCCTGAGAAGTTATCTCCTAGAACCTGCTGCCTTTGCTGAGATTGGGCTCAGGACTGTTGCTCCTTCTTGGGGGTGATACAGTCTCTAATCATCGATGGTGTGAACCTCTGACAGGGTGATTGGGAGAAAGATGTCATAAGAGGAAAAACCAATACTGTTTTCTGAGGTGCTTATAGATTCTTTCTAATGTGTAAAGATGTAAACATTCTTTCTACCAGTGCATGTTTTAATCAAGTGCCTTCCTTCTTGTTTCCCACCCCTGTCTTTTTGATAACAAGGAAATCGGCTTTCATGCTTCCCCGGCCCAGAGAAACCCCAACGCTCATCATTTGGACCACAAGGTGGAAATAAAGCAGTAGGTAGAACAGAAAAGATAAAGCACAGCTCTTATCTAAGTGGCTCTCTCTGCCTGGGCTGACTCTGCCTCATTCTGTGCATATTGATGTCCCTGCTGCCTCTGGTTCCCATAGTGCATTCCACTTGGATTAGTTACCTTTACCCTGTGATTTTTTTTAAAAAAATTTTTTTTTAAGATTTATTTATACAAGAACTGGGTTATAGTCAGAGGAGCAGGAGGGTGAGAGAATTCACTAGAGACAGAGCAGGGAGCCTAACAGGCAGACAGGAGCAGTGGGCGCCGCAGTAGAGGTCTGCTGCGCCATGTGGGATTCTCGCCGGGCCAGCTGGGATTGAACCTGTGCTGCAGAGGCTGTGGACAGCTTCACAGTGTGGTGCTCAACCCGCTGCGCCACCGGGGAGGCCCTAAGATTTATTTATTTATGCATACAAGAACTGGGGTACAGACCAGAGGTGCGGGGGTTGAGAGGATTCACCAGGGACAGAGTGGGAAACAGAACAGGCAGACTGACTGAAATACATTGCTGAAGGGAGCAGTGGGCGAGACAGGAGAGGTCTGCCGCGCCATGTGGGTGGCTCCCTAACTGGCTGGGAATTGAACTCGTGCTGCAGAGGCTGTGGATAGCTTCACAGTGCTGTGCTTAACCCCTTGCACCACCAGGGAGTCCCTACCTTATGATGTTAACCCTCAAACACAGTGCTGTCCAATGGAACTTTCTGTGACAACAGACATGTTCTTTATCTGCATTGCCCAGTATTGGTAGCCATAGCTACTGAGCATTGAAGTACAGCTAGAGTGACTGAGGAACTGAGTTTTTGATTTCCTTTATTTTTAACTAATTTTAAGCCACCTATAGCTGGCGGCTAACAGATTGGGCAGCACTTAATTTGGGTGAAATGAAATGTGGATTTTTTTTTTTTATAATATTTGATACTTTATTTGAATGGATTCTAGAGGTAGGATCTGAGGATAGGAATTGTGATCAAGTGGACGAAAAAAGTGACTTGGGAAACAAGAGACTTGGGTTTACTCATTGTTTCAGATGTTACTTATTCATTCAACAAACATGAGGCTGCTCTTCTGTGAAAGGCACTGTGCCAAGCGCTGGGGACAAATAGAACTTCATCCCTAACTTAGAAGGACCTAGTCTCTGACTGAGAAAGAGTGACAAGCAGTGGTTCAAGTGAGTTCTTGGAAGACTGAGAAAATGACAAGCAGGGACACATGAGTTGAGCCTCAAAGAACAAGTAGAAGCTGCCAAGCTGAAGGTGTGGGTGGAAATCATACAGAGGCTCATGTGGTTGCTGTAATGGGCATATTGAGAGGACAAGAGGCACCTGCAGCAGAAACCTCTGGAAGCTAGTTAGGGGCTAACACTCAGGCCCTGGGGCAGCAGCCTGAGAGTGTGCGACTTCAGTCTTACAGGGAGTGGTTTTCAGACCCTAGTTGAGGCACATTAGAACTTCCACAACCACTTGGTTGGGATGTCATAGAGGTAGAAACTAATGTGAAACCACAGTTGACTTCCTTGCCCCCCAATTCACTGACTCAATTTTAAGTAATAGTTTAAAATTGAATGTATAAGTAAGTTTATACTAATAAAACACTGCTTCTACCTACTTTTTTTTTAAGGTTTTTTTTTTTTTTTTTTTTTTTTTTTATACTAGAGCTGGGGCACAGGCCAGAGTCACGGGAGGGTGAGAGGATTCACCAGAGACAGAGTGGGGAACAGAACAGGCAGGCTGAAATTCACTGCTGAGGGGAGCAGTGGGCAAGACAGGAGAGGTCTGCCTTGCCATGTGGGACCCTCCCTGGCTGGTGGAAATCGATCCAGTGCTGCAGAGGCTCGATCCTCCTACTGCGCCACCGGGGAGGCCCATCTACATTTTTTAAGTCTGTATAAGATTGCATTTAGTGAAAGGATCTGTAGACAGTCATAGGCTGAGCAGGTTAAACCTTTTTTAGGGCTTGAGTCCCAGCGTCTAGGCCTCGGTTGCCTCCCCTAAATGTTGGAGGTAACGTCAACCACAGGCAGGCAAGTACTGGGTTGACACCACTCTGCAACATCCTTGCCGTGATGTTTAGATTTTCAGATGGTGTCAGAGAGCCTTTATTTCATTTTAGTCTTTGGCGGTCTGTCTCACACAGGTGACAAAGGCAAGTCTTAAAGGGAGATCACCTGTAATCCAAATGACAGGCAGTATCTAATATGTTGGTGTTGCTGCTTTCATTTCCAGGTGGAAGAAGTCTTTCCTGTGCAGCCTGGTGTTTGGCATCCCTGTTATGGGTTTAATGATCTATATGTTGATACCCAACAGCCAGCCCCATGAATCTATGATCCTGGACCACAACATCATTCCAGGACTCTCCATTCTAAATCTTATCTTCTTTATTTTGTGTACCTTTGTCCAGGTGCGTATCAGAAAGGGGCAAACCTCTCCCTCCAGGCCTCTGTGTGGCCAGCACATACCTTGTCCTTTTGTGCCAGAAGCACCCCTCCAGCCTGCGTGAAGTGGTGCTCTCTCTCAGCTCTCCTGACTTAATCTCAGTCAGTTGCTGCATTTTTCTGTTTTATGACCAGCAGAGGGGGGTATCCTCTCACATGGGGCACTAGAAAGGTTCTGAACAGTTAATTGCAGGTACTCAGCTTTCCCTGGAATAGCAACCACCTTGCTGCAAGGATCAGGGAACCAATTTGTCTGCAGTTTGCTTACTATTTAGCTTGATTAACCTTGGTTGTCACAAACTGCAGCTGGACCACTTTGGAGCTCATGCTTCTCTTTAATGTCCTATATCAAATGACAGAAATGTCATCTGAGGATGACATATAATTTAAATGTAATTGAAAAAAATACAGGCCTCTAGTTTCATTTCTACTTTGGGGGCAATATGAAAGGAACCAGTGATATTTCTGATGGGCAGTGTGCCCTCTGTATATTTTAAAATATAAAACTCTTAACTTAATGTTAGAATGTTTAGTTTAGGACTATCTAGGGCCAAGTATTTGTAAGCTGATTTTGTTTTTTTTTTTCCTTTCTGTATATTCTTCTTTACTGCAAACATAGTATACATTTATAATGAACATCACACTATTCTGAAATATAAGCAAAAAGGGGAAGGCATTCTTTTACTAATCACACACTGCCTCCAACCCAGTCTCTCATTCTCCCAGGTTAACTTAATATTATCAATAGTTGGGTGTTCATTTTTCCAGATCCCCATCTATATAGGGGAAAATCCACGTTATGTGTGTATGTACATGTTCACGTAATATAGATACAGACTTCTGACATGGGACCATACTAGATAGACTGATTTATAACTGGCTTTTCACTTAACCTTATACTGTGGACATCTTTTGTGCTAGTGGTTTATAGTGCCAGCGCACTCTCTTTAGGGACTGCCTAGCCCTGACCACAAAGTAAATGAACCATGTTATTCACCTGTGATTACTATTATCTTATTGATGGACATTGAGGTTCTGTCCTCTGGGTTTTAAATGTCTCCCCAGCCCTTGATCATCTGTTCAGCCCTGATCATCCAGTGGCCAGTAGTTGTCAGGATCAGGAACTACACTTCAAAAAATATCAATTACAGAGGAAAACATCATGTCAGAATTGTGTGTGAACCTGGAGCATTCTCACTCCTGAAGGGCCACCGGCCTCTGGGTACTCCTGGAGGTCTGTACCCTGCTTGTCATAGTCGCCCCCACCTTCTCCTGTCTTCCAGTTCCTCGGTGGGTGGTACTTCTACGTCCAGGCCTACAAATCTCTGAAACATAGGACAGCCAACATGGATGTGCTGATTGTGCTGGCCACAAGCATCGCCTATGTATATTCCCTCATCATCCTGGTGGTGGCCATAGCTGAGAAGGCTGAGAGGAGCCCCGTGACCTTCTTTGACACGCCTCCCATGCTCTTCGTGTTCATTGCCCTGGGGCGTTGGCTGGAACACGTGGCAAAGGTAACTGTAGCTTCAGATTTAAAAAGAGTCCTTTCTTTAGTAATTCAAATCTTAATTCATTTGAACACCATGTTTAGTATTACTAATTATGTACAATCTAGAGAAAGACTTAAGAAATGTGAAACCTCTATATAATTAGATGATCTGATCTCTAATCTCCAAATTGGTGACGACTTCTAAAACCCCAGCTAATCTGGTTAATTATTTAAACTTTTGTTCAGGTGTACTTTGCAATGGAAAGAAACCTGGATTTCAGATCAGAGTTCACGCCATCTCTTAGAGCATAACTGAGTACATAGCTTATTAGTCTAGAAATCCACATTTTTATTTTAAGTTCATGCCATTTTTAACACCCTACCTTGTACCCAGTATTTAAATGTAGCCTATAAAAGAACTCAGGCCCTAAAAGAAATTGGATTGATCCTAGAAGAAAACAGTGGGCACCTTGGTAGTGCTTTTCCAATCTGAAATGTAATTCATAGAACTTAGTGGCTCAAACATTCAGTATGGGGAGGACATGGCTGCATGACAGTGGACAGTGAGTGACACACATTCTAGGGGATCCTTTGACATGCAGTGAGGCTATTAGAGGGGCAGCTGCTTTCTGCAGGGGTTTTCTCTGGTCCTGGCCTGTGAATGTCAGTCTGGTTTGCACAGACCAACTATGACAGCTCTTATTTAGCATTCTGGTTCTTTCTTAGAGCAAAACCTCAGAAGCACTTGCCAAACTCATGTCTCTCCAAGCCACAGAAGCCACGGTTGTGACCCTTGGTGAGGACAACTTAATCATCAGGTGGGTTATCCTCATCAAAAATCCTTGGTCAGTTTATATCAATCTGTACTGTGTCAGATCCCCACCATGTACATGACAGGACACTAGACCTTGTGAGGGAGGACGAAGAAGACATGTACTGAAAGAGCCTGCCTCTTGATCCAGTTGAGTGAACAGGGCATTTACATACTAAGAGGTAAGCGAGAGTGCAGGGTGCTGTGTGTATGCCAAATGACCAGTGAGAGGTACAGATGAGGAGTGTTCAGAATTTAGAAGAGGAATTCTAGTGGTGGTTGAGGGAAGCTTCATGGAAACGTGGATCATGAGCTCAGCCTTCCTTGGAAGCTTTGGGGGATTCAGACAGGCTGGGAGATAAGGGCTTCAAATTGCCAAAGAATAACAATGGGAGTAGTATTTTCCTTTATAAACTTGACAGATAAATTAATGATAATTATTGTCATTATCTTTGGAACTTACATAGCATTTACTATGAGTCAGGTATGAAAAACTTGATGAAGAAGAGCTTGTTATTACCCTTATTGTACAGATGAGGTAACTGAGTTTCAGAGAAGCTAAGCAACTGGTCCAAGGACATGTAGGTATTAAATAGTGAAATTGGGATATGATCCAGGCTGTTGGTTCAAGACTCCAAATTCTTAATCCTTACGTATACTGACTTTTAAAGCATTTTAAATAACGTTGACTTTTTTTTTTTTTTTTTTTAAAAACAAATGAAGGCTTCTGTATTTCCCTGTCATATTCTAGGCAGTGGTTATTTATAGACCTTTTTCATATTTCTGAACTCTCTCTGGCCCCACCACTTTTCCCTTTAGCCTGTGATCTCACTTCTGATTATTGAAAATAGGGACCATTGGATGGAAAATCCATCTATTTCCTGTCACTCGACCTACAAAGCTAACCTTCCCCACTGCACTTTTTCTCCCACCTGCCCTGGTAGGAGAGTTGTCTCTCCCCTGGGCCTGTGCTCAGGAGCCTTTCTCTGTTAATTTCTCATTGATCTTCAATGGCTCTGTCTCTCCTGCTTCTTACCTTCCAGTATCACATACACTCCAAATGCTCCCCTTGTTAAGACAGACCTTGTACCCTGTCCTACCATCTCTTGCCCATTTGCACGCTGTTGCCACTGCAACACTGGGTGTGTTGTGAGAGATGGCCTCTGAGGGCTCACTTTGTTGAGTACATGAATCGGTGGTGAGACATGAATGAATAAAGTTAATGAGGCACAGGCCCACCGCAGCGCAACACCACCAGCTTTTGCCTGGGTGCTGGCTTTTAAGTAACCCTCAGAAATTCATAGTGTTAGCTGAGATTTGAGAAATACTGTCTACTAGGTACACTACTTAGCACTTCACATAACTTACCTAGCTGTGATAAATAACTACCCTGTGAGGTGGGTGCTGTCATAATCCCCATTTTGCTAGGAAGAATCTAAAGTTCAGTGAGGCGAAGTAACTTGCTCAGGTCCATGACAGGTTGGGACTGAAGCCCTGGAGACACAGAGCTACCCTCCCAGCCACCCCCTGACTGCCTCCGTCAGAGGACCGGTGTGCCATAGCTGGTGGCATTTGTGGGTGCTCACGCCCCCAACTGCTTTGCTGGCCCTGCTGTAATTATGCATCTGGGTTACTTTTTTTTTTTCCTTATAAATTGATGACATACAAGTTTCTGAAGTATAAAAGCATTGAATAGAGTCTTGGGCAGCCGCAGCTATCCTCTGTCATTCAGAAGTGCTTCTGATCGGGTGAACCACAAGGCAGAGCATTCTGCAAGAAGACAGGCACCTTGTCAGATGCACAGACCTGATGAATTGCTAAAGGAATGTGGGGCTGCATCAGTCATAATTCATTTCTTCTCCAAAGGGGGTGATTGATTTGGGGTTATGGACACTATGGGCCTGGTTATTAATTGTCATGATGGGGAAATTACCATTTTTAAGCTAGGAGCCCGAAGACCAGAGTTCATTCTGACATTGGCTCAGATGGCTGTATATTTGCAGCACATTAGTTATGTTTGTCAAACAGGGTGGGGATTTTACCCCACCTTCCTGAGAAGGTGCTCTGGCTTCTGGGAGGACCAGGAGCCCTGGTCATATCCTCTCTCCCAGGTCAAGGCTGCTGGCTCCACCCCCAAGGAGTCCAGTCTGTAACATGAGGTGTGCTGCCGAGTGTGGAGGGGTCTGTGGCACTTTCTGAAGGCCTCCCAAGTTTCACTCCTCAGCTGTGCCTTTCAGTGAGACTCATTCCTGTCCCTCCATCTATCTGCTGGAGACGCCTGTCCTTTCTCTTCACCTCAAGTCATGGGTAATGGAGCATCTGCATGTGAGCTCACTTTGCTGGCCCTTGCTTCCTTCGTGACTGCTGTGGGCTTTTTCATGGACTTTTTTCGCTCACCTCATTCCTTAAATATGTGTGATTGTTGGGGTTTCAGGGCTGGCCCTATTGTCTTGGTATGTCTTAGGTACATCTCTTCCCCATGTCTTCAGATACCCAAATGTGGAGATGATTTTCATACCCACCTCAGACCTCAGCCTGTTGGACTCTTTCTCATGGTTGGCTCACAAAGTCTCAGAGTCAACCTGTGTGTGGCCTTCCCATCTTCTGCCCTTCTATATTCTGCCTCTCTTCCCCTAGCACCCGTCTGTCTCAGTGGATGACCCATCACATGCCCACTCCAAGGCAAAGCCCTGGGCATCTGCCTTCCCTCCCCTGCATATACCCAGGCTCCATCCTCTTGATTCTAGCTCCATGACCTTGGTGCCCCTCCCACGGCCCCCACTCTTGCTCAGGCCACCACTCTCTTTCCCCTAAAGTATAGCAGATTCCTCATGACCTGCTTCTAGCCTTGTCTCCCTCCAAATATTTTTCCACATTCAAACCAATGATATTTTGGAATCATAGCTCTAATTGTGTTACTCTGTAGTTGAAAATCCTCTTGCAATTCCCTGTTGTCTTGTGTTTTTCTCTCAAAGGACACACAGGATTCTGCGTCTGCCCCGGGTGTCTCTTGTCCCGTCCTTCCTCTGTTGAATCCCAGCTGCCTACTGGCATTTCTCAGAAAGAGGGTCTCTTCTCCCTGTGCCTCTGTGCACACATGTCATTCCTCTTGCTGAATACTTTTCTTCCTTCCAGCTCACTTGTCTCCTTGTTCATCAGGTCTCAGCAAGGATGTCATGTCCTTTCCTGTCCCCCTACTACCTGGCTCATTGCTCCCCAGTGCTCAGAGAGCTCAGTCCCTCTGTCACCTGGAACATAAACATGGTGGTCCTCAGACACCTACACTGCTTAGCACTTCACATAAGTTACCTAACTGTGATAAGTAACTACCCTGTGAGGTGGGTGCTGTCGTGGAATGAATGGTACGACTGTCAAATGTTAGAGAAATAAATTACACTCGTGTGTAAATAAACTCATGTTTATAACATTAAAAGACCTGCCTGTCTCCCACTTTGAAGTCTTACGTTTTTTATAATTGGGGAAACAAAATTGCAAGTTATTTCTAGGCAGTGGCCATTCTATTATGTTCTTTCTTTGTTATTTTGCTTTGTGTTAGATGAGGGAAGAGAATAGAGAAGAGGAGACAGGTGAGGTAGAAACACTTAAAGCTGAAGAAATACCAGGGGACATTGTCTTTCAGTGGCATGTATTTCTGTAACTTGGCATTTTAGGTGGATTTAGCTTCTGAAGAAGAAATGCTGCTGGGAATTCCCCAGAACAAACCACCATGTCTCCCATGAAGTGCTATTCACCTTAAATTAAGCTCATTAGAGTGAGAAAGATGTGATTAATTCAGATCAAAGGGGAGATTCAAAGTTAGATTAGGCAGGATTAGCGTTACTAAAGATTTCTTAGAAAGGCACTCCACCAGTCGAGTGTGCCAAGTGTTACCCTATGAGCAAGCATTTAGAGCTTAGTAGTTAGGTTGTTCGGGAGGATAAGGTTCCGCCTGTCAGCCCTCTGAGTCCTCTTTTCTGAAATGAGCAAGTGCTTCCCCAGACACAGGCTTCTCTTGTCAAGCAGAGACCTACCTTTCTGGGAGATTTAAAAAGAAGCAGAGAATATTTTCAAGATGTCGGGATCTCCCTGTCTCTTTGTCTACCACATTGCCCCAGACAGACTTACACTCTAGGACACTGCCTGTGCCCACTTTCCCTTGAAAGATTTCTCTTTTTCAGTACTACCTTTATTTTATTCTGGCCATTATTGAACTTGCATGTGTCAGTCTGCTTTCTGCTCCTGTGCTGTAACCTCCTGAGAGGAAGGCTCCTCTTCTTCCTGTTCGTAACCCCAGTGCCTATTACAGAGTCGGTAGTGAAAATATCCATCAGGTGATAGCAGCCACCATATTCCCTGGACACTTCCTGTACATCAGCTGTGTGTGTTGCTGAGCATTTGACATGCCTCATCTCAGTTAAAACCACCATTGTAGAAAGGAGGACACTGTGGCAATGAACCAAGTTTGACCCAAAATCACATGCTGTCCTGGGACTGGCCAGCACTGTAACATGGACCCCAAGCGTCTGAGGTCAGGGCCATCTTGTCATGCTCACTGCTGTGTCCCAGCACCTGGCACACTCACTGGTTCACATGGCACTTAGTGTTGGGATCTGGCATCGGCCAGAGCAGCGTGTGCTCACATGAGCCTGCAGGGAGGTGGCGGCCTTCGTACATAGACAGGTTCTTGAATCCTCACTACTATGTAGAGGATGCTCCTGAAGTTTTTAAAAAAGAAAATATTGATGCAATATTTAACATCTCTGTCTGTACATGCTGGTTCCAAAGTTTTACATATTTATGCACAGCAACATTTAAAGAAATGGGCATGGGTATTTGATTTTGTGCCTCTCCTACAAGCATATCACCTCATATGCTTGGGGAAGATTCAATGAAATAAAACAGAGAAAATTATATAGTACATGTACTCAGTAAATGTTTAATTTCCCTTCTCAAATAAGATGACTTTTTGTACATTCTGTGATAGTTTAGATGTAATTGTAGAATAAAAAGGATGTTTGAATAGCCCCAGAGCCCTGCCTGTTCTATGTGCCTGCTCCTCTGACTCCTCTGCCTTGTTCATGAGCCCCTGTTAAATATGTAGTGAAGTGAATGGGGTCTGTGTCATGCTGTTAGAGAGATGCTTTCGAAGCCTAATGCCCCCTCTTGCTTTCTCACTCTGTTCTCCTCATTCCATTATACGTTACTCTCTGTCTCTCTGGGATCATCCCTCCAGCAAACAATTCACAATTTCCTATCTTACTCTGCTCCCTCTTCCCTTTCACAGCACTTCTTTTAAAAGTGGTCCTAGGGCCTCCCTTGTGGCACAAGGGGTTAAGACTCAACCTATGTCCACAGCCGCTGCGGCATGAGTTTGATCCCCGGCCAGGGAGCTACCCATACAGCGCTCAGATCTCTCCTGACTCGCCTGCTGTAACCCTTGGCAGTTTATTTCAGTTGGTCTGCCCTTTCTGTTCCCCACTCTGTCTCTGGTGAATCCTCTCACCCCCTACACCTCTGGTCTGTACCCCAGTTCTTGTATGCATAAATAAATATATCTTAAAAAAAAAAAAGTGATCTTAGATGCTTTCTCCTTCCCCTCTGCCTCCATGAATTTTTTTTTTTAAGATTTATTTATTTATGTATACAAGAGCTGGGGTAGAGGCCAGAGATGTGGGGGGTGAGAGGATCCACCAGAGACAGTGGGGAACAGAACAGGCAGACTGACCGAAATACACTGCCGAGGGGAGCAGCGGGCAAGACAGGAGAGATCTGCTGTGCCATGTGAGTTTCTCTCTGGCTGGCCGGGGATCGAACTTGTGCTGCAGAGGTTGTGGATTGTTTCATGGTGTGGTGCTTAACCCCTTGAGTCACCAGGGAGGCCCAAGCCTCCATGAATTTTTGACATTGCTTTTGCCAAATACATCAAATAAATCTGACCATTGTTTTTTTTTTAATCTTCATGGCAGCCTCTCATCAACATTTTTCCTTTTTCTCTCTCTCTTAAAGTCTTTTCTTTTTCTTTTTTATTAACATATGCACATTCACTGAAGTAGACAAATCCTAAGTGTAGAGCGTGATGGGTTTCACATGTGTGTGCATCTGTGTGGCAGTGTCTGTGGCATTTGGTTCATTTGATGGCACATCATCCCCTTTCCCTCCTGCGTCAGTGACTTGTCCTCCCGCCTGCTTAACCTCCAAATCTTAAAGTGTTCCGGGGCTTAGTGCTGGGGCTCCTCTTTTCCAGTTATACTCCTAGGTAAGCTCACACCATCTATATGTGACAACTTTCAGATGTGTCTCTCTGTCTCTGACCTCCTCACTTGCCAGTCTCATCTTTTCAACTCCCTACCTGACACGCCATCGCCTCCTCTGTCTTGGACTGCCACAATAGCCTGACTCTTCTCAGCTTTTATTATTGCCCCTACAGCCTATTCTCCTGCAAGAGCTAGGGGATGACTTGAAAATATGAATCAGTTAGTATCACTTTCCTACCAAACACCGTCCACCCAAAGCCCCCTCTCTGTTCTGCAAGATCTGACATGGTCAGACCCTTTCTGCTTCTTTCTGTTTCTCAAAGGCATCTTTCCTGCCTGCCCCAGGGCCTTTGCATTAGGGCCTGTTTCCCCAGAGCCTGTTTTCTCTCTTGAGTTTTCTTTCCCCCACACGTTGAATTCTGTTGTCACCCAGGTCTCAGTTCAAATGTCATGTCCTGAGAGAGGCCTTTCCCAATTCTCTCTTCCTCCCCACCACATAAAGAAGCCCTCCGGTGATGTCATCCTGTTTATTTTCATCGTGGACTTTACTTGATACCTGGAACCATCTTGTTTATTGTCAGTTTCCTTCACGGAACTTGACTTCATGAGGATTGGTTCTTTGTTGTCCTACTCACAGCTATGTCCCCAGTGCCTAGTACAGTAGCTGCAAAGTGAATATTGACTCAGTCTGTAACTGAATGCATGAGACAAATACTGCTGGTTGGTGTAAAACAAGTATAGTCTCAGTAGTCCAACAGTTTGTCTAGAACCTGATGTGGGGGACAGACCAGGAGGGTGAGCTCCTGTGAGTAACTTGAGTGGTATTTTTTTGCAGAGAGGAGCAAGTGCCCATGGAACTGGTGCAGCGGGGTGATATCATCAAAGTTGTCCCTGGGGGAAAGTTTCCAGTGGATGGGAAAGTGCTGGAAGGCAACACTATGGCTGATGAGTCCCTCATCACAGGTTAGGTGACTCATTTTGCATTCCCTTCTGGTGGGTGTCTCAGCAGTTATCAGGTCACATGAATGCTGACTGGACTTGATATGTGGTGGTTGGTCTCTGTTCTCTAGGAGAAGCCATGCCCGTCACTAAGAAGCCCGGGAGCACAGTCATTGCAGGGTCCATAAATGCACATGGCTCTGTGCTCATTAATGCCACCCATGTGGGCAATGATACCACTTTGGCTCAGATTGTGAAACTGGTGGAAGAGGCTCAGATGTCAAAGGTAATGAAGAAATTTAAAAAATAATACAACTTCATGTCCTCATTTTAGAAATAATTCCAAGAGTTCTGTAGAATCAGGCAGACTTTATTGAGGTGAGATTAACTTGTCAATGTTGTTAATAAGGGAAATAAGAATTCCGTACTTGTGGTGTTTGTTTCCTTGTAGATTATAACTTCCCTTTCTCTTGGTGTTTTATTTCCATAGGCACCTATTCAGCAACTGGCTGACCGGTTTAGTGGATATTTTGTCCCATTTATCATCATCATTTCAACTTTGACATTGGTGGTATGGATTATAATCGGCTTTATCGATTTTGATGTTGTTCGGAAATACTTTCCTGTAAGTTGAATGCTTTGGGCAGTATAGTTATTGTGTTAATAAATAATGTATTGCCATTAATCCTATTCTTTCATGTCTTAGATTCATTGGACTTTAATTACCCATTACATTTTATTTACTTGTTTTGCTTATTGGCAGCAAAACCTTAGCTAGGGTAGGACAATCAGTCACTGTACTTTTACTTTCCAGTTAGATAATTTCAGACCCTCATTTGCAATCGACTTTCAGTTGTAATGAGGAAAACATTTACACTACGTAGTTTTGGCCATTTTTGAGACTAAGGTGCACACAAAAAAGGTCACTTCACACAGTTTCAATGGCATGATAATATTATTTAACAGATTTTAAGGAAAATATGTATTTTGTTCTCTATGCCCATCAATACTATCTTCAATCTCATAGCTTCCTAGGCACTGCTAATAGCTTTTTAATAATTAAATATGTTTAAATATTATATATGAGGCAATGGATTAGACATGTTTGAGTATAAAAGGTGGATGAAGAATACTATCTTAGGAAATATAAAAGATATTGGCATCTAGAGGGTAGAGGCCAGGGATGCTGTAAACATCCCACAACTTGTAAGACACACCCCCACAACAAAGAATGATCTGGCACTAACTGTCAATAGACCTGAGGTTGAAAAACCTTGATTTACCTAAAAAGCTAAGTGCCTACTAAGGCAGTATTTGATTACTGGTGAATGGAACTATGTTTTACCTTATTTTACCATAGAGTCATAGAGTAAGAAACTGTAAATAGGGACTGTATCATTTTTTTCTTGAAAAAAATACTCTACCCATAATTAAAATTATATAGTCTTAGGGTGCGCCTCATTTAATAAGATGTCATTTTTTGATGTCAGTTTCTCCCTCAAATTCCTTATTTTAAAATGAAAAATGTCCATGTTAAATACTTTCTGATATTTAAGGAGACCTCAGTGCTTTTAAGAGTAACCCCTAACAGTATCCCTAGAATTTGCCAGTGGCCATTAAGACCACTGCCTGAAATTTCTGCTTTTGTGGTAGAACAGCTCATTGGCCTGTAGCTGTGAGAAGACTCAGTCCTAAATAAGAATGTGTCGCTTTTTGCTGTTCCCTGCCTTTTCATCTTACTTTGGCTTTTTTTGTTTGTTTGTTTTTATCTGCAATATCAGGGAGGATGCTGGCAAATGAGGTACTGCATGTTCCTTTAAGATATTTTCATCACTCTGCTATATAAAATCATTTGTAGGCACCACGTTCATGTTAACTTCTAGGAGTCCACCCAGACTCATCTGAATGTCAGGTTTTATTTTGACAAGAATTTCACTGGGTTTTAAAAACACACACACACACCATCTTTATCTCTAAAAATTGCATGTTAAACAACATGTCCCTCTACCTAAATCCTACTGTTCCTATGACAATCCAATGACTTTAAGAATTTATCTTGTTTTAAAATTGCTACTTTAGAAACTTAAAATCAAAGAATAAAGTGTAGTTAAAGAGATTGTGTTCTATATCCTTGATTTAGAAACTATGCTTTTTACTATAATTAAGTGAATGTAGGATTTCTTGATTGTATACCAGAGTCATCAGCCATTTTGAAAATTAAACCAAGATAACTTCTCAGAATCAAATAATTAATACCAATAGATGTCCCCAGGAAACTGCAGAGAAGACACATATTTTCTTTGTTTGGGGTTTACAAAGAAAATAATAGTGAAAAACAGAGGAAAATAAAGATGGTTCCAAATCTCATACCCAGAAGTAACTGTTCTTTCCACTTTGGTGAACATCTTTCTAGTGTTGTTCCGAGACCATATGCCGATAAAGCAGTTAATTTTGTACTTATTAAATCGTAGCACATGCCATTTTGTACTTTCTTTTATCAGTGATGTTAGCATCTTCCCATGTCAATTAGTATAGATAGACAGCAGTTGAACATTCCATTTTGCATACCATACTCATAATTTAATGAACTAGTTCCCTATTGCATGTTTCCAGTTTTTTATCATTACAAAGAACACTGTGATAAATATCTTCATTTCTTTTCCCAACTGTGTGATTATTCCTTGATTTCTTTGGAGACCTATCATTTTTTAAATGCTTTATACTAATGACTAATAAATAACGATAATCCTATCATTACAATTTCTTAGACTCCTTTCCTATTCCAGGTGTTGTATTAAATATATCTCTGTGTTTGTATGTGTATTATCTCATTATTTTTTACAATAGCCTGTGAGATGGATAGCATTATTTCTATTTTTAGGTGAGGAAACAGACACAGAGAAGCTACATTAATGTCAGAGCCAGGATATGGACCTCTGTGGTCCAGTTCTAGAGTCTATGCTCTTTCCGCTATCAATGATTTTTACGTGACTCTGTGCTCATAATGCCTTTCTCTGAATAAAGCCAGTAGGATCAGGTTGGAAAACTGCAGTAGGCACGAGGGGAGTGAACCATGTGCTATCACCAAAGCAGAGCAGAGTACTTCTGTATTTCCTACACCCACTCATCAGGCCAGCTCAGGTCCCGCTGCCCGCACTGCAATACTCTCATATGATTAGAATTCAGTGCGATTTCTCATTTAACTACACCTGCCTCTGTCTCTTTCATCTTTTCAGATCCCTAACAAGCATATCTCCCAGGCAGAGGTGATCATCCGGTTTGCATTCCAGACGTCCATCACAGTACTGTGTATTGCCTGCCCCTGCTCTCTGGGCTTGGCCACACCCACGGCAGTCATGGTGGGCACTGGGGTGGCCGCCCAAAATGGCATCCTCATCAAGGGAGGCAAGCCCCTGGAGATGGCCCACAAGGTTGGTTCTGTGCTCCTTGCTGACTCATGGGTCTCAGCTGGGATGATTTTATAGCTATATGTACTACCTGGTTATTACTTTTTTTAAACTTGGAGAGTTCTAATGGAAAAAGTATCTAATGGAAAAAGTTTCAGCTTGGTATTAAGAGAAAAACCTGAAAGAGGCTCTAGATAACATTGTGAAGTGAGTAAAACAAAAAACTTGGACTGATAGTGATGATAGCAGCAGCAACACTTAATAGTTACAGAATTAAATGGTTTATTAATTGGTTAGGTGTTATCAACAACTCTTTGAGGTGGATGCTTGTTACTCTTATTTTACTGATAAGGGAACTGTAGTAGAAAGAGGCAAGGTAACTTGTCTGCAGCTGAGAAGCCAGACTCCATGCCTATGTAGTCAAGCTCCAGAGAAAAAAACTGACTCTGTGTTCATGTGATTATCAGAGGGGTCCTGTGACTTTGGGGAGTAGAATAGTGAGAAACATTGCTAGTGAAGGGTCTTCCTTTGATCCAACGTACCAATCCCTGACCTTTCACCTTTCCATTTATTTAGAGAATTTGTTGATCATTTACTATGGGTGAGTCCTTGCTAGACCCTGGCAATGGTCACAGTCCTTGACTGTCAAGGTGCTTATGATTTAGTGAGCAGGACAGAAAACAGTCAATAATTAACCAGTACTATGAGAGTGTGGGTTGTGCGGTTTACCAGGGCCTAACCTAGACTTGTCTGTGTTGGACTGGAGATGAGGGGAGAAAATTAAAGGCTAATTTGAGACCTAACAACTGAGCAAGAGCTGGCCAGTCCAGAGTTTGGGGAGAGAGCTCTGGTGATGGGAACAGCCTGGGGAGATATGCTGCATGCCTCATCCTAGACTCCTCCAATGGGGGACCATGAACTTGTTCCTCACTGGTTCATCCCCAGCATCTTTCCCAGTGCCAGCACTCAACAGTTATTTGCTGAATAGATAAATGAGATACCAAAAGAAAGTCATACAGAAATTGACAGATGAATCTTGAGGACAGGATGGAAGGGAAAGGTGTGCCTTCAAGGTTTTACAAAAGATGCAGAACTTAACCCAGAACAACAAGGAGCCACAGAGGGTGTAAAGTGTCTACATAACTAGGTTATTTGTTGGGAACATCATTCTGGCTGCAGCGTGAGGGCTGGACTAAAAAGAAAGAAGAATTGTTGGAGGAAGACCACTTTGTATGTCAAAGAGTCCACTGCTTAGCGTTGGAAACAAAAAACTGTTGTTTGCTAAATAAGGTGAACTGTGCTGGTGAGATAGTGTGAACCCAGCAAGTAGCTGACTTCGTAGAAGTATGGGGTTCAGAGACTGGTGGACTTTCAGAAGCAGGGGGGCTTAGTGCTGGCCTGGCCCTCTGGCTGAGCATAGATGGGTGGGGATTGTTCAGGGCTGCATTAGCTAAGTGGGGTTGATGGTGGTTACTTGTTAATATGGCCAAGGAAACTTCCTGTCTTCCTTGAACTTAGAGTTTAAGAATTTTATTCTCAATAGGCTTTGCACTGTGCAGGCCAGATAAAGCGGTGGTTGGCTGTCCAGACATCAGCAGGCAGGAAGATGGGCAGACTCTTCTGGCTGTGGTTCTGACTGACACAAGGAGAAATCTGTTCCATGTTGCTGTCTGGGAGACATACCATGCAATCTTTTTTACATCAAAGTGGGAGTTTCTGGTCCAACCTGATGAAGGTTAAGCACAGTATGGACTTTCTTTGAGCAAAGAGGGAAGCAATGTCTTTGCATAGATGTGGTTGGACCCAGGGTTAATTGCAGAGGATTACGTTATTGAGCTGTCAAGGAGTATTGTCTGCTTGAGGTGGATTGAATGAAGTCCTGTCTCCAGATTGGTGCACTCTCATAGCCCCTTTCATTTGTATTTGCAGTGACCAAGATGTTGTTGTTTTGGCAGATAAAGACGGTGATGTTTGACAAAACTGGCACCATTACCCATGGGGTCCCCAGAGTCATGCGGGTCCTCCTGCTTGTGGACATGGCCACACTGCCCCTCAGGAAGGTGCTTGCTGTAGTGGGGACGGCTGAAGCTAGCAGTGAGCACCCCTTGGGTGTTGCAGTCACCAAATACTGTAAAGAGGTATGTAGAGTTGGCATGCTCATTCCCTCAATCTTCAGACCTCCTCCCTGGCTTGCTCTTCTGCCCTGCTCCCTGGTAGGTTAGAAGCTTCCCCGCTCCTTCCTTCTCACATGCCTTCTGGCCTGGCTGCCACTGGCACACCTGTGTCAGCTGCCTTTGAGAGGCCTTGGTGGTGTGGTCTAGGGCTGGCGGAGCTACAACTCACACTGATAGGTCCCTTGTCACATTTCCAGATCATCACAAGAGCAGTTCAGTGTTAACAGTCTTCTTGAGCATTTACTGAGCATCTGTGCTTGGGACATCAAAAACTAGTAAGATGTGAATTGTGCCCTTTGGGAGCAGGCGGTCAGTGGGGGGAGACAGAGCATAAATTCAGACCTTTATGTGCAGTTAGTGCAAAGGGATACAAAAATGAATGGGATACTAGGAGTGCGGGAGGGTGAATCCACTCAACTGGGAGCACATGAGATGGAGAGAAAGCAGCAGAAGTGAGCTCAGGGGCCAGGGGAGTCTTGGCACAGTTAATGAGGAAGCATTATTTCTTTGATCTCTCCCCCATAGAAGGGCCTATTAGTTTTCTATTTTCAATCTGAATTTTGAGGTAACATGATGTGCCACAATATTGCCCCCCCCAAAATTTTAAATGACCTGAATAAATAAAAAAATTATCAATAAATGTAGAAAGGTGTCATGGATGCTTGGAGGAAAAAAAAATTGACAACTCTCCTTGGATAGGACTCTTACAGAAATCTCATTTCATGTTCTGTCTCGTGTAAGGTCAGACAGCCTGTCATTCCACATCTCACCCTGCTGATGTTTCAGGAAGAATTACCTTCACCCGCAGTTATCCTCCCTTGCTGTTTTGTTAACCCAAGTAAGAACAGCCCTCACATGTTTCTTCTGCCTGTCACCACTCCTCCCTGGGTCTCGTGAATGGTAGTTATCTCAGAGGAGCTTTCTTACCACTCATCTATCCCATTGTTTTCATGAAACTGTTTCCAGCACAAAAATATCTCTCCTCTTTGATACCTGCACACTCATAACTGAAGGTGAAGTGCCTTTCTTCTTTCTGGCCTGCAACTGTACATTGTCACAAAGCATCCACCAAGGAGAGAGTTTAGGCTGTTTAATTTAATATTGTAATGTCTCTATTCCTGAGTTAATAGTCTCTTCACCTTTCCCTGCAGCAGTTCTGCTTCCCTCTTAATTCTGGTAGGTGCTGTCCCCTCCCAACTCTCCCTCAGCTCACTTTCCTGCTTTCTGGTCTTTTACCCTCCTTGCTTCCTTCACAGGAACTCGGGACAGAGACTTTGGGATACTGCACAGATTTCCAGTCAGTGCCAGGCTGTGGAATTGGCTGTAAAGTTAGCAGCGTGGAAGGCATCCTGGCCCACAGCGAGCACCCGCTGGGCGAGCGGCCCACTCACCTGAACGGGGTTGGCAGTGTTCCTGCGGAAACAGGTGCCCTGGCCTTTGTGTCTGTGGCTGCAGGAGCTGGGCTGGGCTGACTCAGATGGTGGTGTGCCAAACGGTGCTCCACAGGGAGTACCGTCTGTGTGTCCCTGCTGTGGACAAGGGTGGCTCACGGCAGGTGCCCTACATGCCTGTCTTCCCTGGAAAACCTGCAGTTTCTCTCTTTGATGCATCTCAATTTTGACACTAACAGCAGACAAAAGTAGCATGTTATTTAAATTCATAGAGTATTGCTTCTCTACTTCATAATCTTGAGTCCCCTCTTTCTTATTCCAAGTTAGTTTTACTTCTCATAAGCTACAAAGTAGACAGATGGAAATTCTACTTTTGTTCTTCCTAAACAGGAAAGCTTCCATGTGGTGGATTTCTGATGGCTGCATAGTATGCACAGAGCTGGCAGCAGTCGGGCACAGCAGATGGAAATGGTGTGCCCAAGCCAAGAACGGCCGCTGGGTGGGCTGACAGCTGTTTCTGAATAAGGGCCTTTCTTTTTCTAAGGACAGCTGGCTAGCTATCAGCATAAGGGTGTGGGAACCCCAGCCCCAAACCCAAAAACCTATGTTTAGTGTTTTCTCTTTAATGTGTTGGTATTTAAATTCTGATTTTGACTGCACTGTTAGGAGCCATCTGCCACCCTGTAGTGATGTAAATCTACTGTCCGGCCTTTCGCTTAGCATCTACGGGTTGGTCTGTGAGTGACAGTCTACGTTAGTAGCACACACAGTCAGAAGGTGACGGGTGAAGACTGGCCTTTCAGGAGGTATAGTTTTTAGACATTTCGTAGATATAGACTAACTGCTGATTCACCTTGGTCACCTATACCAAGCAGTGATTAATCTAGTCAGCATTTGGTGCTAGACAGATAACTGACTGCTTCTAATCCCTGTAGAAAAAAATTCATCAGGTACGTTGAAAGGCAAATAAGGAACTGTATCATGTTTCTTACGTTATAACATATTCACACATACAGCATAATTATCTTTTAATGCCCCATTTTAATTCACTACATATTAGTTATACTGTTTTTCCTGGTCCTTTAAGGATGGGGTTCTGAGAGGCATTTACTAGGTTTTGGTTTTTCAGAAGGGTTAAATGAGGGTTTTGCTCTTAAAAGAATCCCATGTTTGTTTTTTAATTCTTTCTCAGAGTGAAATTGGACAACTTGGGAATAACCACATACTCTTTTAAACAGATGTGGCCCCCCATACCTTCTCCGTGCTGATTGGAAACCGCGAATGGATGAGGCGCAATGGCTTAACCATTTCTAGCGACATCAGCGACACTATGGCCGATCACGAGATGAAAGGCCAGACGGCCATCCTGGTGGCTATTGATGGTATCGCTTTGCTCACGCCTTTCTTTGCTCTCAAAAAATGAAGTTTGTTAGAAATGTCAGGCAAAAATAGATTCTTCCCTTAAAAAAAATTCTTCCTCTCTGCTAAATTTAGTTCTATTTCTAAAAGGTTGCCTTGCCCTCCGTTTCACTTCATTCTCGGTCCTGGGCCCCTTTCTTGTTATCTCCATCATCACCCAGGAGCCAGCTCTGTCCTTGAATCCTTGCTCTGGGAATTGTCCTCACCATCATCATTTGCTTCTGTGTAAGTGGGCGGTTCAGAGTCATCCTTCTCCAGCACTGCAGACAAAACAGCAAGTCACCTTCTGAGAGGTTTAATCATCTTGGGTTGTCGGAAAAATCATGTCTTTTTTCAGTTTTCTATGAAAAAATGCATCATCACTTTTCCAGCAACCTAATAGACTGCCTTTAATGAGATCTGCAACTTTTCACTGGTTTATAGAACTGGGTGTACGCGTTGCTGCTCGAGATGATGTGTCTCAGTACTCGGATTATCTCTCGGGCCTTCCATCGCAGGGAGATAAAAATTTACTTTAGAATCTTGCTTAGTTGTTGTTTTCTGCCACCTCATGTACAACTGGGCAAATCAGAAATCATAATTTATGTCGCTCTGTTTTGAATGTTCCTGCCAAATACATCCTGTTCCCCCATTCTCTTCATTTCTTCTTCCTACCACCAAATCTACATTCTTGTGAACCCGCAGTCCCCTCAGCTCATCAGATCAGGATTGGCGGAACCGAAGGCGCTTGTACTTCCCTCACCTCTCTGTTCTCGTCATGCCTCCACGGCCTCCTGCTTCAGTATCTAGACATTCCTGAAAAAAAAATTCCACAAAAATTTTTCAGTAGGAAGAGACAAAAAGGATTGATTTTCTAGCTATTTGGACAGTTGTCACTTTTCAAAGTTACGTTGTTGTTTATCCTACTTTAATAGCTAACTTATATTATTATTGTGAGTCAGGTACTCTGTAAAGTAATAGACTTTCCTTGTAGAAAATTTGGAAAATTCCAAGACCTCTAAAGAAGAAAATGAAGTCAGCCATTATCCTAATTTGGCCTTCAGGGTTTTTTTTTGCTTGAAACAGGATATTATAAGAACTGTTCCCAGTCATTCAATCTGCTTTCCCCCGGGCTGCCCGGTGCTGCGCTGGTGTGCCCTTACCTGTGCTGCTTCCTTCAGGTGTGCTCTGTGCCATGATCGCCATCTCAGATGCTGTCAAACCGGAAGCTGCCCTGGCTGTGCACACGCTGAAGAGCATGGGTGTGGATGTGGTTCTTATCACGGGGGACAACCGGAAGACAGCCAGAGCCATTGCCACACAGGTGTGGGCCCGGTGCCGGGAGCTGGGGACATCTGCAAGGGACTTTAAGCTCACAGAAGTAGTTGTCTGGGGGTAACAAAAAAAAAAGGCCCCAGTGCCTCTAGTGCTCAGCTTTGCTTCTGGTCTTCCCTTCACCGGTGTTTTTCTCTGCATGAGCTTTATTCTTCTCCTGGCTGTGTAGCACCCAAGATCACTGTGCTGTTGCTGCAAGATCATGTCCTGGTCCCTGGATGCTGTGATTCATGCATGACAGATTGCAGCTATGGAAGAAGCTATTCCAGCATTCTCTATTTTCCAGTCTTTGCAATGGGGGTGGGGTAGGGGGAGAATTATGGCCTGAGGGTTGAAATAACCCCATAGCTTTTTGTTAAAGGGATATTTTGCCAGCTCAGCCCTCCTCATTTGGTGTGCCAGAAAAATGCCTGGGTCCTACGCAAAGCACCTCAGTCCCTGGAGTCTAAGTTTGGGCTGTGAGGACAACCTTGCCACATGCTTACCTGATTCCTCATGTGGCAATGGCTCAACTGTGAATTCCTGAAAATTATAGACCTCCCTCCACCAAAAAAATGTGTGGATAAGAGTCTGCTTTTGAAAATGAAATGCTATGTTTTTTTTTTTTAAGATTTATTTATTTATTTATTTATACAAGCTCTGGGTACAGTCAGAAGCACGGGAGGGTGAGAGAATTCACCAGAGCCAGAGCGGGGAGCAGAACAGGCAGACTGACAAAAGAATACACTGCTGAGGGGAGCAACAGGCACAGCAGGAGAGGTCTGCTCGCCATGTGGGACCCTCGCCGGCGGCAGGGGATCGAACCGGCACTGCAGAGGCTGTGGGCAGCTTCGCAGTCCAGCGCTCAACTGCTGCGCCACTGGGGAGGCCCTGAAATGCTTTCTTATGCGGAAAGCAGCATTACCTCTCTCTGCAAGGCCTTCCTTGCTAATACTGGACTTGTTGAGTACCCTCTTCCTGGGTAAAACTTGTGCATCATCAGCTAGTACTTCTATAAGCACAGCCCATGCAACAGGCTACAGAAAGGAGTGGAGAGGACACCTACCCTTGAGAGGCTCATGATCCTGCAGGAAGGCTAGACCAGTGGGAGAGTAGAAATGATGTGCTTGCAGCTACAGCAGAAGCATGCAGGGAACATGTGGGAGCCCATAACATGCTCCTGGCCTGACAGGGTCTATCAGAGTCTGTCCCAGGCCTTCCCTGGGAGATGGTGCTTGAGTCAGGAGTGGTGAGAGGAAAAAAGCAGGGGAGGGATAGAGAGAGGAGATTCCATGTTTCCAGGACAGAGTAGCAGTGCCAGGCTGCCTGGGAGGTTTGGGGAACAGTGAGTCAGGGAGTGCAGGGAGCTGAGTGTGGGAGCTGGAGATGGCAGGAGCAAGGGCTAGAGGGACCTCAAGAAGCAGACGAAAAGTCAGGATGTTGTACTAAGTGAAGTGGGGTCCATTTTGGAGGACTGCAAGAGAGTACCATGATGAGATGATTAGTGCTTTGGAAAGACCACTGGATGACACATGGAGAAGAAAGTTGGGGAGGTTGGATGTAGCAGGAGCCTAAACCTCTGCAGGACCATGGGATGGGGCAAAGTGGATTGGCCATGTGACCTGGAATTTGCCATCACTGACTGGACCTGGAGGCTGAGGGGAGGGGAGAAAGGTGACTCGCAGTCAGCCATTCACTGTCCTTGGCTGATACTGGGCGTGGTCATGCATTTATTTATTTGGGATGCTGTTTTCCTTTCCTTTTAGGTTGGCATCAACAAAGTCTTTGCAGAGGTGCTGCCTTCTCACAAGGTGGCCAAGGTCCAGGAACTGCAGAACGCAGGGAAGAAAGTCGCCATGGTGGGAGACGGAGTCAACGACTCCCCGGCCTTAGCCCGGGCCGACGTGGGCATTGCCATCGGGACAGGCACAGATGTCGCCATCGAGGCAGCTGATGTCGTCCTCATCAGAGTGAGCACGGCCCTTGGTCATCCTCCCCTGTGGGCCAGGTTAGGGAGCGCAAGGGCGTGGACAGAACTCCTCACTTGTCCTGTCTTGCAGAATGATCTGCTCGACGTGGTGGCGAGCATTCACCTCTCCAAGAGGACCGTCTGGAGGATCCGCCTCAACCTGGTCCTGGCGCTGATCTACAACCTGGTGGGGATACCCATTGCGGCAGGTAGGGCGGCTCTTACCTGCTCTCTTACCTTTGCTTCTAGCTGTCTGCCTGGTTCCTGCCCAACTTACTGACTAGCCCACCTCACGGGCTGACTGACCAGAGACACTTTAAGATGGGTTCATTTGTTATGTGTTCACCTCTGCCAGTCTCTTAAGGTAAATGAGAAGTCACAGAGACAACCCAGCCATCATTCCCTCTAGTTCTCTGACAATCAGGCCAAGATGCTTGACTGTTAACTTACTGTGGCCCTGTGTTCTGAACCATTTATTAAGGCTCACAGTCTAAAAATTAACCATTATTAACAGTATAAACTACCTGCTACACAGTAGGCACAGTGATTAGTGTTTCAGAGCCTCACTTTAAGAATTAAGACAGCCAGGCTTTTGCCCTGACTCTCAGAAATGATCATGGACACAGATGGGTCTGCTGTGTGACAGCTCTCTCCCCTGTTGAATCTTGTGTCACAAGATAGGGAAAAATCCAGACACTTTTGCAAGGAATAGCTTCTATAGGGCCTGAGACCTAAAGATTTTAAACATGACTCTCCCACTTCAGCTCCCCCTGCTGTGCTGAGTGGCTCTCTGCCCTTTGGAAAGGTGCTCTGAAGCCCTGAGGGAGACGGTCATAGAGACAGGGCCTGTTGTCATTAACAGTGTGTCGTTGATGGGCCTGAGGTGCCTCAGCACAGCAGGTTCCCTATGCCTTTTGCTTCTTTCCCTCCGGCTCCCCCTGCCCTGCCACTGCCCCACACTGCACCTTGGGGACCCTGAGATTCCCAGCTCCCCTGGAGTTCCTCCTGAGAGTGAGGGTGAGAAGCCCCAGACCCCTTGACGGCAGCCCTGCTGCCCAGCTGCCCAGCTCTGAGACCGTCCAGTTCAGAGACTGCAAGCACATGGTTGCCACACAGCAGCAGGGCTTTCTTAGCCACCTGAGGGGGAGCGCCACGGTGAGCAGCTAAGGGGGGCCTGTTCCTTGCCCTCTCCTCTGGGCTGGGTGTGAGTGTTTTCCTCCCCTCGGCCAGGTGTCTTCATGCCCATTGGTATCGTGCTGCAGCCGTGGATGGGCTCAGCGGCCATGGCGGCCTCCTCTGTGTCTGTGGTCCTCTCATCGCTGCAGCTCAAGTGGTGAGTCCCCGTGTGGTGGCGGTGGCCCCAGGGGAGGAGGCCTTTCAGTCTGCATGCACAGGCAGGTCTGGGCTCCGGGTTGGCAGTGAGTGTGTGCTGGGCTCAGGTTCCCGGCGTATCTACCTGAGGCACAGACTGGCGCAGCCCAAGTGGAGCCAGGTGTGTGTTTGTATAATGATGGATCAGCAAATCATTTTCCGCTGAATGGTCCTCACGTGCTTCGTTGTTCCAGTTACACTGTGTGTTACTACTCCTATATACACATTCAAAAAAGACGTTTGTTTATTCATGCTTTCATTTAACCAAAGTAAATGTCAGGCATTTGGACAGAAATTTCTGAATTGTGTAACTTAGAGCTGAACCTGAGGAGTCCAGTATTTTTTCCTTTAAAACCCATGAGGTTTGATACGGGATGTTATCGAAAGAATTGGCTGAGAGGCCTTCTTTAGACTTTCCAAAAGCCTGTGTGTTTAGAATGGCTTACATGCTCTTGGATTCTTGCTTTCCAGCTACAGGAAGCCTGACCAGGAGAGGTATGAGGCCCAGGCCCACGGCCGCATGAAGCCCCTGACTGCATCCCAGGTCAGCGTGCACATTGGCATGGATGACCGGCGCCGGGACTCCCCTGGGGCCACGGCCTGGGACCAGGTCAGCTACATCAGCCAGGTGTCACTGTCTTCCCTGAGGTCTGACAAACTGTCTCGGCACACCACCATGGCTGATGATAGTGGGGACAAGTGGTCTCTGCTGCTGAATGACAGGGATGAGGAGCAGTGCATCTGAAACCCCAGGCAGATGCAGGCTTCTCCTAGCTGAGCAGCAGCCAGGCCCTCCCCATGGATGATGTTCACGCCATGCAAGTGCAATCCCAGTGAGCAGCCTGAAGGTGGGCAGAGTCCCTCTTCAGCCAGGACTCCACTCCCTGGCTATTCCCGGTCATCCCTCTGCAGTGCCTGGCCTCATCCAGATGTGGCTCCTGGGTGAGACCTCCCTGCTCGGATACCTTTTGGCACCAGCATCAGACATCCTGGCCCTCTTGTGCCATTGGCATGAGCTTGTTGGAAGCCTTGATGGACTATGGAAGAGGAGAGGAGTCAACCCTCCTCACAGACCTCTGCTTTAGTATTAGGGGTGATTACATGTGAAATGAAAATCTCATCGGGACCAAAAACTTCACTGGGCCTTTCTATAGAACTCATCAAAGAAACCTCAGTGTTGGGCTCAGTGTTGGGCTCTTTCTGATGATGCCCATATGCATTACGTATCTGAGACCACGGTTTACCTCAAGTGCACCTGTTGTTTTCTGCGGGCACAATCTCTTCCTTTTGTGTCCGTGATACTGGGGATCCCTGTCGTCTTTGAGGGCAGGACTGATGCCTCATGTCCCTGCTGCTTTCTGAGGCCCTTCTCCCAGGGCGCTCGTGTGTGTGCTGCTGTCTGAATCTGCTCACTCACACACCCAGCCACAGACCTTGCCACGCTGCTCTCCCAGTTGATGAGTGTTCTTGCTTATGTGCCACTTCTCCCTTCTCCGTGAGGCATAGCTGCTTACTGCACAGAATGGAGGGCTGCTGCTCCTTCACGCTGCCCACTTGGAGTGAGCATCTCAGAACCTGAGACTTGAGAGTCCAGAATCTGGCCTCCTGTGGGTCCAAGTGCTTGGGCCCAGGAGGCCTGTGGTGCTTGAAACAGGTGCCCCTTGGGGAAGGCGTGTGATGCAGGAGCCTCCATGTGGCTCTAGGAGCTTAGATCACATGGTCTGTTGTGTGACTGTCACCTTGTAGAGTCCAGTGGTGCCCCTTGTATGGTGCCACTCCAGGGGGACAATGGTACCCGAATCACAGGCCCCTCTGGGAACCTCCACATCTTCATACTGAGCTGGCGTCTTAGAAGAGGAGCAGCCACAGTGTCCTAAAGGAAAGTCTATTTCTAATTTTCATTGTGATTGGCATTGGAGGGGCTGGACTGGGCCAGTTTTAGACTCGGAAATCAGTAGTAATTGACAGACCACAGTGAGTAGACTATAGAATCTGAATAAATTCTTGGGTAAAGTCACACATACAAAATAATCTTAGTTATCTATTATCAGTTATTTTCCAGGGACATTGTCAGCACTTTCTGTAAGTTGCCACTACTCCTCCCAGCAAACCAGCAAAGTAGACATTACTGTCCTTGTTCAGCAGGCAGTGACACAGGCTCGGGTCCTGCCTAGGTCACACAGCCACTGCGCATGCCAGAACAAGGCTCAGAATCTATGGCTGTGGGCTTTGTAGTCTTTTCTCTATCTCTGCTGCCACCTCGAATAGCAGTTTGCTTGATAAGAAAAAACAAGAGAAAGACCCCTGCTCCTAGAAGGACACATCTGCCAGGACAGAGTCATCCAAGTTTCACTGACAGTGAAACTTGACCAGCCAGTCATCTCACCTTCCCCCTAGCTGATTTGTTTCCATTTTTGCATATAGTTTAGTTTTTGCTGGGTCTTACTCATCTGGTAAAACTCAAGTGCAGGGGTTTGTGTGTTATTGCTTTCAATCTCCTTTTCCCTCTCCTGCCCTTTCTGCTCCCTGTCCTGTTGTCTGCTCTTTATTCTCAGATGTCTCGGGAATGTTCCTTGTTTTCTAACGAGGCTAATCATTGTCTAAAGAATCTAATTGTATTGATTTTTCAAGAAGCTTTTAGGACCATAAGCATGTTTATGTGAATATGAAAATATTTATATAATTGTACAGAAAATAACCTGTTAGATGTTCAAAGTGTAAGAAATCTATTTTGGTCAGATAAGAGTAATTCTTACTTCAAGAACGTTCCATACTCTATTAGAATAAAGTTTCTTTTTATTCATCTATACACCTGCCTTTGGCTGGCTCTGTGAAAAGTGCAGCACCGTCTTCAGCAAGAACCACCAGGAACTGGCTTTGCTTGGTGCCCCTTTGGGGGCTCAGAAAGAAAGGATTTTAACCAGAGGTGGGTGTTAAAGGATTTTAACCGGAGGGTGTCCAGTTGGCCCGCTCCAGCGTCGTGAGTCCCTCTACTATATGCCTGCCGCGCCTGCCTCAGTGGTGTGTGGAGAGAACCCTGAAGGGCAGCTCCCATAGAGGCATCTGCCCCGCTAGGCCAGACACAGGCCCGGACGAGCTGACAAGTTGCACTTCTGTGGATAGAACGACCGTCTACAAAAGGCTGTGCTCACGTGCACACATTTCAGTCACTGGGGCTGCGTGTTGGGTTCGTTGACCCTGAAGTATTGTGGTGGGGGAGTCTGGATGAGGAGCTCTGTTGGGAGGACCCTGGGCGCCTTGGAGTGGCAGGGCCTGGTGAGCTGTAACTGAGGGTGAGGTGACAGTGTCACATCACCCAAACCAGGAAGCTTTTAAGAGTGAAAGGGAATACCTGGCAGGGGAGAGCCCCATGATCCTGAAGAGTGAAAGGAGATAACTATGTTAGAACAACTGGCCTAAACGAACACTCCTCAAAAGGGAAATGGGTGTTTTAAAGTTGTGACTGACACAAACTATCACTTTAGCACTTTAGAACTTTGCCCTCGTTTGGCTCCACAGACATGCTGGTAACATAATCTTTTTTTTTTTAAAGATTTATTTTTTATTTATACAATAGCTGGAGTACAGGTCAGATGCGCGGGAGGGTGAGAGGATTCACCAGAGACAGAGTGGGGAGCAGAACAGGCAGACGGACCAAAAGCACTGCTGAGGGGAGCAGAGGGCACAACAGGAGAGGTCTGCTGGGCCATGTGGGTATCTCCCTGGCTGGCCAGGAATCGAACCGCGGTGCAGAGGCTGCGGACAGCTTCACAGTGCTGCACTCAACCCACTGCGCCACCAGGGCGGCCCATAATCTTTTTTTAAAAATAGTTTTATTTATTTATGCATACAAGAATTGGGACTCAGGCCAGAAGTAGGAGCAGGGAGAGGATTCACCAGAGACAGAGTGGGGAGCAGAACAGGTGGATTGACTGAAATACACTGCTGAGAGGAGCAGCATGCGAGTCAGGAGAGGTCTGCTGTGCCATGTGGGTCATCTTCCTGGCCAGGGATCGAACTCGTGCTGCATTAGCTGCGGATTGCTTCATAGTGCTGACGCTTAACCCCTTGCGCCACCAGGGAGGCCCCATGGTAACATAATCTTTTATAATATTTCGAGATCCCACCCCAACCCCTTTCGCACCCTCATACAGAACTTCTCTGTAGGATCCCTGAGGTGATTGTCTTGTGGCTCAATATGCTCGTGCAGCTAGAGAGCAGCCGTGGGTGTCCAATTTGCTAGCGTATTTCATGTCTCAGACCTCTCCCGTGGAAAGGGAGAGTTAATGCCATCTTAGGAAGAGACTCCATTTCCTTAGAAAATAGATGCTTTCTAAAACTTGAGCAAATTTCCCTGAAATGATTCCACATATACCAGAGTAAATCCTAAAATCTGTCTATTCCTGATAAATTTTCAGTCTTTTAGACCTTAGTGAAGAATTGTGAAGGGATCCCCTTTTGAATAAATGAATGTAGCAATTCTAGTTTTATTTTTTTAAAAAAAAAGGTATCTGGAAATGAACATGTCAAAAAAAATAGATTCTCAAAACATTTTGCTATTTTACTAAGGAACCAAGATTAATAAAAAATTAACTTTTTTTTTTTTTTAAAGATTTATTTATTTACATAAGCACTGGGTACAGTCAGAAGTGCAGGAGGGCAAGAGAATTCTCCAGAGCCAGAGCGGGAACAGAACAGGCAGAGTGACAAAGAAATACACTGCTGAGGGGAGCAGCGGGCGGCAGGAGAGGTCTGCGCGCCATGTGGGACCCTCGCTGGCGGCCGGGGATCAAACCGGCGCTGCAGAGGCTGTGGGCAGCTTCGCAGCCCAGCGCTCAAGCGCTGCGACACCAGGGGAGGCCCCCCAAAAAATTAACTTTATTTTTTAAAAAATCAACATAGAACAAATTCAGTCAATCAAACAAATCAATTAGAAAAGGATTTCAATTACAGAAGAGAGGATTTTTTGTTTTGTTTAAGAAAAAATCATGTCAATAGATAAATTTTCTAATGCTATAAAATTCTTCTGGAGTTACAGAAATTTTATTTGCATAAAAACTATTCCTCAAATGCACCTTTTGTTTAAGAAGAGAAGGCAAGGACTGCATATCCAAAGATGTGCTCTGAGCAGCCACTCCTGCTGACACTGTTTCCCTTTTCAGATTAGCCTGGTGTGTGGGAAAGTATTGTGGAGCTGGTCGAACGAAACCACTCCCCTTTCTTCATTTTCAAACTCAGCTTGGGCAGGGACGTAAATACCATTGTTTAGGCTCATTCCAGAGGGAGATGTCTATATGTCTGCTGTTTTTCTTTGTGTGAAGACAATGACAACGGTTAAAATTACAGGATAGAATATGAGAATGTTAAATAATGCTGCAAAATCCCAGTCTCCTTTTTTCCTATTCAAAAAGATGAATAAACAGATGTAAAATCATCCATGGGCTAAGACGAAAACAAGAATTGATGGAAATTTAGTGTTTTTTCCCCCTATTGAAAAGGAATGGCTATTTTTCTTAATATAAACTTAATAACAGCTTATAGCAAAAATGTAAGCATTTGGAAATGCATAAAGGGGTGAAGACTGTCATAATTCCCCCTAAAAGGAAACCTTGCAAACATGATTTCAGGGAGGGATGTTTCCTTTTGTGGTTGGCCACATTGGGGCCATAGGTAAGGTTAAGTTTACCATAGGTAAGGTAAGGTTAAGTTTACCTTCTACGGTGAATCAACTCCCCGACCACATGGAGAGGTGCTGTAGGAAACCGCAGGATGGACCTGCCATGAATTGGTAAGGGCAGGTGACCGACCATGTTCACACAACATGAGCTGGCCGTGAGCTGGGTTCTCCTGGTGCTCACTGTGGTGTTTAGTGCAATTTGCGTCACTGGCCCATTTCCACCGTTGAGGGAACTAGGCTCAGAGGAGTCCAGCTCCCTGTCCAGGAGACAGCTGGGGGCAAGAGAAGCATCTTTGGGCCTGACACTGTGGTTTAGCTCAAGAGCCACCAGGGGTCTCTCTGACCAAAACAACCTCCCAGTCTGCAGCCAGAAATTTTCTTGATTTTTTTTTTTTTTTCAATGCGTCTGAAAATTCGAAGAAACATCTTTTTTTTTTTTTTCGAAGAAACATCTTAATGAAAATGTGGGAGGTGGGGCAGGGTGGGAAGCTGGAATTCAGTCCTGGCACTGGGGTGTCTCTCAGTTCCAGTGTATTCGTACCTGTGTTTGCAGCCCAGTGTGTTCACAGCCTCCTGCATTTGCATTTAGCCATGTAGAGTACACTGTTGGGATAACCCACAGGTAATTTCCTTTATCGTCATGTGTGTCTGAGCGTCATACTGCCTTCTTGTAAGTTTAGTGTTTTTTTTTTTTAAGTTTGAAAATTAAAAAAAAGAAAGATTTTTAAAGGCTCACAGTGATGTTCAGTGACGCCAAAGCTCCGAAATCTAAGGCTTAAGAATTTGCCTTGGGTTAAGAGGCCTGCACCCCAGCCCTGGGCCAGGAGTTCAGTTTCCAGCAGTGTCCATGACGGTGCTGGCACCCGGGCCAAGGCCCCAGTGGCTGCTTGATCCAAGGAGGCTTTACCTGTCGTGGACTTCTTTCCTATTCAGTGAGGAGCACTGCTCACCTACTGTCCCCTGAGCATGGAAGGGGCAAGTGCTAGGTGGTGGGTGGTCTCAGGTAATCTCAACAGACAACAGACATGTTGTCCAGTCTCCTTTAGATCTTCCTACCCTATTCTGATTAAAAAAATAAAGTGCAGTCTGGGTCCTCAGCTTTCACATCTGCATCAAGTGGGCATAATAATACTTCCTACCTCCCAGCGTCATGTGAGAGTATGTGATCTTGGGGTAAGTACTTCCTGAGCACTTAACAAATGTTAGCTGCTGTTGGTGACATTGTCATCTTGTAGGTGAAAAAAACCCAACTCACAGCTTGAGGAGGTGCAGACTGTATGTCTCCTGACTAGGCTCGAGGATGTGCCTGCTTATGGGTCTGGATCTAAGTCTCCGTGGACTGTGCTGTGTGCTTTCCAAGCAGCGGCATCGGTCCAGTGGCTGGACCAGGTCTCTTGATTCCCAGTGGGCCTGAGCAAGACACTGCAAATTTTAATCTACTGGGGTTTCCTGTAAAGTATGAAAAATACTAGACACCTCAGGATATTTCCATTTAAAGACTTTTCTGGTGAGACTGGTGGTGATATAAATGAATATGATATTTTGATATTAAAAAAATAAAATAATATTTGGAAAATATGAATAATTCAATGGGTCATTATTTTTCAAATGGCCGAGGCATGAGATTGCACATCCATTCAAAATCTAAGGTAGACCAATGAATTTTATTTTATTTTATTTTATTTTTTTTTTAAAGATTTATTTATTTGTTTATTTATTTATACAAGCACTGGGTACAGTCAGAAGCGTGGGAGGGTGAGAGAATTCACCAGAGCCAGAGCGGGGGGAGCAGAACAGGCAGGCTGACGAAGTACACTGCTAAGGGGAGCAGCGGGTGGCAGGAGAGGTCCGCGCGCCATGTGGGACCCTCAGCCGGGGATCGAACCGGCTCCGCAGAGGCTGCGGGCAGCTTTGCAACCCAGTGCTCAACCACTGCGCCACCAGGGAGGCCCCGACCAATGAATTTTAAAGTAAGAATATAAAAGTTTATGGATTTGGTCTAAGATTACAAATGTTAGGTTGCAACTAACTTTCATTTAATTGTCATTTGTCAGCTTTTGGCAAAGACAGAAAAATAAAATCCTTAGTTATCTGAAAAGAAATAAAAAATAAAGTGCCCCCCATTTTTGGGCAATGTCTCAATCCACATGCGCTGTCACTGTCAACTATCACTGCTCCGCTGTCCACTTTAAGGGTGTGCCGTGCAAAGGATTCATCCTATTCTCCCTTCACTGCCCCACCGACTTCCCCCCATGTTCCCACCACACACACACCCCCACTATATACCCACAGACACCAGCTACACACACACAAACACACACATCCCAGCGAGGAAGAGTTCTAATTTTATTTGCCTTTTATGTGCCCTTCCCTCCCTCCTGAGCCTGAGAGTTTAGGTTACTGCTGAGCCTCCAGCGCTTTCACCCTATAAATCAACAGCTGTCTCCTGTTATATCCTCACAGCAGGGAGTGGTTGGCGGCTGAGTTGTATCTATTACCCAAGGAAGCGTCTATCCCTAAGGGATCCAAGAAACCTGGCCTCCTCTGGTGACAGGGAGAGGACCGGACTGGGGACTGAGGCGTTGGCAGCTGGGTTTCGCCCTGGGGTGAGTGAGGACAGGAGCTGCTTTATCTTGGCTAGGAGGAAGAGCACAACCATGCTGTGGGAGAGACTCCATTAATCAGGAGTGTAAATGGAGCTGGAACTTAAATGAGGTTTGATCATACTCTGAGTCCTGTGGGGATTCAGGATGGGCAAGGCACAGACCCTGTCCCCAAGGAACATGTGTGGGATAAATAACACACACACACACGCACATGCACACGCACACATGCACACGTATGGGTAGATGAGACCTTGTGCCTTGCAAGAGGGATTTGGGGAAGAGAGAATCCCAGTGTGTATGTGTTGGGGGCCTGGGGAGCGCATAGCACTTGGGCTGGGGTGAAGTGTGTGTTCTTCATGGAAGAATATGGAGGAAGAGGCCCTAAAGGGACACTCAGGGGGAAGCCAGTGGTCTGCCTGGTTGTCAGGGCTGAGCCGGGAGGCAGTGTGGTCGGGTGCATTGGAGGTGCCCTCTGAGTACCAAGCTTAGAAGTCAGCCTGGGAACCTTTGTGGGCTAGAGTCAGAGACCTGAACTGACCTCTGAGGGGCCACACTGGGTAGAAAGCCCCGGCTTGGCCAGTGGTGCACGTTAGCATTTGCGAAGGTACTGAGCTACACAGGAAGTTTCTGGCACCATCTCTACAGCTAATTAAACGCAGGAACATTTGGAATTGATCTGTGCATCTTCATAAGTATGTATATCTGTGCATCTTCTTAAGTGTAGTATACTACACGTACCTGCACATATACTTCCTTAATGTGTGTGGACCTGTGAGTGTTGTTATTGTTAAAATATGCAGGTTAGTAGAAGGAAAGAAAACCGTTCATGCTGCCTTTGTTGCTAGAATTACTTCCCTTTTGTTTCAAATTCTGTTGCAAGTGTTCATGGGCCAAACTTTTATTGGCAATATAAGAGAGCAAGTAATTGTTGAAATTATCAGATGGCAGACCCTGTTTCTGTTTGCTTTGAATCAGTCATGTTCAGGGAGCTGTGCTTCGCAGGACCAGGAGCCCTAGCGGGGGCACAGCACAGGAGACTGTCCTCCGGCTGCTTCGGTCTCCCAGAGAAAAACACTGGACTTTGGGGAAATTGAATAGAGACAAAATAAGAGCTGGACAGTGGCATGCTCCTCCTAAGCACAGAGCTTAGAGGGATGGATTTCTAGTACTGACAGGAAGGCTTACTGGAAACAGAGGCATTGAAGAGGCTTGAGGAGATAGTAGGCCTGGGAAGGCAGAGGAGACAGGACGCAAGAGGGTAGTGTTCAGTGGACTGCTTGCCCAGAAGGCTGCTGCTGCCTGTGCTGAGGCAGGGGTGCAGGTTGGGAATTGAGGCCTATGCCAGGGGAGACTATACAAGAGGTTCTGCTGAATTCCCTCCTGCCAGTTCTTTTACAGCAAAAGTTCTGAGAAGTCCTGAGCACAGAACCCCAGTTACCCTGACATATTGAAGGGACCACAGGATCACTCCTTCCACAATGTGGTTACCAATAGGCACAGATGAGGGATCTTGGCTACCTGTGTCTTCCAGGAACACTTATTAGAGAGGGTGGAGTTAGTGAGGTTCAAGCATAGGGGGTTTTTGGCAAGGAGAAGAAGAGAGGGCATTCATTCCAGGTGGTACCTGCAGAGGGGAGCGTGGACTGCCTGCTGGGGATGAGGGGCTGGGGCTGACTACTTTGGCCAGGAGTGCTGTTTGGGGAGAGACACAACTCAGGCAGCCAGAAGGAAAGTGGGTGTCTTCTCTCTTCCCCACCAAGTCAAGAGATTCTGCACCCCTCTCCCCTCTTCTCTGAACAGTGGCCCAAGAGTGCAGGGTGGGGTGAATGACTGGTTTCAACCTCACTCTAGGACTGTGAAGACCCTACTAAGTCCAGCCCTCACCTCCCCCTGGAACTGGGGAAACAGGAAGAGAGGGGTTGTAAAAATCAAAAGAAAAAAGATTGGAGGAGGAGCGTCCACACTGCATGCTGAGCAGGCTCCCATCTCCAGCAGGCCCAGGCAGGGGTGGCTGAAGGGCAGTAGAGGTGGCAAGCTTGTCTACCTGGGGTCGGACACTGACGAAATGTGGTTTCCAAACCCCAACAGATAGGAAGCTGCTCCTCTGCCCACCCAGCCCCTGAGCCCAGGGGGCTGGTGTTCACTCTTTGCATTCAGAGAGCCAAGGTTCTGAATCTAGAGGCAAACCCGCCTGATGTCCGAATGCCTGCTCTGCTCTTGGTATTGAAGGAGAAACCCATTCCTGCCCCATCCCCTCAACAGACCGTTTATTGCTCATGGTCCCCTGATTCTTGACAGCTGGAGACATCTGCAGCCACCTGTCAGGCCCCAGATCAGATGTCTGAATGCAGACCAGGATGAGCATTCTCTCGCCGCACCCCGAAGCACTCCATCCAGCTTCTCTACCTTGGGGCTTGCAAAGTGTGAATAAGCATCAGAAGCGAAATCATGAGAGAATTTATACGTGGGCTGTTAGGATTTTTGCTGGAACACAGTTGAGCCTCAGGAAGAACTGGACCGGGAATCTGAAGGCCACAGGGAACCCACTCCTTTGGGCCACAAGTATTTACCGGGCACTTAGCGCAACCGAAGCTGCTGGGGCTAGGGCAAGGGAACAAAACAGAAAGGGCATGTGCTCTTGAGGAATGAGAACAAAGTGCCGTGAAAACATGCAGCAGGCTAGGTAGGTACTGTGAAGAGCTGAGAGGTGTGGGGGGGGTGTTTTAGCCAGAAATCTGGGAGAGGTGTCCCTGCAAAGGTGTTGGTGGAGTCAGCCCTGTGAGTGTGAAGAGCCAGAGGGAGACCCCACTTGGAGGCCCCAGAAACAAGCACAGTGAGGAGGAGGAAGGATAATGGGAACAGCTGAGGTCAGAGCTCGAAGTGGCCTGCCAGGCAGAGTGAGAAGCTGAGCTCATTCTGAGGCAGATGGTGAAGAGTGGAGGGTCTTAAGGTGGGAAGTCACATGATTTTATTTGTTGTTGAAAGATCACTCTGACTGCCGTGAGGACTCTGGATTCTAGCAAGGGAGCATCTGGGAGAGCACGGGCAGGAGACCCATTGGAGAGGACTAAGGAAGGCTTCAGGGCTCTGCCCAAGTGTGTTTTAATCACAATGGGGAGTCCTGGGGGAGCAGGTGGGAGCATAGCCCTGGAGATCCTGGCATCTCCCCTCCTCCTGTTCTGCATCTCCCCTGCCTCTCCTTCTGTCTTTTCCCTTTGCAAACCAGCTTCCCCTACCAACTCTTGTAGTTCTGACTCCTCTGAGGACTTTGGCCTGCCTGTTCCTGGCCTCCCCTCATGCCCAGAGTTCAGAATCTTCCCCCAGACCAGTCCTGCCCTTCCTGGTGCTCTAGGGCTCTTGTGAGTCTGATGCCTCGACTTCCACTTGTCCAGGAGATGAGCAGCTCCTGCAGGAGGTCAGTGAATGACCTGACCACCCAGCAGCACCCCAAAGGAGAACCCAAGACCAAATCCACCTGAGAACCCCCCCTCAACTGCCAGTCAACCAGTGACTCTATCGCCTGACATCAATGCTCCTTCCCATCCCAGCCCTTTAGCCAGATCCTCCTCAGAGCCCACCTCAGCTGTGCCTGGCATGGAGTAAAAGCTAAGTACACATTTGCTGAATTACCATTAAAGTCTTGCCTTTTGTCTGTCTAGTCTTAATTAGCTAAACACAATGTCATTTCACATCACCCGAAAAACCACACAATCATTTATAACTGACTTTTATCAGAAACCTGTTTAAAATACAGGCAGCGGCTCTCATTTTTCTGCTAAGATATAAAAAGTATGTGGAGAATATGTTCTTGATCCCCAGCATATAATCACCATTAAAATGCCTCCCTGACCTCCACCACCAACTTGATACCTGGATTTCCACAAACTAATGCTATTGGCTGCCTTGTCTCTCGACCCTGCCTGTGATGGTGGAGGTTTCTGTGCCCTCCCTCCCTTCCTGCTGCCATGTTAATCCACTGTAAGTGAGGATGACGTGCTAATGGCATAGAGATGAAATGAATGTACTCTCTGCTTGGGTGCAAAAGGTGGGGGACAGGGAGAAGTAGATTTGGCCAAATCTTGACAATTACTTCATTCAAGGAGAGGTTGCGGGTCGATGTGTGGGGATTCACTGTATATTAGTCTCCATATTTCTATACACTGAGCAGTCGACTTTTTTCATTGTAATTAAAATTTTTTTCCTCCTAAACCTCTCATCATGCATCCTCCAGGCTCCATTCTTTCGCTGAGCTCTCTTCCTCGTCTCAGCTCTGTCTTCTCCACCTCCTCCCTTGAAAATAAGTGTTTCTCTGGGACGGACTTGACCCGCTTCCTTGGGGTCATGACTTAATGCATGGGACTTTAGTGAGCAAGCAAGCACAGTCAAGGGTTGAGGGGCACTGGTGGGTGATGGGTAGGGAAAGTGGCGTGCTAATAATGGGTAGGGAAAGTGGCATGCAGGGAGCACCTCTGGACCCCCACAGCCCTGTCTGTACAGGAATTGGCCACGATGTCCATCAATGGCAAGTGAGTAGACGAATTATATGTGTCATCTACCAAAATACTCCACAGCACTCAAGATGAATGAACAATGCACCATATGGGGAACTCTCGAAAGCACGATGTTGAGTGAAAAATGTGGCAAGCAGTGAACACGGGGAAATTACTTTATGCAAATTAAAAAAATGGTTCCATATGTTGTTGGAGACACAGGTTTCTGTAGTCAAAGTCTACATACTGAGTGCAGGACAGTGGTTTCCCCTGAAGAGAAACAGAAGGGGTCTTGGGAGAGTGTGAGAAATATTCAGAACCCTCAACTATATTTATGATATGGTATTTCTACAAATATGAAGCAAATATGCCAAAATGTCACTACTAGATAAATCTTGGTGATGGGCATGTGTATCTATATTCTCTCTCTCACTATATAGATACACATATTTTAAACATATTTAATTACATATTTATATATATTTAACTATAAATATATATTTAATTACATCCTTAAATATATATATTTAAAATATGTATAAGTTTTTTAAAAATACACGTGTGTCTGGAGACTGGACAGAGGCTATGACCGGAGCTGCAGAGTTGGGGTGCAGATGAAGCAGTGGGCAGATGTGCTCATCAAGGTGCCGCACATTTAGTCATGACCCCAAAAAAGTGAGCATAGTCCCAGAGAAACACTTATTTTTGAGGGAGAAGGTGGAGAAAGAGAAGACAGAGCTGAGATGAGGAAAAGAGTTCGGGGAAGGAATGGAGCCTGGAGCATGCATGATAAGGAGGTTCAGGAAAAATTTTTTGAATTACAGTGAAAAATGTCAATTGCTCAGTATATAGAAATATGGAGAATAATACAGTGACTCCCCATATAGCCACTTGAATGAAATGTCAAGATTTTGCCATATTTCTTTCTTCTTGTTTCCTTTCTCTGTCTCCCCCTCGCCTTTTATTGGTTTGCTGAATAATTTTAAGTAAACCCCAAACAACCTATCTTTCCATCCTGTGTACTGCAGTATGCACTGAGAAAGATTCTTGAGGAGGAAAATGCAGTCATATTAGGTGTTGACATGATTTGAGAGAGAAGAGGACCGAGGGACCTTCAGGAGAGTGACCCCAGGTGCAAGGACAGGGCCCAGCCGAGGGTGCAGAGGGGGCAGGAGGAGGTGCTGGCTGCAGAAGCATCCCCGGGGGGTGACAATACAAGCTCAGGGAGGGCCTTGGAGATAAGCATCTACAAAAAGTGCAGCTCAACACCTTGACAACTGTGATGGTAAAGAAGAGAAGAAAGAGGGTGGCATTTGAGGGTGGTAGGGATGAGGAAAGCATTTTTTAGGGTGGCGAGAGAGCAATATTTGGAGGCTCAGATGACACATATGAAAAAGGAAGCAAATTCCGGAGGGGCCAGAATGAATGAGAGAAGGAGCACAAGGGGGTTAATTCCTTAATAAACAGGAATGGAGTTACTCAGACACCTAGGAGTGGAAGAAAGGGAGTTGACAGTCTCTGAGGATATACCTTTGCCATTTAGACATGAGAGCTGGGAACTCCCCATGGCAAAGAGACCAGGGGTCAAGCCTGGATTATGTTAAGATTGCGATTTGGAGAGTGTCTGCTGGAAGTCAGGCACAGTCCTGATCTCTTTTAATCCTCATCACACACGTTACAGCCCAGGAGAGTGAGCTCAAACGAAGCCCTTGGCCACACACGCTGTAAAGAGCAGAATGGCTCTTACCGAAGGCAGGAGGCCCAATGTTCTTACACCACAGAACGCCCTGGGGGCTGCTCATCATCCAGCAAACCTCAGGCTGGATGAGCTGAGGTGTGTGAAGTATCTGGAGGCCCTGGGCGGGGCAGAGGAGGAGGAAGGTTGGGGCCTGCAGGAAATTAGGGGCGTCTTTCCATCTCTGTGGTTGAGTTATTATTGCCTGGAATCCCTGGACCTGGTTAGTCTCTCCCTCCCCTCCGTTCTCTGAGATCCTCCCTAGGCTCCCCAAGTCCTGGGCTCAGTTAACCTTGTCCTGGTAGCTGCAGCCTCAAGCCAACTACTCAAAGGAGGTCTGCGATGTTGCTGATCCATTGGGAAGCCTTTACCACAGAAAGGAAAGGGAGCCATCCTGAGTTCCAGGATGAACTTGCCCCTTTCAGGGTGCAAAACTAACAGGCATGCTGTTAGGGATGTGGCTATGACCCATAAACCACGTCTTCTCCATAAGGAATGTCTTTGCCTGGTCAGGAAGCAGGAAGCAAGAAGCAGGCCTTAAGCCCACAGGTAAGTGGTTTTTAGTTTGTTTTTTCTTTAGTTAGCAATCTGGCCTTGAAGACACCAGGGTGACACACAACCAGGCAGATGCTGACATACACCAGGGCAAACAAATAACTTCTACTGAGTTTTTCTTTCAATGTTTCTTTCAATGTTCTTCCTGAGCCCCCCTGCTTGTGGGGGGTTCTGGAATCCTCACCTGCCTGTCCTGTGTTCCACTTTCATTGTCCCGCTCTCCCGTCTCTCCTGTCCCCTCCCTGCTCCAGCATTGTCTTCACATTTCCATTTTTTCAAAATTCTTTGTTCTATCCAAGTGTGTCCTCCAAACTGTCCGCTTTGACCTATCCTGATTTTTTTTTTCCTTTTCAAAATTTGAAATTCATTTGACAATCCATTATTTACATTTAAGCTGTACAACATGTTGATTCAATATATTTTTCTATTGTGACATGACAGTCATTGTAGCTTTAGGGCCGGTAAAAATAAGCTGGGGGTCTCCCTTGTCCTTCTTAGTGGTGGTGTAGACCAGGCACTGGGTTTGGACGCAGAGTTGGAATCTTTCCTTGAATCTCCTGAGGTGAGTCATTCAGCTTCCCAAACCTGAAGATAAAATGAAAATGCTGCATATGAATGCTTCGTGGGGCAAGAAAGAAAGAAGAGGAGGGTGGTGAATTGGCAACCAACCCTTGCTGACTTTGGGTGGAAAGAGTGTGTTGGATATGATCTATGGAAGGAAAGTACTGAGGGAAGAAAAATTTCAGGTGACTTAAAAGATCTAACTTAAAAAGATCAAAATTAGAGATTCCTTGGATTCCCGGCTGGAGGTCGTCAAATGTTCTCGCAGAGCCAGGCCCTGCCCGGGGAGACACTCCAGGGGATGAGGGTCCCGGCTTGCTCCCTGCTCCCAGCACCCGGACAAGCTCCAGACTCAAGTCAGAAGAGAGGCCAGTGAATTCCTTCTCTAGGCTAAAATGCAGTCTAGAACAAAGAAGATTCCAGCAAGGAAAGAGCTCACTGGTAACAAGGTCTGCTCACTGAGCCGTGCGCGGGGATCTGCGCAGAGCGGTTCTGGCTGGTAGTTCCGCGGCGGCTGCGGGAGCCTCGGTTCTCGGCGCGTGCAAGTAACCGGGGGGTGGGAATTGTACAGGGAATATAACCTAAATGAAAATGCATACATTGTGCAAAGATGAAAAATGATGTAAGAATTACATAAAATAAAAAAAATAAAGTATGCCATATGGGAAAAAAATAAAGGCACAAATGTATTAATAATAATAATAAAATAAATCACCTATGGTACAAAAAAAAAAAAAGAGAAAACTAACTGTTAGGCAGTTTGGTCTCATTTCTCCATTGACAAGACAATTCATCAGCTGCCTACGGCCGACTTTCTTTAATGTATTTAAGGTAGTTGTCAGTTTGGCTTCATTTCTTCATTGACAAATAAGAAACCGGCTCTTTGCAAGCTGATGCCACATCAGTCCTAGTGGGCTTTGTTGTGACCTGGCGTGTCACACGCTCACTTTTAAGTGCATTAGAATATTTGTTTTGTCACGGATATTTGTACTCAAATACTTTGTATTTTGTTGTTAATTTTCCATGCTTTCCAACACGACTGTTATTTTTTGTTCTTTTCTCTTTTACCGCAAAATTGCCTTACGGCCAATTTGATAAAAAAGCAAAACCAAAACCAACACCAACAAAAACCCAAAAAACAAAGTTTGCAGAGAAAATGCTTTCGCGGCAAAACTAGCTAGAACTAGAGTATGTTTATAAATCCTTGATATACCTTCTCTCCCTAATTCCCACGCAGCTGCACAGTTAGGACATTGCTGTCTTCACAATTTCACAGGGAGGAGCCCAGGCAGCTCAGCATGAGCCGGAAGCCTCAGCTTCGGACTCCCTGGTGCACAGGCCCAGAAAAGGGCCCGGCCATGTCTTCTCACGCCTTGTGTTTTGTACATTTGCAAAGTAAGTTATTCTACTTGCAGTTAATTAAAACTATTCTCTCTTTTTATATGATGCCCCCTCCAGTACATGTCCCCTGGCGTCAAGTGACTTTGTATAGGGAAATGTCTTGTTGGGTGTAGATTGAGTTTAGATTATGTAATTTTGTGATTATGTGATTTTCGTTCCTCTGTTTAGTTCAGGGAACTCCCTATTGCAGGAACAGCTTCTAGGACTGCTCCTCCTGCTACCTTTCTGAGTCCCCCAATCATGGAGTGATGAGTGTGTCATGAAGGGTGAGTGTGTCTCGGAGGTGGCCTGGACATGTGTGGGCAGTGGAGGAGACACAGGTCTGCTGTGTATGAAGCTCCAAGCGACTAGAGAATTCTTGTGATTATCACACATGTAAAACTGTTAGCAGAGTCATTGATTCTCATCAACAGAAGGATGCTCCTGAAAGGAATATACTTGATCATGTAGAATATACAGTTATAAACATGACAGACATTGTATTTGTTTTTGATGACAATTGCAAGAAATAGAATGAATCTCAGTTGCCAAGTTTTTAGGGCACAGAATAATGGTAGTGCTATGTCTAGTGGATATAACTATGTGTGAAGTTGCATCTTCTTCTGTTCTTACTGTCAGTAATGAAAATATTTCATCAACCAAACCAGAGGAAAGATTGAATCAAGTTGTAAATATGTTACCAAATTGTCATATGAGGAGATAGTCAGAGCCCCCAAAGATAGGATAAGAGTTTTATCGAAGTGTGTTAGTTAATAAAGATGTTATCTTGGGCACTTGTTAGTGTGTGTGGTATTGTCAGCTCTTTAATATTGGTCATTTGCTATGAAGTCTTACATTCTAAGGAGTCAGTTTCATACCTAATTTTGTAGTCTTTATTCTTAAAGAGGACACATCAAATGTTATAAGTTTGAGATCCCACAAACCTGAATCTATCCTAAACAGAGTGGTTAAGTCACAAACTGAAGTCACAAATATAAGTGAGTCAACCGGGTTCTGATCCAATGGTGGCTTCATGGTGCCTCTCAGATTCCAACAGACACCCATCCACTGGGGCCTATATCAAATGCAGGCTCTGATTCAGGGGCAGTGGGTAGAGCGCAGATAATCTGACTCTGTCGTCCTGTGGGCCATACTCTGAGATGTCAGTGTCTTCAAGCTAATGCACTATGTGGCACGCTCCATTGCAGTGTAATAATGTCAGTATAATTGCTTCCTTATGAACAGGATCTAGCTTACCTCATTTCTTTTTTTTTTCTTTTCATTTTTTTTTAAGATTTATTTATTTATGCATACAAGAATTGGGTACAGGCCAGAGGTGCAGGGGAGTTGGGGATGAGAGGATTCACCAGAGACAGAGTGGGGAACAGAACAGGCAGATTCACTGAAGTACACTGCTGAGGGGAGGAGTGGGTAAGTCAGGAGAGGTCTGCTGTGCCATGTGCTGCGCTCCCTGGCCGGCTGGGGATCGAACTCGTGCTGCCGAGGCTGCAGACAGCTTCATAGGTTGCATCTTAACCCCTTGAGCCACCAGGGAGGCCCTCATCTCATTTCTTTACTAATCTCTCACTCCACTCCTGGAGATGCGTGTAGCCTTAAGTTTTCTAAGCACCACATTTTATTATGCAACTTCCATCTTAAACTTTATGGAACTCTTATGATGGATCAAGCAGTTTCCATAGACCATTATTTAACACTCCCAGGTACTTGGCCACAAGCTCCCAGATACTTGGCTGCAAGGGAGCATCACTCTATCTTGTGAGAACATTGCCCTTCAGGGAGGTCATGTGATTTGCTCGAGGGGGCAGGGTCAGTGGTTGAACTCACATATGCAGCTCCACCTGCCCTCCCTGACTGGTGGCTAGTGGATTCTGAAGAATCCTGAATTCAAACCTGTATCCCCAAGAAGAATGTCCTCTTGAGCCCCCTACCCTCAGTGGGAGCTGTCCTCACCTCACCTCCCCCAGATCTTCTCTGCTTTAGGATTGGTTCAAAATGCTGCTTGCAACCTCAAGAGATGGCAGACAAGCACTGGGTTTTCCAATGTGACAAATGTAACCTGGCTAACCTCTGTTTGCTCGGTTTTCTTCCTCTTTGGGATAATTCCTTAGCTTGATTGGGCATCAGTTTCCTGGTCTATTATATGGCCTTAATATGCCCCATAGGGATTTTTTTGAGGGTTAAATGAGGCATTATATGACAAGTTACATGATATTACTTGTGTTGGCCCTATGACACCATGGAAGTGGTCATTGTTATCTCTGAGTTACACTGACCTTGGCAATCAAATGAGTACTGCTTATAGCGTGTAGGCCAGGCTTCCTTTTTCTGATGTGTGTTAACAAGACCCTGTGTTAAACCCAGGACATCTGGAAACATAGCAAACACTCAGCAGAGTGCTGAGCAGAGGCTAAGGGCTTGGTGGCAGCTAATTGTCCCCTGGCCGATGTCAGCTTTGCCTGCCTGTCCCTCTTAGCATGTTTGAAGTTGTGTAGCTGGCTGACAGCCTCTGACATTCTCTTCCTGCTGCAGTCTTCCCAAATATACCAAGAATCCCAGCCACTCTGCCTAATCACCACAGGTCCTCCTGATGACAACAAGCTGCAGTGATTTTATTTGTTGTCTTTAGAGTGCATGTAGCAATATTTTTGGAGACTTTAGATGTTTGTCCTATGAATACATTTTCCAGAAGAAAATGCCAACAGATGGGGGCAGGCTGTGTTTCCTGGCTGTCCTGACCCTTGAAGGTTTCTCTTCATTAGCATCCCCAGAAGGACATGTAACATGATGATTGTAGTCTCAGGAAGTCCTGCCTCAGGCTCTGTAGCCCCAGAGGTCTGGCATCCATGTGTGGGTCCGGTCTGGCCTGGATCTGGGTTATTTTAAGCTGCTCCTGCAATGCAGCTGCAAATCCAGAGAAAGAGGCTCACAAGCCTGCTCACTGGGGAACAGCTTGCTAAGCACACACTGTCATTGGCATAGAGAGCAGGCAGACAATGCATTTACAGTCATTCCAAGAGATTCATTCTGCTGAATGGCCTCTTTAAGGCACACCTCCCATTCCTTTGGTGCCAATAGACTTAAAAAAAAAAAAATCCCACTGGTAAATTTCAAAATGCTACAGGTAAAAATAAACTGCTTCATTTAGTTCTTTTGTTATTTGTTTGGAGTTTTGTGTATTTCATTAGAATTATTTTTGCACCTGGTTCTGTCCTTTGGGGAAAGGGAGAGTCTAGGACTAGATGAAGGAGATGACCTCAACTGTATTCCATGTGAAGAATTAACTTTAGGACCGTGCCAGTGAAGCCCTGGGAATGCAATTTGCTTACTCATCCACTTCTTAATTTGGTGTCTGAATCAACAGACTTTGGCCAGAAAGAGTAAGAAGGGACGTTGTGAAATTTCCTTTCTTGGAAAGCTTTGTTTAATAGGCACCTGTTAGTACTGAATGTCAGACAGAACTCTGGGCTCAGAAGAGTGAATTCCATAATCTGAAATTCCTTCTCATAATCATTTCCACCAGGCTAACATTAAAAATTTCAAGCCTTTCTGCTTTGTTTCATTCATTCATTCAGTCAGTCAGTCAGTCACATCACTGCTTATTAAATGTGAACTATGTGCTGGTACTCTGGGGGTACTGTCCTGCCCTCCAGTGGCTTGAAAGTCAGTGTGGGAGACAGACATGTAGATAGCGTGGTCAGGGGCGCTTTGAGGAAAAAGGCCAAGGTCAGCGGTGCACGGGACAGCACATAGTCAGTTTGGGGGGACAGTCAAGGCTTCCTGAAAGGAACCAGGATAAATAAGTGGAGCTGCCCAGAAAGGAACTTTGGAGACTAGAGATCTGTAAAGATATTTTTAAAAGTGTGACAAATGGTACCTCATGGAAACCCTCTTTCCAACCTCCTTGCAGTCTTAGAGACCCATTGCCTGTGAAGCAGTGGAGGCTGGCAGCTCTGTGGAGGCATAGGACGCATTGACCTTTGCCTCAAGAAGGATGTGGGTGACACCTGAGGCTGTACACCCCCACCTGAGACAAAGAAGACTGTTTGCTGAGGTCACAGTCAGCTACATGAAGGGAAAGCCTGAGGCAGAAGTCACTGGAGCTCTGCTTCCTCCCGTTTGTTTTTCACTTGCTTCCAAGTATCGACTGAATACCTGCTACACTTGCTTCTCTTGTCTCTGGGGAGACGGCAGTCTGAGCACAACCAACTGCTGCCCCTTTGGACCTTTATACAGTGGGGGAGAGTGAGGATCAACGACAAGTCAGCCTGTGGTGTGTCACGTGGGATGGAGAAAGACAAAGAAAATGAGACAGGGAGTGCAGGGGTGAAGCGGGGTGACAGGAGCACACTGACAAGTGACATTTGAGCAAACACTCAAGGGAGTAATCCAGGTGGGTTCCTGAAGTCAGTGTGAGTCCCGGCAGGAGAGATTTCAGTGCAGGCACCAAGGAAGCAATGTGCTCCATGTGTTCATGGAGAGGCCAGGGGCCTGGAGGTGGGATGTGTCGGGGCAGGAGCACAGGGCCCTGGGCCTGAGAAAGGAGGGTCTGGGAGATTCCAAGCCTGAGCAAGAGGAGGAGTCCCTGGAGGTGGGCAGAGCGGTGGCATGTTGTGACCCATGTTTTAATATCAGTTCCCAATCAGTGGAGGTCAGTGAAGGTCCAGGCTTCTGAGCTGAGCAAAGTCGGGGAATTGTGGAAATGGATCAAGCAAAAATATTTAAAGAACATCTAGTTTGTGAAAGATAATTTATTCAGTACTTTGATTCTTATCCCGAAGGACCTCTGGGTGAGGCGGAGCACATGTGTGTGCACAGGGATGACAACCCAGCGAGGGCAGTACATTGAGGAGGGGAGGGCTTCAGAGGTGGTGTTTGGAAGGACGAGGAGGAGGAGCTGAAGCGCAGCTCAGGTGCCACAGGTGTCGGGGTGAGCTTAGTGTGTTTCACTTGTATCTGGAGAGTTGAAGATCACATTAAGCAGAGGTGAGCCCTGATAGCCTTTATGGGGGCAGGGGAAGGGGAGTCAGAAAAGCATAACCTGTCTCATTTGGGAGGAGGAATGTAAACATCTATTATAGCACCTGCCAAAATGAAAATTTGAGCTTTACTTGGAAAACTGCTGGTCAGGATTTGGCATGGGAAGTAATCTCAGCCAAGCATTCAAAGCAGCGATTTCAGACCACAGACACCGACAAGCCAAGGCAATAGGTGGTGGGTGCTTCAGTCAGCTTTTGTTACTTAACAAATCACACAAAACACAGTGGCTTGGAACAAGGATTTGTTATTCCTCATGGTGATGCTGGCTGGGAGAATCATCAATGGGACTGGCCTGGTCTCATTCTGGTGGCTGTATTCAGCAGGGGGCGTGGCCTGGAGATGACCACAGTTGGGATGCTGGGCCTTCTAGGCCTTTCCATGCAGGGTTGAGGTTTTATTATTACTCACGTATGATGAGGCCAGTAACTCAAGAGATGATTGCCATTGAAAAAAACGTTACACTCACAGTTCCCAAGAGAGAGAGGTCAGTCAGACCACGCAACCACGTGGGGAAGTCTCAGGAGTGAAGGAGACAGAGGAATGTGGGCTGGAGTGTTTATTGTGGATTCTGTGGGAAGGAATGGTGAGGTGAGTACATAGGTTTAGAACTGACAAGTTTGGCTAAGTTGAGCAGGGTCTGACACATAGGGACTGTCCTTCATGATCTAGACGCTGGCTCTGGGGTGATCAGGGCAGGCAGAAGTGTCCCAGAGGCAAAAGTCTAATAGAGGAAGTGATCGGGGTGTGGGCTCTGGACCGGTTGGTTGTGTAAGACAGGCACGCTCATGGAAGGGTTCCTACCGCTTCTAGGAGTTGGCTAGCCCTGGGAAGGTTAGGCCCTCATGGTGAACAAGCAGATGGCAAAGCAATAACAGAAGACTGAAAGTAAGACATGTGGTTAATACAGGCCTCTCCCACAGGGTCTTTCACTAAGGGGTCTAGAGTGGGCTTCCTTAAATGATGTCCAGGGCAATTCAAGGGAGCAGGAACAGAAGCCAAGAGCTTCTTACATCCTAGTCTTAAAGTTGTACACTATCCCTTCTACTGCATCCTGTTAGTCAAAGTAAATCCAGAGCTGCCCCAGATTCACACTTGCTGAGAGGAGAGGAAGACTTGCCATATGGGCTGGGATGGCTGTTGCAAGTGGTCTACCAGTCTGGTTCTAGAATATTGCTATGATCTTTCCGAATCAATCAGATCTAATAGGAAGGGCAGAAAGAAATTGAGTTCCAGCTCACTGGCCTTTGTTGGTGTATGAACAGGGTGTAATTTCTCTCCCACAGTTGGTCCCAGCATTGCAGGTTGGTTGGATATTTGCCAAAGCCCGCAGGGAACTTTTGTTCTTTTAGAGAAAGCTTGGCATGGCTGTGAGCTGCTGTCCCCCAAAGCCCTAGAGGCCTGGCGTCCCAGGAAAGGGCCAGCCTGCTCTGGAAGGGAGCCCAGCCCTATTTGCAAACTATTTGAAGGCCTTAGGGTCAGGCTCTCTCATACTGTTTTCTTATCATTAGCTAAAGTAACCCTATAACTTCCCAATAAAGTGCAGATGCTTTATTATAAAAGTGCCATTTGTAAAGCGTATGGAATTGGGCCAGTAATAGTCAACATTCCCATCAAACATCTGGGCCAGTGAAGCACTTTCTCAACTGTTCTTTCATTTGTTTTTATGATTGTCTAGGGAATAGGTGTCATTATGCAAGTTTTTCCTATGAGGACATGGAGACTCTGGCAGATCAGGGGCTCACTGGGATGTCTAAATTGGCTCAAGGTCCTAGGAACTGCCCTGGGCCCTTGTGTGAGGTTATCAGAGCCCTACCAGTCCTCCTCCACTTCACATCCAGGTTTCAGTGAGTCACTTCTGTTCCCCATAACCCACTCTCTGTCTGGCTGTACTCATTAGGAGATTATTTCTCCCTCTGAATCAGGTGCTTTGGAGAGTCCTCTTCATGCACTAAGAATTTAACCTTTGCCCTGGGATACTGCCCTGAAACCCCCAACTGTATCCCACCCCTGCCTAGTGCTCTCCCTACCTCTTGTTCCAAGGGCCTACTTTTTCCTGGAAGACAATTAAAGTCCCTCAAGAACACACAACCTGTGAAAAGTTAAACTGGCTTTAAATTCAGGCCTCTAAATCACCTGTGGGAGACAGCGCATATTCTTCCTTGGCGCAGAAGCTTCATTTTTGTGAGTCATTTGTTCTGCTTCTCAGACTCTGAGCGAGACGCCCACCTGTCTGCTTCAGAACCTCCACCACTGTAGCCATCCCTGTCAGTCTTATTTGAGAAGAGAAGGCTGAGTCACTGCTGAGTCACCCTCCAGCATAGTACACTGTCCTCAGACACGCAGGGACATTGATGGAGGATAATGATGACAGCCTCTCACAGTAAGACCCTGTTTCTTTGGGAATCCGAGCATAGTTTGTAAATGCTGCTGGCCTGTGATCACATTCAGCATTTCCTAGAGCTTGGAGGCTTCTGCAATCCCTTGGGGACTCCAGGGTTTTCATAGCTGCTATATCTTGGGATTGCCCTCCAACTTGGAGGCTGACTGTGCTCCTAGTCTTGTCCCTGGACTTGGGTCTCTCAGAATTTCCTTTGTGCACAGAGGTGACTTGCCTGTCAGAAAAAAAAAAAAATCTCAGAGAGCTACAAAAGAGAATCCACACTTCCCTTAGGATGGCTTCACAAAGATGCTGTCCAACGATAGGGTCTCAAGAGCATCCAGGCGTGATCTGGGCAGGTGCCGAGACAACTGGGAAATCCTGCCTCTGTGATTGCTGATCCTGAAGTCCCACCTCTGTGGCCACTCCAGCTGATGGCTCTTTTCCCCAGAGGTGGACAAACTCTTTCTCCCAGCACAAGTCACCTTCAACTTGACTTCTGTTTGGGGATCTACTCTGATTGTTTTGTGGTGTTGGCATTTCCCCTTAGGAATGTCAAAGTCAAAGGGGGTGACATTCCCCTTAGGAATGTCAAATGTCAAAGTCAACAGGGGGTGACTTTGACCTCCCCTGAGTGACATTTTGGCTGTATCCAGAGACATTTGTTATTGTAACTGCTGGAGGAGGCACTACTGGCATCAGTGGATGAAGGTCAGAGATACCACTGACCCTCCATCCGTGCACAGAACAGCCCTCCACAGTAAAGAATTATCCCATCCAAAATATCAAGAGGGATGAGGTTAAGAAACACTGCCTATCACGACACAACCCTTCACTCAGTAAAAGATTCTTCCCCCTCATTAGTACCTATCACAGTACCTTGTACATGAGCCATGCTTGTTTTCTTTCTCCTGAACTAGAGCCTCCTTTTCCCATCCATTCATGTAGTTCCTATTCAAGTGCAAGGAAAATGATTTCTTACCATGATCCGTACTATCCACTAGCTACTGGAAGCCAGGTGATGTTTTCACAGATCTACCTCTTAATACTCATGGATTATAACAACAACCTTATGGTCATCATAAGATTTGCATATAAAATAGCCCATGAGCTGTTATTAGTGAAGTGCCTCTAGCCCAGCCCCACCTGAACCCAGTCCCTGCCATTATTTTTTCCTTACCTCTTAAGTAGGCAGCACTACAGCTGCTCCATGGACTCATCACCTCTTCCTCTGCCTCCGCCTCTTCGTCACCATGAGCACTATCAGGCTAGCCCACAAGTACTTTTAAGTCCATGATAATGGTGGTGAATGGGAAGCAGCTTTGCAGAGCCTCACTGATAGTGTCCTGGATTTGAGTGTGCAAAAGTGCAAGCACATTCGATGTGAGCACATTTTTATTAGGAGTTTTGGTATCTGAACCTCTCGCGACCAGGTCCTTCTTTCTAACACACACACACACACACACACACACACACACACACACACACCCCACTTTGTCTTTTACACTTTTCAACAGCCATGAATAGAGCCTGGAAATTGCCCCTTCCTCTGGCGGGTCAGAAATTAGGATTTTGCGTGTTTTAACTTATCCCTGACTCAATGAGATGCTCAGGACCTCTTGCATCTAAACCTAGAGATTGGGGCAAAGAGAAAGAACCTACCTGGGGTAGGGACAGGTACTTAGAGGGCAGTTTGTCCTCTATTTCGTGGGTTTCCCAACTGTCTAGTGGAGAAAGCAGCAGTCTGAAGTGACAGCTAAAGTACTGTCAGACATAATGCAGTGACTGTTCCTCTCTGTTCCTCAGCCACCTCCTCCCAGAGCACACTTAGGAAGAGTTATGAAGTGTCACACTGAGAAGCAAGACTCGAATAGTAGTGAAAACACTAGAGCTAGTTATTACTGATCATTTCTGTATGTACCTTATACATCTGCAAGAAGTTTTCAGGACCTAGTTAGTAATAAAGTGCCTTGAGATCACCTTGCCAATTCCTGCTGTTACTGTCTCTGCAGCCAGACTTTCTGAGTGTAGTCCTAAATGCGTGCTTCCTGGTTACTCAGACTAGAGAGGAAGTGCACTATGCCTCCACAATCATGTATGTGTGTGCGCACGCAGACCTACCAAAATCCCAGTTAGCTGGTGGTCGACACCTAGAGTGGGTGCTATAGGTGCCCTGCCCAGGTCTCTTACTGGATGGATACTCTCACCTCCCAGCTTCTGTGAGCAGCTGCTCAGGCACTGCCCCCTTCTTGAAGAACTGCCCTTGGCAGGACAAAAACCACCATGCTCTGAGGATTACCCGCTCCTTGGCATTCCATAACCCAAAACTGATGGTCAACTGGACCCTAATAGTTACGTGTTTCTGAAAATACATGACTCCAGAACATAGTGGCTTAAAATAACAATAAATATTATTACCTCACAATGTCATAAGTCAAGGATTCCAGAACAGCTTTGCTGAGTGTTTCTGGTGTGGGTCTCTCGTTAGTTGCAGTCGGAGGTCAGCCAGGACTGCAGTCCTCTGGAGCCTTGACTGGAGGGTCAGCTCCCAAGTACCCGCCCACCTGGCCAGCAGAACAGTGCTGGAGGAGGGCACGGTGCTCAGGTTCTGTGACAGGGGTGGTGCCCAGGGCTGCGTGAGAATCTTCATGGCCTGGTGGCTGGCTTTCCCCAGAGGGTGCAGTGGGGGGAAGCAGCCAGATGAGAACAGGGCAGAGAGGCAAAGCTTGTGCTGGCCCTCCAGAAGGCATCTGGCACCCCTCATGCCTCACTCTAGTCCTTTGAGGCAAGTTACTAAGCTCTGTCCACAAATCACTAGGAATTAAGCTTTACCTTTTGTTGTTGTTTTTAAAGTTCTATTGTTTTGCCACTAGTTTATGTAACTGTATAATTTTGGGAGTACAGCATCACGCCTCTGTATGTGCACGTGCCTCACTCACTCAGCCCCACTGCCTATTCAGGGCCATAGCCCGCCCTTCCCTTACCCTGCCTCTATCCCCCCATCCCCTCTCATAACCAGTATATTAATCATAGAGACTAAGAATTATTCTTGTCTTGCCCATATGTTCTCTTTGGTTATTTGTATTCCACAAATGAGCCAGACAATTTGGTATATCTTTCTCTTTCTGAATTATTTCACTTAGCACAGTTACCTCAACAGCTATCCTATTTTGTCCCAAAGGGCACTATTTCATCTTTTTAATAGGGTAGTAGTATTCCATTGAGTATATATGCCACAATTTTTAAAAATATTTAATTTTATATAATTCTTACATCATTTTTCATCTTTGTACAATTATGCATTTTCATTTTGGTTATATTCCCCATACAATTGCACCCCCCCCCTTATTTTAACTCTAGTTCTTCTTCTCCCTGCCACTCCCTAATCCCCCCCCCCCATAGTGTGTCTCTGGTTTATAGTTGCTTGTTGATTTTGATTATTACTTTGCATTGATTGGTCTTTTTCCTGGTCTCTTATTTAGGTTTTCTAAATTCCTGCTATGAGTGAGACCATCCACTATTTTTCTTTTTCTTTCTGGCTTATTTCACTGAGCATGATCCCTTCTAGCTCCATCCATGTTGCTGCAAACTGCATGTGTTTATCTTTTTTTGATTGCTGAGTAATATTCCATGGTGTATATGTACCACATCCTCTTGATCCAGTCATCCATTTTTGGGCATTTGGGTTGTTTCCATATCTTAGCTATTGTAAACAGTGCTGCTATAAACATAGGGGTGCAGGTGCCCTTTGGAATTACTGTTTTCTGTGTCATTTGGGTAAATACCTAGGAGTGGAATTGCTGGATCATATGGAAGCTCTATCTTTAGTAGGTCAAGAAATCTCCACACAGCTCTCCACAGTGGTTGGACCAGTTTGCACTCCCACCAGCAGTGCAGGAGAGTTCCTTTTTCTCCACAACCTCACCAACATTTGTTGTTGCTAGTTTTTTTTAATATGTGCCATTCTCACTGGTGTAAGATGGTATCTCATGGTAGTTTTGATTTGCATTTCCCTGATTACAAGTGATGTTGAACATTTTTTCATATGCCTGTTGGCCATTTGCATTTCTTCTTCAGAGAAGTTTCTTTTTAGCTCTTCTGTCCATTTTTTGACTGGATTATTTTCTTTGTTTTCGTTGAGTCTCATCAGCTCTTTGTAGATTTTTGTGATCAGTCCTTTATCATTAGTGTTGTGTGCAAAAACGTTCTCCTAGTCAATGGGGTTTCTCTTTGTTTTGGTTATTGTCTCTTTTGCTGTGCAGAAGCTCTTTAATTTGATGTAGTTCCAGTTGTTTATCTTTGCCTTCACAATCTCTGCTTGCTTTGGGTGATGTGCCTGTAAAGATGTCTTTGATGTGCATGTCATGTAGTGTTTCGCCTATATTTCCTTCTATGTATTTTATGGTTTCAGGTCTTATGTCTAGTTCTTTAATCCATTTTGAGTTGGTTTTTGTGCATGGTGTGAGGTAGTAGTCGAGCTTCATTGTTTTGCATGTAGCGACCCAGTTTTCCCAGCACCATTTATTGAACAAACTTTCTTTGCTCCAGTGCATATTCTTTGCTCCTTTGTCAAAGATTAGTTGACCATAAATCTGGGTTTATTTCTGGATTTTCTATTTGATTCCATTGGTCTGTGTGTCTGTTCTTGTTCCAATACCAGGCAGTTTAGATGATTATGTATGCCACAATTTTTTAAATCCCATCACCTGTTGATGGACATTTGGGTTGGTTCCATGACTTGGCTATTGGGAATAATGCTGCTATGAACACAGGAGTGCATAAATCTTTTCATATTGGTGTTTTCATATTCTTTGGATAGATACCTAGCAGTGAAATTGCTGGATCATATGGGATTTATTTTTTTTTTTTGAGGCATCTCCATACCCTATTCCATAGAGGCTGCACAAAATGACGTTCCCATCAACAATGAATTAATATTCCTTTTTCTCTACATTGTCACCAACATTTGTTGTTTCCAAGCTATTTGATAAAGGCTATTCTCACATGAGTGAGGTGGTATCTCTTTACCGTTTTGATCTGCATTTCCCTTATAACAAGCAATGTTGAAGTTCCACCTTTTGAAGGGATGAGGAACAAAGAATTAGAGGACTTATTTTAAAACTACCACAAGGACCAACAATGTGGAACACTCACTTCATGTGCTCAGGCTGTGGCTAGTTTCCTGCTGAGACTGCCTGTTTACTTAGCTTCCCCCTCCTGGCTTCCCTCCTCCTGCCTCCTCCTGAACATTTTCCCTTAATAAATTACTTGAACAAGAATCCACATCTTAGATCTGGTTTCTTTAGAAAACCTATACTTAAAAAAAAGAATTTCCTTCAATTTTCAGATTTACGACATTCTCAACATCCTTTCTTAGCCATCCAAAGGCTAAAATGTTTAAATTTCCGGTTCAGAAAGCATTTGGACGAAGGACGGCTTGCTTCCATAGCAACAGCAACAACATTTCTTAAGTCTTCTCCAATGCAGGCCTCAAGAAGGGGAAAATATGCTGTGATTCTCTTAAAGTGATGCCCCACCCTCCTAGTGTCCTATGTAGAAAATGGAACAAGGAAAGTTGGAAATGATTTTCAGTGCCGGTACTAATATTTTATGGATGGCCGCATTTTGTTGTTCATTCATCAGTTGATGGATATTTAGGTTGTTTCCACTTTTTGACCATTATAAATACTGTGCTATGAACACTTTCAACCAAGTCTTTGTGTGAACATGTTTCATTTTGGGTGGCCATGTGGAAGAGGATTGCAGAGTTAATATGGTAACTTTATCTTTAACATTTTGAGGAGCTGACATGCTGATTGCATCATTTTATAATCCCATCAGGAATGCATGAGAGTTCTAATTTCTCCACATCCTTGCCAACACTTTTATTGTCTGTCTTTTTTATTTTAGTGGTATCTCTCTGTGGGTTTGATTGCATTTCCCTAGTGACCAATGGTGTTGAGTAACTTTTTATGTAGTTATTTGCCATCTGTATATCCTCTTCAGAGAAATATCTATTCTAATCCTTAACTTATTTTTAAATTGTGTTGTTTGTCCTTCTGAAGTTGATTGTTAAGAATTCTGTATATATTATTAATTCAGTCACTTATTGGCCATTAAAAAAATCATATTTCCATTAGAGAAAGCAAAATCCCTAGAAGTGACTTGGCATTTGGGTTTTGGTTAGCTCAAGTCTACTTTCATTTATACATACTATTTTTTAAAAAGCATTGCACTTCCACAGCTTTTACTTGACTCACATCCATTCTGCCGACTGTCTCCTGCTCTGCTCAACAGTGATCACGCTCACACTCTTCACCTCCAAATATTGTTATTTGGAGCATCTACTAAGAAATAGCATCTGGAGGTTTGAAAATGAATGAGGCACAACCTTACCTTTCTCCTTCCATTTCTCTGTAATGGTTGGCTCTCCTCCCCAACCAACCTGCAGAATGCTTTCCTCAGAATATAATACACGAGATGCTTTGCCTGAATTGGGTACAGGAATCTCAGTTCCTCTATTCCTCAATCTTCTCCCCTCCCCTTCCAACCCAGGGATCCTGAGGCATATTCTTGGACTCCCCAAGCCTTTGCAAAGAGAGCTTGCAAACTCCTGCTCCAGGACAATCCCTGAAAGAACATAAACTCCTTAGCAAATCTGTTGGGAGACAAAGAACATAATTTAGACTTGTCATAAAATTTGCTAAATTTGACTATCTGTGTGCCCTTTGGCAAATATGAGTCTGACGGCTGAGGCAACTAATCCCTATGCATGTGGCAAGCTTCATAGGAAAGAATCAAATGAAATAATTCATTTGAATGTGGTTTGCAAAGTGTAAACTCTAAACAAATAGAAAGGTATTCCTTCGGTAATGCCCCTTCTTTGACAGACATTTCCAAGAATATTGAAGAGAAAGAACTTCACACTGATGGCTTCTCCTTTGATATACACTGGCTGAAACATTTCTGGCTGCTATGGCTGCTAGTGCTTGCCATATAGGTTTAGAACATTAGGTCTGTTACTTATAATCTGTGTCTGGCCAGTGACCTGCTACTTCCCTTGTTACAGCTAAAGGATAAGCCTCCCCAAGGTGTCCAAAATAGGCCTTCCCAAAATGTTTCACTTTGGCATATGCATTATTTCAAGCTAATGTGATTGAGTTCCTGTGGGTTGAAGAGAAACCTTTTACCACTCCCTTAACTACCAGGAAGAATGAAAAGTGGGGGTGTTACCCAGATTTAGGGTTATCTCCAAAAATAACCTTTCTACGAGAGAAGCCAATCTATATGGCAGGGGAGGCATTTGGTTATAACGAATCTGGTCCTGTTGTCCTGTGAGCCTGTCTCCTCTCCTCGAATTTCCAGTCTAATTCTTAGCTTTGTTTTTGCCCCCATTTATTTTAGATTTAACAGCCCTATAAAGTCTCCATATGTGTGTTATTAATTTTGAAAATTTTGGGCCTCCCCGGTGGCACAGTGGTTGAGCACTGGGTTGCGAAGCTGCCCGCAGCCTCTGCAGCGCCAGTTCGATCCCCGGCTGCTCCCCGGCCACCAGAGGAGGGTCCCACATGGCGCGCAGACCTCTCCTGCCGCCCGCTGCTCCCCTCAGCAGTGTACTTCGGTCCTTCTGCCTGCTCTGCTCCCCGCTCTGGCTCTGGTGAATTCTCTCACCCTCCCGCGCTTCTTACTATACCCAGTGCTTGTATAAATAAATAAATAAATCTTAAAATTTTTTTTTAAATTTTCTCCTACTAATTTATTTGATGTTAGTTTGATTGCTGGATGAGTGAGGGCCACCGTGAGTGGGCCTTCATCTTTATCCCAAGAGACTTGTGCATGAGGTTCGCGGGAGGAAAGTGCTGTGCGCTCAACTTTGGAGGGGCGGGCGGTGTAGACCTAGTTTATGCTCAGTCATTCTTTCTAAGTGCATCCAGACACTTAACCTACACCATGGTGGGGGAGATGGACTCTGAGAAGAACCCCCCCTCCCATCTTCAACCCTCATTCATCACTGCTTCTCTCTCTCTGACAACGCACCAGATCCAGGGCTTCATCACATCTTGGGATGAGGATTAAGTATACTTTTTCTAAGATTCTTTACCCTTCCTCAAGGTGACGGATGGAACAGTGGGGTGCAACGCAGGGAAGAATGCCTCCCCAGATAGTCTCCTCTCTCATGTTCTCTCTCCCCCAGCTCTGCCCTCTGACCCCAGAAGGATTTATTATTGCTGCTTATTTATTTCTTTCTAAATCTCCTCTCTGTATGACTCTAGCATCATTCTATAAAATTTAGATTTAACATTCTCTAGACTCTGGTTAGTAAGAATCATAGGGGAGGAAAAATAATTTTCCCTCCACCGTTCTAACTTCCTAGCTGAGAACTCTATAATAAAATATGAGAAAAGCAAACAAGTTTATTAACTTTCTCTTTTGTTAGCAGATGTCTTTAGACATTAATTAAAAGATAAACTGGGTATATTAATATGTTTAAGCATTTACTTGAGCAAAAATCAATTTGAAGCTGGCAGTGCCAAACAAGAAGTGATTGGGGATACTCCATCAACAAAAGGTAGGAAAGAGACTTTTCCAGGGGAAAATAAAAGTGGAAGCAAAGCAAGGGAACTATTTCATTGGCTGTAGCTTATGCATTTACCTTATTTGGGAAAGCTTAGGTGGCTCTTTGTGATTGGTTGTCCTTAGGTTTGCCTGTAAGTTGCTAAGGCATCAGAAACATCGCAGTCTAATGGCCTCCTTATTTAATTAAAGAACATGTATATCTTGACTGAAATAATCACTGCTGTGAAGTAATTTCAAAGCTTAATAATAGAGAAACTTACAAAGTGCCCAATGAGGACCTAAGCCTGGAAGACCATAGTCAAATTTCTCTGAGTGATTCGCTCACCCCCTCAGAGCTTTGGCCTCAGTTTATATAAATAAGTTACATGCACATAAAGGAAGTATAACTGTTGTTCTAAAAAGAAAAGACATCTAGTTAATTTCTAACATTTTTAGATCACTAAAGGAGTCATAGCATTCTCAGAAAGTTGATAAAGGAGAAGCACTATTTATAACTTCAGAGTGAGCTCTTGATTTTACAGAGTCAATTCAAAACTATCTGGGATGGGAAGGTTATTTGACTCTCTTATCCTAGAGAAATCCCCCATGGATATGGGGCTGCACTCAATCTTATTTGACTCTCTTATCCTAGAGAAATCCCCCCATGGATATGGGGCTGCACTCAATCTTATGTTCCATCTCCCAGCAACTTGTGAACATGACAGGGGTGGACATGGAATGAGGGCTTTCTAAGAGTGTCTTTGTTTCTTCCCACAGGGCTTTTCATAGTAGACAAAGATTGTTGTTTTGCTTATGCTAACCTCCGAGGTGGCCCTGATGTGTGGTCAGGGTAAAGGAGACATTTCCAGCAGAATGCAGAATTCTTCTCTCTGTCTTTTTTTTTTTTTAAAGATTTATTTATTTATGCATACAAGAACTGGGGTATAGGTCAGAGGTGTAGGGGGTGAGTGGATTCACCAGAGACAGAGTGGGGAACAGAACAGGCAGACTGACTGAAACACACTGTTGAGGGAAGCAGCGGGCGAGACAGGAGAGGTCTGCTGTGTCATGTGGGTAGCTCCCTGGCTGGTAGGGGATCAAACTCTTGCTGCAGAGTCTGCGGATAGCTTCACAGTGCTGTGCTTAACCCCTTGTGCCACCAGGGAGGCCCCGAATTCTTTTAGTTCACATCTAGCTCATATATACCTGGAAAATATCCAGGAAAAAAGAGTAAAACTCCCCCAAGTGTGCCCAGTTACCACCTTAAATACCATCTTCAATTAAAAACCAAAGTAAGATATTGGGATGTGTATTGTGTGGAGGTGATTTACAGGAGGATAAGATGAAGAAATGTTTTGTAAACAAAGGTTGCCCTGTCATCTAAATTTCTCAGGTGAAAAATTATCTCTGGGGATAAGGCTCTTCTTGGTACAAACCTCTTTTCTAATGCAAATTTACTTAAAAAATGTAGCTTTCCCTTATGAAAGGGTAACATCAACTCTGCCTTCAGATTCTCCTGTGTCTGCAGTTTCTCAAAATAATCAGCTCAAAATACTCATGCCACAACAGGCATATTTTGGGGTGACATATTCTGCTACCCTCCAGAATGTATAGACACTAGTTTCTTTCAAGGCCTTCTAAATCAGAAGTACATAGGCCTTCAATGCTCCTGCCTCTGCTTTGATTTCAGGAGATTCGATTAAGAAGGAAAAATAAAAATCTTGGCCCTTTTGATGACATCACATTTTGCGGTTTTTATTTTTGTGGGGTCCATGATTCAGTTTTTATGTTGGAAAGGGTACGTGATAAAAACAACTCAGGATTGTGTAAAACAAGGACAAGAAACTGTCTTGGTTTCAGTTCTCATCACTTAATTATTTACCAGCCTGAAATTTTTAGTAAATGAAGATTTTTTGTAGATGGAATCCGTGACAGTAAATTCCAAGATACTCTCCAAATTCTGTTTGTAATGAATTATATTGTAGTTTGAATTAGGAATGACATAGTGAATTTAGAAAACATTTAATCTATAGAAAAAAGCACATTTGGGAATGTAACTCACCTGCAAATCCCTGGAGATAAATGTGTGTGTGTGTGTGTGTGTGTGTGTGTGTACATGTATATGTTTACAAGTGTATATATACACACATATATTTGTATGTATGTATATATTTAAAGTAAAATTAAAAGAAATAAGCTCAGATCTGTTCTGGAAAGCTACAACTGTTTGGGCATTACAGAATTAAGAGATGCCTAGGAAAAGAGCAATCAGATGAACAGGCCAGCTCACCTTTCCACTAAGCAGTCCTTTGTTCCCCCAGGGACCAGAAAGCCTCCAGAATGAGGAGAAAGAACTATAGAATTGAGAATCATTGACAAAGTCTTCAAGAATTTCTGTCCCAGAAGACTCCCATTTTTCTCATGTTGTGGTCTGGTTACGGAAACACATACTCCTAATTCCCTTTAAGTAGGCAAGAAAATGAGCTACATAAGGAGATGCATTACTGGATTAATGTGAAGGAGAAGTTCAAAGCCAGGGACTTTAACAACAAAAACATCCATTGTCTAGAGTGTCCTGTCTAACCTGGTTGGGTTCTCAGCTAGTAAGGCAGGTTTAATAGAATGGATTTAATGTTTGAAATGCAAAAGATTTTGTTAAGGTCATTGCTTGCTATTCAAAAAAAGAAAACCTACCAAGAGAACAAAAATCAAGAAGGCTTGAATTACTATGTACCTTGATTCTCCTTGGCCAAGAAATTGCAAGCTGGTAGGATGAATTGTCCTAAGTCATGTTTGAGTAGGTGGACAAAATCATGGACTAGCAAGCCTGATCACAACATCCTGTCCAAATAATTTGGCCCACCACACTGACCTTTAGACGCCATGCTAAACAAAAAGCATTAGATCCTGACTAATGATTATCTCGCAATTTCTTGGAGGGAAAAGACTGAGAGCTCACAAACACAGTTGGAATGTATCTCACCTGCAAATGCAGGTAAGGCATTTGGAAGCAGTGCTCAGGCAATTGTCAAATAATTGTCCAGATTTCTTACTTAATTGTGTTAATTAAAAAACTAAAGGGGGTGGCCAACCAACCGCCAGCTGGTAGAAAGCATTCCTACTTGCAACCATTAATTCACCCAAAAGACCACAAGACAAACCTATATTTAAAGCAAAGTAAAGTTTATTGGGCTCTCTGCAATAAGTTTACCACCTATAAGACTCTGTAGTGTCTGAAAAGGGAAAATTAGTGGAGAAGTTCAAAGCCAGGGACTTTAAAAACAGAAATATCCATTGTCTAGAATGTCCTGTCTAACCTGGTTGGGTTCTCAGCTAGTAAGGCAGGTTTAATAGAATGGATTTCATGTTTGAAATGCAAAAATTCTTCATAGAGTTTTAGGTCCTGGGCTAAATGGTCTTGCAAATGGGAAACTTGGAATTGGGCAGATTTTCTGATATAATGACTTTGGATTGGTGGGCACAGAAAAAAACAATGTTGAAATTAGTTGTGAGGAACCAGGTCATAGTCTTGATAAATCAGCTACTTTAGTAGATTGACAATCTTATCTTCTAGAAACAAATTCTTCCCAGAGCAGAAGCTAATTCTTTTTTGTTTGGACTCAGGATTGTGTAACACAGGGACAAGAACCTATCTTGCTTTCAGTTCTCATCATTTAATTATTTGCCAGCTTAAACTTTTTAGTAAATGGAAACTTTCTGTAGATGGAACACATGACAATAAATTCCAAGATACTGTCCAAAATCTTCTTGCAATAAATTGTATTGTGGTATCTATGACTTGAATTAGCATTGACAGAGGGAGTTTAGAAAACTTTTTATCTACAGAAAAAAGTAATCTTTATTTTATTTTATTTTTTTTAAAGATTTATTTATTTTTATACAAGAACCGGGGTACAGGCCCGATGCACGGGAGGGTGAGAGGATTCACCAGAGACAGAGTGCCGAACGGAACAGGCAGACTGACGAAATACACTGCTGAGGGGAGCAGCGGGCAAGACAGGAGAGGTCTGCTTCACCTTGTGGGATTCTCGCTGGCCGACCAGGATTGAACCCGCACTGCAGAGGCTGTGGACAGCTTCACAGTACAGCACTCAACTGCCTGTGCCACCAGGGAGGCCCTAATCTTTATTTTAGATGCCAGCAGTGGGAAGGTTGAGAACATTAGTTCTGGAGATAGATGGGTTTCAAATCCTTGTTCTGCCATTCACTAGCTGCGTGACTTAAGTGTTGTGTCTTATTTTCGTCATCTTCAAAGTGGGAATAATGTAAGTACCTTAAATATTGAGAATTGGTGCAGCAGGTTGAGCGCAGCACTGTGAAGCTGTTCACAGCCTCTGCAGTGAGGGTTTGATTCCCAGCTGCCAGCCAGGGAGATACCCACATGGTGCAGCAGACCTCTCCGGTCTCATCCGCTGCTCCCCTAAGCAGTGTATTTCCATCCTTCTGCCTGTTCTGCTCCCCACTCTGTCTCTGGTGAATCCTCTCACCCTCCCATGCCTCTAGCCTGTACCCCAGTGCTTGTATAAATAAATAAATCTTTTAAAAAAAAGTGATATATATATTTATATACATATAAAATTTACACTGTAGCCTGGCATATATTAACTGTTCAACAAATGTAAATATTGTTACGTAGTAACTAGACAGTTATTTAAAACAAAGCCATCCATTGACTGGCTCTTTAACCCCAGCTGCCCCATCAGTGCTTCTTCCTTTTCTCCAGAGTCTACAATCATTTGGATACTTGTCACCTGTGTCAGTCTTACTCTATTCTTTCTCTAGATTATCCAAAACACTCTCCCAAACTAGCATATTTAGTGTAGAAGTTTTACAGCAAAGAGAGGAGAGTAATGAGTGCCATTAAATATCCAGGTACCAGGTGTAAAGCTGAACACACAGGAAGAATCTTCTGAAGGGGAAAAGGTTCTCCCATAGGGAGTTTTGAGTGACTCAAGTAGCATCATGACCCCCAAGTTCTTGTTATGCATTCAACATTAAGATTCATTACTAAACATAGTTATATCTTTTGTGTGTGTGTGTGTGTGTATGTGATAAAGACTTTTAAATCTACTCTCTTAGTAACTTCCAAATGTACAATACAATAATGTTAGCTATAGTCTGTATATTGTTTATATACCCAGGATTTTTTATCTTATTACTGAATGTTTGTATCTTCTGGCCACCTTGATCCATTCTGCAAAACCCCCATCTCTGGGAACTGCCAAACTTCTTTGTTACTATTGTTACAGAACAACCCAGATATAAAATGGTTTGCCTGACTGTGGGTCCTCACTGCACGCTTAAAGGGGACTTATTAATGCTAAACTGCAAACACACACAAAAGGTTTATTTACAAGGGAAGGGGAAATGAAGAAATGAATAACTCAGAGAGAAAAAGAGGGAGACAAATTCGTAAATGCGTCCTACCCGTTCCGCTGACCTGGAATCCCAATGACCTGCCGAGCTGGTGAAAAACCGAGCACGCCGCATGGCCAAGAGGGCTAGCCTAGTTGCTTAACTCTACTCTCAGGTCCTCGCAACCTTCCCTTAGGGATCATGGGATTTGTAGTTCCCAGTGTCTTGATGGAGTGGGAGTGGAGTCCACAAAGCCTGTATGGAGTTTGCTCAGGACATCCTTTCCCCCTAACACTATGAGTTTTCTTTTCCTAGTAGATTCCACATATAAGTGGAATCCACATATAAGTGAGTTCATACAGTATTTGTCTTTCTGTTTATTTCATTTAGCATAATGACCTCAATATGTTTCCACATTGTCATGAATGGCAAGATTTTTTTTTTCTTTTTATGGATAATATTTTTTTTTCTTTTTATGGATAATATTCCATTATACATTACATGTATGTGTGTACACATTTCGTATATGCACACATATATGTAGTATATATATAAAGCACGTGCACACACATATGTATATATAAAACATGTTCTTTATACATTCTTCCATCAATAGACACTTAGGTTGTTTCCTTGTCTTGGTTATTTTAACAGTCAAGCTGCAGTGAACATGGGGATACAGATATCTTTATCTATTTTTTCATAGTGATTTCATTTCCTTAGGATAAATTCCAAGAATGGAATTTCTAGAGCATAAGGTATTTCTATTTTTAATTTTTTAGGAATTTTCAAACTCTCCTTGCCATATTTTTTAAATTCTTTGTTCTCATTGGACATTTATGTGTTGGCTTAGTTTCAGGTGGGACAGACTCCAAGCTGGGATCCTGTGTATGAGTAATAAGCACTAATAAGGGCAGAAGTCACTCTCAAACCCAGGTCATGTGACTCCAAGAACTCTAGTTACCACAGCCATCTTTCCCTGTCCTGACGCGCCATCATCCTGGGATAACATGAGATCAATTCTTAATTTTGTGTTTCTCCCAATACAGGTTGTGGGTAATTTCCTTATTTACTGTTGAAATGTTGGGGGTAAGTGGGTTTTTCCATAAACAAATTGTCACAGTGGTAAAATTCTGGCCTGAGAGAAATTCTGTTGTCCTTCCCTACATCTTGATCAGTCCTGCATCTACAGTAGTCAGTAACCAATGTGACTAAATACTAATGTTGTCACTAATTGATAGTGATTAAGTACCTATTACTCCAGGTTGCTAATGTCTCTCTAAAACTTCTAGAATAATGACTACACAATTTTTTTAACTTTGTAATTATTTATAAGTAATTTCAGTTACCAAAAAAAAAAAAAAGCAAAATGGACAAGAGCTAGAATATAAAATGGCAAAGGAATGACTGTATCAAGGGAAGCAGAGCTCACATGGTGGAGGGTGGGGGTGGGGAGCTGCAAGTTTAATCAACCCAGACCAAGTTCCATTGAGATGTCATTACCTGTTGTGTCATATACTGCTTATAGTTTTCCCTCTGCTTTCTTCAAACTTTATAATATTTACACTTTCAAAGAATAAATAGAACCATCATGTATGTTTTACAGTTTCTGAAGTTATTTTCATAGACGGTAGGAAGTTTTTTCATGGTTCTAATGGTGGTTGTTTCCCCCACTGTGGTGCCCCTTCAACACTTTTATAACTGCTGAGTTGTTCCAGAGTTGGATATGGATTATGACATATTCTGACCATGTTTTGGTATTTCTGCTTATTTGACTTTTTTTAAAGATTTATTTATACAAGAACTGGGGTACAGGCCAGAGGCACGGGAGGGTGAGAGAATTCACCAGAGAGAGAGAGCAGGGAGCAGAACAGGCAGATCAACTGAAATACACTGCTGAGGGGATCAGTGGGTGAGACATGAGAGGTCTGCTGCACAATGTGGGTATCTCCCTGGCCAGCGGGGAATCGAACCCATGATGCAGAGGCTGCAGACAGCTTCACAGCACTGCGCTCAACCCACTGTGCCACCAGGGAGGCCCCTGTTTGACTTTTAATTCTTAGGATGCTAGTTTTTTCCTTTAGCAACTTATACAACCCAAGTTAAAGAGAAGTTAAGAAAAATCATGCAAATGCTAATGTTTCAATGTTATTATTATTTAATACTCCTTGAAATCATACAACAGACTTATCTTACACTTGTGGATAATGTCCCCATATTCTCTTTCACGAAATTGATAGGAAGCAGCAATATAAAAGTCCAACAGTCCTATTCCATAAATGTTACCAATCAATCATACATTTGGCAATATAAATATTAATTATTGACTGCATCCAAGGGCAACTAAATAATCACAGAATCACAGGCTGAGCACGTATTAAACATTTAATGAGACTTTGATGAGTGATTGACTACTTATATAACTCTAATGAGATCATATATGCATGTGATTCAGTCCTAGAACAATATCACATTCAAAGAAATACAGTTCAATGGTATACAATCATTTAAAATGAATTTTCATTATTTTTCTTTTCATTATTTAAATGATGAGTCTAAGTTTAACGATGACCCACTCTTTTACCACACACCCCCTGACAATGCTTTCCATCCTCTCTTCTTTTTCTTGTTATTCTCTCATGGCCTGCTCTTTGGCACGTCTCACTCACTAATGCCCCTCCCAGCACTGCTCCAGCCCTGGATGAGCCAACCCATATGCCTCTCTCCTCCCTTTCTCCGCCCAGGCAGATAGTATAGATGGGTTCCAAATTCTTCCATTCCTCTGCCCACCTTTCTAGTCCATTCAGTTCCCATTCTCTGATTTTAAAAAGTTTGTTGTTGGCAGGAAGAGTAAATAATTTTTTTCACCTTGTCCTCTATACCCTTTCAGGCTCTTAATGTTAAACCTTTGATGGTAAGTAACAGGGGTGACAATCTGTTTTGTTCCTAAAACACCACAGGAGAGCTTCCCATGTTTTCCAGGATAAAGCCACCATTGAGTGGGAGGCTGTCTCCAGTCTCTGCATCCTTTCCTGTGACATGTCCAGTCACGGGGGCGCGTCCCAGAACACTAGACTGTTATCCAGTCACCTTCAGCCTCCTCAGACTAAGCAGTCGCAGTTTGTCTAATTTCTCAGCCTGGGCCTTAATCATTGCAGGCCATTTTCCCCAACTTTCTCCAAGACCTTGGCTAGAATTTAGATTCCATTAACCAAAAGGACTCATTATTTTCCCATGACACCCATGAACTGTGGGGCCTCTTGCTCAAGTTTAAGGTGTAATCACAGTAGAGAAAAAAAATATTCTTGAGCCTTTCCACACATAGAACTTTCCTTTTAATGGTTAGTTATGTATTTTGTCTAAGGTGGAGGTAGAGTAGGGACTGACTCTTTTCCTTTGTTTTTCAACTTTGTATAACAATAAATGTTACCTTCTAAAAATGATTCCCCTATGCATATCATCATTACTTAATCTCTCAGACATCTCTATCAGGCTTTCACAAACAACCAGTTCTTATTCCCAAATACTTTCGTGTTCTATGTCCATGCCTCAGAGTAATAACATCCAGGGAGGAGAAGAATAATTACAGAGAATTTTTCAAGTACATCAGTTGCCGTGGACCAGCCCAGAAGCAGGGGCAGAAGCTGCCACAATCAGTTGGTTCTCAGTTCTTTGTTCCCCGCTTTGCTTGGAATTCTTACTTCTTTGGGGTAGAAGGAATTGAATTTAAAAGTCAATAATCTAGGTACTTCAAAATTACAGCAGACGCCCACTGCCTTCCAGAAATAAGCACCCAGGAAGTCTACAGGCTCTGTTATTTATTACCCATACTTGTTCTATTACTAATGTTCTCAAATCACATTAAAATTTAAAATAGAAACTCCACAGCTTTGTTGACCACCTGACCTGGCCCCCACCCCCTATGGCATGTTAAAGCAAGCTAATAGAGGGGAAAGAGCTTTAATTCCAGTTGTTACAAAAGGACTTTTGGAGCTTGACTTGTCAGTGAGGATTAGCCTGAGGCATCCATAATGACTTGACAGCCTGTTTTATCCCTCTTGCCTTTATTCTTTAGAAAGCTCTTCCTGAGCACCCCTTTTGGGCCAAGGACCCATGTCCTCACTCCAAAACACCTTTAGGAAACCTTTCTTTGAGCATCTGGCATATTCTGTTAAAATGAAGCCTCATTTTTAGTGCCTGGTGCAAATCAGGTGATCTGAAATTCTGGTGGAACTAGGAGGATATGTCAGGGGTGGGGGTGGGGGTATAGTGAGAAGGCTGTAGGTGCAGGATGGCACAGGACAGGTTTTACATGATTCGAGCAGACTGAGTAAAAGAGAGTCCTGGAGCCCTCTGTGGCTTTCTCAGGCTTTTATTGAGCTTTTACATGTAATGCAGCAACCAGGTACACAGGTGGGCGCGGGGCGAAGGGGGCCAGTAGGCCTCCGAGGCCAGGGTAAGTCTTCACTCTGGGCTCCCTGGCCTTCTCTCTTCTCTCTTCAGTGCTTTCTTCTGCCTCTGTTTCTCTTGGGGCAATATCTCAATATTGCTGCCATAGCCCACAGAAGTAAACAATATAACTTAACAATGTAACAAATGCAGGTGCCCATATCAGGCATGCAATCAGGGCAGAAAAGCCTGAAAAATCATTTACCTGGCAAAGGTGAAGGGCACATATTTCATATGCCTTTAAAAGGCCACCACTATCTTAGCTTGAACCCATAGACCAAATCTTTCCCTGAATTTTAGAAATGTTTGATGGTTACATTCTCCTTTGGATGACCCAGGGAACACCCCAGTGTTCCCTCCCATCATTTGATGGATTGCTTCTGTATAGGGTGCTGTAGATAGTTCATCTAGTGCGTGGTGGAGACCCCAAAATCTCTGGTCACTCATGATGGTGATTCTTATTTCTTAGGGCTTTTCAGTTTCAGGAAATAGAAACCCACCTGAGCTAACATAAGTAAAAAGAAAAGTCTTACAAGAACATGGGAGAGTCTCACAGAGCACCATGTGGGGAAAGCAGCACCATGGTCCATTGACAGGGGAAACTAGTGTGCAAGAGCCCAGAAGCCCCTCGGCCTGGCTCTCACACCACTCTCTGTGTACACGTTTCCTTTCTTTCCCCTGCTATAGACAATTTTCTCTTTTCTCAGTTCACGTGAACAGGAGATGCCCATTGCTAAGAACTGCTGATTTTACAGTTTCTCTTCTGTGTGAGGCCTGGACACTCGCTGTCTCATCCTGAGAGACCCAGTTCTGCTCACAGCTCTACTCCCTAGTTCTCATTGACAAAAGTGGTTATGAAACTCAAACATCCTTCCAATGAGACTTAAATTTTTTTTTTAAAGTTTTTGTCTGTTAGTATTGTAGGTTCTAGAGCCAAGCCTCTCTCCTCGGTAAGGGAGATTCGGCTGTAAGTCTTAAAATCCCAGAATCTCTCAGTAAATACCTATCAGCCATTACTAGAGGCAAGAGCAAAGCCAGAGAGCTCCAATGCTACCATTTTTATATAGTGTCCCTTAGGAAATTCTGTCAAATACAATAAAATGTTAAGCAGAAGAAAAACAAATATATTATATAAATTTAATATATAACTAAAGAGGCTCACATAGGGAGAGTTACTGAATATGTGGTGAGAGAACTCCTAATTAACAATACAGAAAATATCATTGGTCCTTACCTCTCTCTATGTACCAAATGGTAATTTAATTCCATGTATGTTCCAGAGTTACACACTTTATAAACTATCAAAGAGGGGAAAAACAAAAGAAAAGACAAATGAATATTTATCAAACCTGTGTATGGAAGAGAACTTTCAAAATATAAATTTCTAGGGAGGAAAAAAATGAACATAACTACAGACTCTTTAAAAATTAAAAATGACCATAGTATAACTGAAATAAAATTATACAGGAGAGTAAAATCATACAGCACAACAAACAGCCGATGGGTGAAGAATTTGCAATAAATAAGACAGGATTTAATATCTTGAGTATATAAATACTTTATATAAATTGGTAAAAAAATGCTAAAAAATCTATAGTTTAATAAAAGGATATAAACTCACAATCCACACAAAGAGGAAGTGAAACTTATAAACAGTCATTAGAAAATATGTAGTCTCACAAGTAAAATTACAGCAAATTTTAAATACAAATAAGACCTCATGTTCATGTATTTACATCTTTATTTTTTAAAAGATTTATTTATTTATGCATACAAGAACTGGGTACAGGCCAGAGATGTGGGGTGGGAGTGAGAGGATTCACCAGAGACAGAATGGGGAACAGAACGGCAGACTGAAACACACTGCTGAGGGGAACAGCGGGCGAGTCAGGAGAGGTCTGCTGTGCCATGTGGGTAGCTCCCTGGAGGGCTGCAGATAGAACCTGTGCTGCAGAGGCAGTGGATAGCTTCAGTGTTGTGCTTAACTCCTTAACTTACCATGTCTACTTCCTAAACTCACTACATCTACTTCCTTGGATCTAAACAGAAGAAATAATCCTAAATGGGTATAAATAGACTCATTGTAGGGGTATTTATAAGAGAGAAAAGATAAAAACAAATGAAATGTTCAATGCTGGTAAGTGGGCTTAGTACATTATGGCTCTTTCTCTCATGCACACACATTCACTGAGCACCCACCATAAGCCTCAGAAGCTGAGGATACAGAGGTAGAACGGGCATAATCTCTGCCCTATTTTACAGCATAATGAGGCATTTTATATGAACTAGAAGGGAGAAAGAGTTGGGATTAGACATTTATGGAAAACTATGTTCTGCATTTTTCATAGATCATACATTTAATCCTCTGAAGTCTTGAGCCACACAGGACTTAAGTGATAAATTGGGGCAGGAAGAGGCCAACAGAGAAGGGTCACACTGTATCTGTCACACAGAGTTGTCTACACTTTGTCAGGTCCCTTTATCTCCCCCATCCTGGTCCCTACCTCCTGCCTCTCAGGTCACCCCTGGAAACAATGGTGAATGTCAAGTTTTGGCTAGAAGATGAAGCCCTGCCAACCAAATCTCCAATCCCCTGCAGTGTAGAAATTCTGGAGCCACCAGCAAGTAGCTAAGAATTCCAAAGATCTTACCTCTTAGCATCCGGAGGCATTTGTCTCTACCGCCCCATCCTCCAACTTTTTATCTCAAACTCAGTTAAGCATTCTGTGAACAAATGTTGCTTTATGTAGCAGAACTCCATCTCTTAGAAACTAGTTAGGATAATAAATAGCAAAAGAAATTTTCAAGTACCAAAAGCCCTCACAAAACTAACAAACCAAGCAACTAAATAAAAACTCAAATGGTTCTCCAATAACTCAAAAGAAATTTGGACATGAAAGTTGATTTTCCAGGCCCTTCTTTACCTGCTTCCTCGCCACCCATTACTTCCCCAAAAACCATCTCCTTTCTATCACATTTCACTTAATATAAAGTCAATCTGGAGCCACTGACTCAAGTCTTAGAACTAAGAATATCAGACAACACAATAATAAAATCAGAGCATGAAAATGTGGCAAAAGTAAATAACATACATGCAAGTGATGTGAAAGAAGTTCACAGAATATTAATGAAGACATGAGCAGATAATCTTTGCAGCATGTGTAAATCTGTACATCTGTAATGATAACATGATTTCTGGTCTCACAATTAAGCTGTTTCAAGCTGGTGAAATGTATGCTAACGAAGGACATCTTGACTCTCTGAATCCCCTGCTTGAGAATCTCTTCATAGACCACAAGGGGCTGACAATGATCCCAATGAACACACCTGAAGGAATAATCTAACAGAGACTTTTAAAAGAGAATATAATTGGGACAGAGGTGGTGGTAGAGTATAAAGAGAATGTGGGAAATGTTCCAGAAGCCAAGAAGCCAAAGCTCTGACAAAGCATTCCTGTCATCTTCTGACTTCCTTCTTTCCCAGTGGACCCCCAGAAGAGTGGCAAAAAAAAAAAAAAAAAAAAAAAAAGACCAGAGGGTTGAGAATGGAAAATAGATAGCTAGAGAAGCCCCAATAGAAAAAGAGACCTGTGCTGAAAAACAGCAGCCTAGTAGACTCTAAAAAGTACTGGGACTAGAAGACCTTGGGCTGGTGGAGAGGTCTGGGGGAAGACAAAAGGCTTTGATTTTGGAGTTAGGTTCTAAACAGATATTTCTGTCTGAGGAGGAAGAGACAACTGTATAACAGAGATCTCAGAGACAGGAGCTTCATTAAGGGGTGTCCTCAGTGGTTTTCCATGGGCAAGCACAGGAGACTGCAGTGGGCGCAGGGGAAGGGTGAGGTCACCTGAGATCAGCAGCTCCTGTAAAGAGAGTCTCCTTCCAGTTCTCTGTCCTCCCCCGCAAAATCCCCTCCACCTTACAACTCCTATCACCCTGAACTGTGGCTTACCTCCAGGGACTTTGAATCAGAATTTGATTGTATTGTACCAGGTTTGGAGAGGGGCATGATGGCAGAGGCTCAAGGGAATTGTCATCAGAATATCCTCTAGGTGACGTGTCATGTGTGGAAAGGGATTTGCCATCAAACCCAGGTCATTCATTGCTGAGACTACTTGCGATGCAAGGAGTGTGTTAAGTCTAGTTTAATTTTCTGTTTGACTGAAGAACTCAAATGTGTCCATTAGAAGAACTTTCACCCTCACTGCTTTAAGAGAAGAGTACTTGAGAATGGCTAGTGAGTGGGGCCTTTTCACTGAGTTGGGAAAAGCTTGGGTTTTGGAGCAGAGATGACCTGGTCCAAATCGCCATTCCACCTTTTACTTATTGTGACGCCTTGTGCTCGCCATGCCTCAGTACCCTCTGTGGTTGAAGCTAGTACCAATACTACCTCCTGGGTTGTGATGAGAATTGAAATATTGCTCAGTGTACAGCATTTAGAGCAGTACTTGAAGCAGAACGAGCTCTCAACCAACGTTAGTGATTGTTCTTTCTTCTCAAGGCTTTGCTGGGGTCTTTCTTCCACACTGATTAGGGAAATATGGATCTAGAACTAGTTAAATCAGCATCTCATTTTGTTGCTAAGCAACCAGCTCTGAGTTCTGCAAATGTGCATCACAGTATGCAGTGACCACCCCCACCCTCCCCCTACCCCAGCAATCAAGATCCAGTCAGGCAGTTGCTAAGCATTACTTTATATGACTTAAAACCTCATTTCAAAGTGTGGAGGAGGAGGGAGGCCTGCATAGACAGCAGACTCATACTGCATAAGCAACACCAATCTTCCCAGCGGGAGGGCTCACAATAGACTAAATCAATAAATAAAATAAGAAGACAAGAGTGATGTGTGTTTGTACCACCTGCAGGAGTGAGAGTAGACACCCATTTGAGTCACCCTTTTCTGGGTTAAAGAGAGTGGTGTCCTCCATAGATTAAGGGGATAGTTCCCTGTTGCTTTCATTTGGGTTTGGGACTGCATGTCCTGCGTGCAAACCTGGATGCGTTTCCATGTTGAAAAAGGCCCACCCCTACAGTGGTCCCTCTCGCCCTCCTTAGGAGTCAGCCGTCCTAGTCACTGACTTTAGGAGAACCATTCTTCCCTCAAACATTCATTCATTCATCTCTATCATTAAATATGTATTGAGTCCTAGGTGCCCATTGTTTGCTAGGCACTGAAAATAAAGCCTAAAGCAAAACAGTTGTTTTCTGACTTATCTGGTGCTTAGATTAAAAAAAAAAAAAAAAAGAATCCATTCTAACTGGTTTATCAGACAAAGTATTTATTAAAGAATATTAGATAGCTCATAGAACTCCCCCAACAGCCAAGTTAAGTGCAGTTGGGGATACACTAGAAAGAAGCCAGGAACATGACCCAGAATATAGCTCTGGAGGAGCACCTACTGTCCATGCAGTGGGCTCATGCAGCTCATTGCACTATTCGTAAGCAGGTTGAGAGGCACCCTGCGCCCCCCAAATCTGCTCTAAATGGGTTCTGCCATCTGCCACATAAAGTGTGTAAGACCTTTGATGGAAAAGAATTTTAATCCAACTAGTGTGCAATAGAGAGAAAGAGTATAATTAGAAGATTCCCCATGAGACACCCGAAGTTACGCATCCCCTTGTGGGTAAATTGCCCAGCCAAACAGGCGTGGCCCAAAGCAGGACCACTGAGGAAAAGAGCAGAAGGGGCAGGCAAGTCTGGAAGTAAAGGGACAAAATAAAAATCAAGATAAAGGCTGCCATTTTCAGCATCCCCATGGGTCTCTCACCCATGTCTCTCTCATTCTCTCTCTGGTGTTGCCTTTCTTGTCTCCCTAGTCCCTGGTACAAGGCCAAGGCCGAGAAGCAGCCTTTTCTTCATGTCTCTCTGCTTCATGTGCCTCTCCAGGATTTTTCTTTCTCCATCTCTCACCACTTCTTCCTCCCTTTTTCAGTTCTTTTCTAGCTTCACCTCCCTGTCATCTCCACCCTTCCTTGGGTGAAGCAGGGAATCTGGAACTTCCTCTTTCTATGGACATCACACTGTCCCGGCAGGGATCCCTCTGCCAAGGCCTAGCCCCACTGCCTTAATTGCTCATCTCCTGCCATTCTCACACCGACTTGCCACCCACCTCATTTTCTTTACTGAAGCCTCTCATGAGGTGGGAAATTCCTCAGACCAAGAAGGTTTTCCAAAGGGGCTGGGCAGCCACAAAGCCCTGGAATATTCCCTGCATTGTCTTTCCCTTCTTAATCTACACTCTGCTGGAGGATTAGGGGAAACAAACTCGATTAGACAGCCCAGCAAGATTAGTGCCATGCTAGGGAAAACACAAGACCTTCAGAGGTATCCTCCAGCAGACAAAGGGATCAGGGACGGCAACCCAAGGTAAATGGTGTCTAGGCTGAAGGATGAACATGAGGAAGGAGAAAACTTTTTTTTTAATTAAAAATTTTTTATGTATATATATTTTACATCATTCTTCCTTTTTGTACAATGTATGCTTTCTCCTCTCAGGTGTAGCCCCCATATAATTCCCACCACCAATGCATAGTCCCTTATGCTCTTCCCTCTGCTGTTTTGATCCCTCTCCCTCCCCTTCCCCTGCAGAGTGTCTCTGATTTATAGTTGCCTGTTAATTTTGTTTTTTAATTTATTGTATTTTTTTTCCTGATACCTTATCTGGTTCCCCTACATTCCTTTCATAAGTGAAACAATGGAATATTACTCAGCAATCAAAAATGATAAACTCACATCATTCACAGCAATATGGATGGAGCTGGAAGGGATTATGCTCAGTGAAATAAGCCAGAAAGAAAAAGAAAAATATCAGATGGTTTCACTTACAGGAGAAAACTGTTGATTACAGAAATTACAGGTACAAAAGCCCCGTTTCACTAGGGAGCTCAAGTTCAGGGGAGGAGAGATGTGACTGGAGCAGAACAAGTGGTGCAGAACCATTGGTTATTCAGCAAGCCTTGTGGCTGAGTGATGTATGCCAAAGTGCAAGAAAATTGACTCTAAGTTAACTTATATTGGTGCTTTTAAGTTCTCACTATTAGGCATTATATACTGATATATCACAATTTTATTTTTAAAATTTTTTTCCCTTCCTCTCCCTCATTCCAGTATTTTATATTGTAATTTTGGTCAAAGTAGTTAATAATCACTATATATACCTCTGTCTCTCTGTCTTTGTCTCTGTATCTGTGTGGGTGTGTACATATAATGATGTAAATGCTATTCATAGCTGAATATGTAGTATATACCACAGCTATTTTTCCTTTTCTGCACATCTTTGTTTTATATTAACATACACATATTGTTTATTCCCTAGTTGCTTAGTTTTCTCTGTATTGACCAATTGCTAACCTTCAAACTCCCACCAACAGTGTTAATCTCTCAGTATATTCTATCACTAAGTATGTTACAGGACAACCCTGCTCTAAAACAGGTTGCCTGACTGTGGGTCCTCACCCGCGCACTTAAAAGGGACTTACACTGCAGGCACACACAAAAGGTTAACAAAGGTTTATTTACAAGGGGAAGAAAATGAGAAAATGTATAATTCAGGGAAAGAAGAGCGAGATAAAGTCTTAAATGCATCCTAGCCGTTCCACCGACCTGGAATCCCAAATGACCCACCGAGACCAAACCTGCTTGGCCAAGAGCATGAGCCAAGTGCCCGAGACCCCGCTAATATGGCTGGTTTTATTTACAAACAGAGAAAATGGCTGCTTAACTCTACCCTTAGGTCCTCGCAACTTCCCTTTGGGGATCATGGGATTTGTAGTTCCCAGTGTCTTGATGGAGTGAGGTTGGCATCCTCAAAGCCTATATGGAGTTTGCTTAAGACATCCGTGTCCCCTAACAAGTACTCCACCACTTTTATCTCCCAGAGAAGTCTTTGCAATGCTTTCAGGCCTGCTTCACTTGGACTGGGGTCCTGAGTCACAGCTGTTTCCTTGGGGTCTCCCTGCCCTAATCCGGTGTTGAATCTCCCATCTTCTGGGTCCCACTTCTGCTCCTGTTTTGCTTAACTTCCTCATTTTGGTGAGGTTTCCCAGAAAAGGATGTAGTAGTGCTAAGATCCCAATATGTCCGAAAATCCTTTATTCAGGATTGATTGATAGTTTGGCTATGGGTAGAACTTGTAGTTGGAAATCATTTCTCTCAGACGGCTGGGCTCATTGCTCCCTTGTGCTGCATTTTGCCATCGTGGTGGTGCTGAGAGAGCTGAAGCTCTTCTGATTTCTGGTTTCTCTCTCTTCTCTCCCTCAGACTTCCCTCCCTCCCTCTCAGCTTTTTGTATTTTCTCTTTACCCCCAGTATTCTGAAACTCTGTAGGGACATGTCTTAGTTGATCTATTTTAATCCATGTTCTGGACACTTGTGTACCTTTCCCAACCTCAAATTGTGTACTGGGACACATTCTTGAATTATTTAATGACTTCTTCCCTTCCTTCTTTTCCTTTTCTTTTTTTTTCTTTTTTTCTAAGATTTATTTATTTTTATACAAAACTGGGGCACGGGTCAGGTACACGGAAGGGTGAGAGGATTCATCAGAGACAGAGCGGGAAACAGAACAGGCAGACTGACGAAAAACACTGCTGAGGGGAGCAGCGGGTGAGACAGGAGTGGTCTGCTTCATCATGTGGGACCCTCGCCCATGGGCTGGTGGGCCAGGATTGAACTGGCCCTGCAGAAGCTGCGGACAGCTTCACAGCACTATGCTCAACCTCCTGCGCCACCAGGAGAGGCCCTATTTTCTCCATCTTTTTACTCACCTTTCTGGAGAGCTATTTAATTTATATTCCAATCTACTTGCATTTTTCATCCCTGCTATGTCATATTGCCAATAACTTTTTTAATTTTCTGAATATTCTTTGTGTTTTATTCTTGTTTTAGGAGGCAGTATCTTATTTATCTAAAGATATTAATAATAATTTATCTTTGTAAAGCTTTCCTCTCCCTGTGTAGTCTCTATTTCTTCCAGATTACAGTTAATGTTTATTTTAGCCTGTCATCTCCAAGGTTTTCCTAAAGTGCCTGGTAATCCTTAGACATATGCTCAGAGTTGAGGGGGGCAATAAAAAGGTGATTGGAAGCTCTCCATGCTTGGCGAATCTACAGTGTTACACTGTTAGCTATCTTCTCTTGGGATGGTCAAAATCCTCAGAGAAGATAATTCTAGTCTCCTGCCTGGAAGGTACAAGCATGACTGCCAATATTGTGGAAGCTAAGTAGAGGGGGGAAAGGTGGTGTGTGTATATGTTATTAATCTACTGTTATATAAGAATTTCAAAACATGTATATATATATACACACACACACACAATACAATGCATGTATGTATGCATGTGTGTGTCTGTGTGTAATCTGACTATTTCTATGGGTTCAAGAACATTTTAACTGAGTGGTTCTGGCTAAGGTCTCACATGAGGTTACAGTGACATGTGGGCCAGGTCTACAGTCATCTACCTGGGTCTGGAGGTTGTGCTTCTCAAGTGATTCACTTACATTCCTGGCAAGCGCTGCTAGCTGTTGGCAGACAGCCTCATTTCCTCCCATGTGTCCTCATAACATGGCAGATGCCGGCCCCCTAGCCCAGTGAGTGATTCAAGAAAGAGCAAGACAGAAGTCATAATGTCTTTTATGACCTATCTCATAATTTGTACTCTGTTGTTGTCCACACCTTCTTGGTCACACAGATCAGCTAATCTATTCTTCTCCTCTTTATCACCATATTTACCTGTGCTTTAAGAAGTATCTGGCTTGCTTGTCTTTGGGGTAGGGAAATGGTTCTTAGTATAAATTGGGTTGGTTCTTGTTTTCTACACTGCCAATTTAAAATTCAGCTTTGTTTCTGCTAAGTCAGCTCCTCTCATCCATCTGTTTTTCTGCTTTCAAATTTTTGTTGCTATTGGCTTCTCTCCTATTCTCTTTGTTCTTGTGAATTTATGTCTTTTTAACAATCTCTTTACTGTGTTTTATTGGGAGTTAGGGAGGGAGTAGATGCTGGTGCATGCATCTGTTTTGTAATCTTTAACTGGAAATCCCCTCTTGTTTTCATTCCTGCTTTTTCTGGGCTTTACCCTTTGATTTGAAAATTATTCTCTTTTCTTCCCTGCCCCCTACCCCCCACCCACATCTCTCATAAAGATTTTGAAATGTCCCAAGAACATGTTTTAAAAGCCAAAACCTGAATGTTCTTTCTTTCTAAGTGCATTTTAAATCTTTCCTAAGGAAATGAATGAATCTGGTTAAATAGGAAGACATAAGCAAAAAAAAGTTTTATACATTTCAAATTATTATTTAACACAGTAGCATTATCATCCTCAGTCAGAAAGGGTATTAGGTAAAGGAAAGTAACTGAAGCAATAAAAATGCTATTGAAGCTAAGCTTTGGAAACAACCCAAATGCCCAAAAATAGATGACTGGATCAAGAAGATGTGGTACATATATACCATGGAATATTACTCAGCATTCAAAAAAGATAAACACATGCAATTTGCAGCAACATGGATAGCACTGGAGGGATCATGCTCAGCGAAATAAGCCAAAAAAAAAGAAAAAATACCGGATGGTCCTCACTCATAGCAGGAATCTAGAAAACTTAAATAAGGGACCAGGAAAATGAATATAAGAAAGTGAAAATCAAAATCAACAAAACTATGAACCAGAGACACTTTTTGGGGGGTGGGGGCGGGAGGGGAAGGATTGGGGTCAGAATGGGGCATTTGCAATTGTATGGGGGAATATAAAAATAAAATTTAATATTAAAAAAAAAAATAAAAAAAAAAATAAAAATGCTATTGACCGTGGTCAGGGTCCTTCAACCCATACTACAGCTGAGGATATCCCACAATGAGCCCCATTTTTCATCTACAAAATGAGGGGATTCAAATAAACAGCTAGTGAGATAGAGCTGTCTAAACTCTCAAGTGAACCTGGGGATGGTCAGATGGAGAGGGATTGGTTGAGAATTCTTTTCCTGGGGCCGTGATTTAAGTCAGAGATGATATTTAAAATACAACCCTTGGAGTCCTCTTTGGGAGCCTCACTTTTGTTAGGCTGGGCCTTAAATGTGCCTGCTTAATGATTATTGTACAGTATGAGAAGATGGTGCTTCTCAGAGATATCCTAATCTTCAGATTAAGCAGCCCCTTTTCCCCTTGGCTCTCTACTCCTGGATAAAAATGGGGTCTGATGTCTCCAGAGATTTGATTGTGATGGTGTGCCAGTCAGAGACTGACAATGAGCTCTTAGTGCTCCATAGCCCTGGAGCACACCGAATAGTTTGTTTGTTAGGCAGGACTCTCCAGAGAAATAAACAAGGAGATTTTATATACATATATAAAAATCATAGGTGTATGGTTATATATGATTTATTGTAAGGACTATCATAGTATATGATTGATATATATACACACACACACACAAATACATATATATAGATCCAGTTCCTTACAATAAACCATATATGTATGATATAAATAAAATATATATGATATAAATAAATCATATATATGATATATTCAAACCATATATATATATGACTTATATATATATGGTTTGAATATATCATATATATATATATGGTTTGAATCTGCCCCTAACCTCCTGAGTAAGGGAGTTGCTGGGAAGGGACTGGAGCTGAGCAGCCATTTTTTTGGAGCCATTTTGAAGGGCACATGGACTCTCTTCTTTTTGCTGGAGCTTCTGTGGAAGGCAGCGGCCCCCACTGGGTAGTGGGCCTCACCCCCCCACCTGCCACGCCTGCTGCTTCTGTAGCTGCAGCTTCACCTGGCACCATCAATTAGTAACTGGAACTAGACCATCTCGCTCTCCCTTTACCCTGTGAGATCTCCCTCTCCCTTTAACCTATTACTTAAAATAGTGTTTGGTTTTTTTCCTTTGCTTTTTTTGAGGCACCAAAGGCCCTTTTGTTTGTATTTGTGGCAGCAGGTGACTGTGGACCCAGAACTGGCGAGAGAGGTTCAGATCTGGTGACAGTTTTTAGACCCTTTGACTAACAGAATAAGAACTGAATCATCCAGGGCCTCCCTGGTGGTGCAGTGGTTGAGCGTGGGTTGCGAAGCTGCCCGCAGCCTCTGCAGCGCAGGTTCGATCCCGGCTGCAACCCGGCCACTGGAGGAGGGTCCCACATGGCTCGCAGACCTCTCCTGCTGCCCGCTGCTCCCCTCAGCAGTGTACTTCGGTCCGTCTGCCTGCTCTGCTCCCTGCTCTGGCTCTGGTGAATTCTCTCACCCTCCCGCGCCTCTGACTGTACCCAGTGCTTGTATAAATAAAATAAACAGAAGTGGGCGGAGCAACATGGCGCCGAGGAGACGCTGCGAGTAAGATCTCCCATTAAAAAAAGTTAATAGGGAGGAAAAGCGGCAGGTCCCAGTGAGAACTGGGACACGGAAAGATAAAAGACGACTCCAGCAAACTGCCCGAAGAAGAAAGTTGCCATAAAGAGGACGAGAAGGGAGGGAAGCGCAGAACCCTGCTCCCTCCCCGCCCACAAAGTCGGCACTCTCCGACCGGCAGAGAGGAGGAAACAACAAACCAAAACGGCAACAAGAAAAACGGACACAGCAAGCGGGACTGTGAGTGGAAAGGAACTATTGCAGCCACCAACCGTGAACGGGAGCTGGGCGAACCCTGCAGGATCCGCCGCGGAGGTGAGAGCCCCGCCAGGAGGAGACCAGCCCCAGCACACAGCCCCGGCCGCCCGGCTGCTTGAAACTGACAGATGACTCCTGGAAGAACCAGAGGGGAACAGAGAAGCCCACCCAAGATGCTGGCCAGTCCCAACAACACAGTGTCCCAACGCATACGGCAAATTAGAAAACAGACAGTAGGGAGGAGAAGAAAGAACCACACGCAACCTAGCAACTCTCCAGAGAAAAAGCACACACCACAAAAAGAAAGCCAGCCCCCAGATTGCAAAGACAATAACTTGGAAGAATTTCTGAGCCTTCCAGAAAGAGAATTTAAAATTGCCGTGATTAAAAAACTGACAGAAGTCATAAAGGAAAACAATGATAAGGGAAAAATAAAATAACGATCAGAAAGATGCAATTGAGTCCCTAGAGAGGGAAAACAATGGTCAGAAGAAAGAAATTGAGTCCCTAAAGAGGGAAGTAAAAGAAATGCAGGAGATCAAAGAAATTAATGGAAGAACTAAAGAATTCTGGAAAAGCAATGAAAGCAGAATAGATGAAATGGAAGAACGAATAAGTAATCTTGAAGACACACGAAATAAAAAGAACCAAAACAGAAAAGGAAGAGAAGTACGAAGGAAAAAGAACGAAGAAAGACTTCGGGAACTATCTGACTCCATGAGGAAAGGAAATAAAAGTTATAGAATACCAGAAGGAGAGGAGAGAGATGTAGGAACAGAGAAAATATTCAAAGAGATAATTGAAGAGAACTTCCCAAATGTGAAGAGCTGAAAATTGATATACAAGAAGCAAGAAGAACACCAAACTTCCACGACGAAAGGAAAAATACAGCAAGACACATAATAGTAAAGCTCCCAAGAATCCAGGACAAGGAAAAATAATGAAGCTGGCAAGAGGGAAGAAACAGATAACATTCAAAGGAAAACCAATCAGGCTGACATCAGACTTCTCCGAAGAAACACTACGGGCAAGGAGAGAGTGGAGGGACATAGTCAACAGACTCCAAGAAAACAGATCCCAACCAAGAATACTCTATCCGCAAAGCTCTCCTTCCTCTTTGAAGAAAGAATATGGACCTTCCCAGACAAACAGAAACTCCGGAATTCATTGCAACTAACCCCCACTCCAAAAATACTACAAGGAGTCTAAAGCCAGAACCTCAGAGGGACGAATAACAATGAAAGAAGGCCAAAAAAAAAAAAAAGTTATTAAAGAATAAATAAATAAAATCAAAGGAAAGACAAACACAATGGCAAATACAGATGTTAACATATCAATATTAACTCTAAATGTAAATGGACTAAACTCTTCAATAAAAAGACACAGAGTGGCAGCCTGGATTAAGAAACAAAACCCAACCTTTTGCTGTCTCCAGGAAACACATTTAGCTACAAAAGATAAAAAGAGACTCAAAGTTAAGGATGGAAAACAATCCTACAAGCAAATGGACCAAAAAAAACAGGAACAGCTATACTTATATCAGATAAAACAGATTTCAAACTCAAAAAGATAAAAAGAGACCCAATGGTCACTACATTATGATCAAGGGGACAAACTTCAAGAAGAAATAACACTCATTAACATAATACTCACCAAACGAAGGAGCACCAAAATATATCAGACAACTGTTGTCCTCTCTGAAAACAGACATCAGAGAAAACACATACATAGTGGGAGACTTCAACACACCACTATCAACAATGGATAGATCAACAAGGCAAAATATAAGTAAAGAAACCAAAGCTCTAAATAAGGACCTAGACAATTAGGCTTAACAGACATCTATAGAACACTAAACCCAAAAAACGGAGTACACATTTTTCTCAAGCGCACACGGATCATTCTCCAGGATCGATCACATACTGGGGCACAAGACAAACATCAACAGATACACCAAGATTGAAATCATATCAACCATCTTTTCTGACCATGAAGGCATCAAACTAGAAATAAACCATAAAAAGAAGGCAAGGAACTTTCCTACCTCATGGAGATTAAAAACCACACTACTGGAAGACCATTGGACTAATGAGGAGATCAAAGAAGAAATTAAAATTTTTTGAATGCGACAAAGGAGGACACTAATATCCTAAATGTATGGGATGCAGCAAAAGCAGTAATAAGAGGAAAATATATAGCAATAGAAGCTCACATCAAGAAACAAGAAAGAACGCAAAGAAACAACTCATCTCGAAGCTCAAAGATCTAGAAAAAGAACAACAAAAAAACCCAAAACCAGTAGAAGAAAAGAAATAATAAAAACCAAAGCAGAAAAAATGAATTGAAACTAAAAAAAACAATCCAAAAGATCAATGAAACCAAGAGCTGGTTTTTTGAAAAAAATCAATAAAATAGACAAACCCTAGCCAGGCTCACAAAGGAAAAAGGGAGAAAGCACAAATACACAGGATCATCAATGAAAGAGGAGAAATCACAACGGACACAGCAGAAATCAAAAGAATAATCAGTAACTACTATGAACAGTTATATGGAAACAAGTTTAACAATCTAGAGGAGATGGACAAATTCCACAACTCTACAATCACCCAAAGCTAGATAAAGAAGAAATAGAACACCTAAACAGACCAATTACAATTAGCGAAATTGAAATGGTAATAAAAAACCTCCCCAAAAACAAAAGCCCAGGACCTGATGGATTTACAAATGAATTCTAACAAACATTCAGAGACGAATTAGTGCCTATCCTTCACAAACTCTTCCAAAAATTGAGAAGGAAGGGACAATACCAAACACGTTTTATGAAGCCAACATTACACTAATACCAAAACCGAACAAGGACAACAAAAAAGGAAAAACTAGCGGCCAATCTCCCTAATGAACACTGATGCAAAAATCCTCAATAAAATTTTAGCTATCAGAATCCAACAATGTATCCATAAGATAATTCACCACGACCAAGTTGGATTCATTCCAGGGGCACAAGGATGGTTTAACATCCGAAAATCAATCAACGTTATCCAACACATCAACAAAAAGAAATATAAAAACCATATGATAATATCAATAGATGCTGAGAAAGCTTTCGACAAAGTGCAACACCCATTCATGATAAAAGCCCTTGAAATTCTGGGGATACAAGGAACATACCTCAACATCATAAAGGCCATCTATGACAAGCCAACAGCCAGTATCATTCTCAATGGTGAAAAGCTGAAAGCAATTCCATTAAGATCTGGACAAGACAAGGATGTCCACTCTCACCATTGCTTTTCAATATAATACTGGAAGTCCTAGCCAGGGCAATAAGACAAGAGAAAGACATCCAGGAATCCAAATAGGAAAAGAAGAAGTCAAACTATCACTATTTGCAGACGATATGATATTATACATAGAGAACCCCAAAAACTCCACAGAAAAGCTAATTCAACTCATCAATCAGTTCAGTAAAGTGGCAGGATACAAAATCAACACGCAAAAGTCAGTAGCCTTCCTATACACAAACAATAAATCTGAAGAAGAAGAAATCAAAAAGACCATCCCTTTTTTATTGAAACAAAAAAAATCAAATATTTGGGAATAAATCTAACAAAAGAGGTAAAGGACCTATACAAAAAAACTATAAAACACTGTTAAAAGAAATAGAAGAAGACACAAAGAAATGGAGAGACATCCCCTGCTCATGGATTGGAAGAATAAACATTATTAAAATGGCCATCCTACCAAAAGCAATATACAGATTCAATGCTATTCCAAAATTTCAATGTCATTCTTCAAAGAAATAGAATTATTGATGAAATTCATATGGAATCACCAAAAACCCGAATAGCCAAAGCCTCCTGAAAAAAAAAGAAGGGAATGGAGGCATCAGACTCCCAGACTTCAAACTATACTACAAAGCCATAATCATCAAAACTGCATGGTATTGGAACAAGAACAGACATACAGACCAATGGAATCGAATAGAAAATCCAGAAATAAACCCACAGATTTATGGTCAACTAATCTTTGACAAAGGAGCAAAGAATATGCATTGGAGCAAAGAAAGTTTGTTCAATAAATGGTGCTGGGAAAACTGGTCGCTACATGCAAAAGAATGAAGCTTGACCACCACCTCACACCATACACAAAAATCAACTCAAAATGGATTAAGAACTAGACATAAGACCTGAAACCATAAAATATTAGAAGGAAATATAGGCGAAACACTACGTGATTTGCACATCAAAGACATCTTTACAGACACATCACCCAAAGCAGTGATAGTGAAGGCAAAGATAAACAGCTGGGACTACATCAAAAAGAGAGCTTTTGCACACAAAAAGAGACAATAACAAAAAAAAGAGAAACCCCACCAACTGGGAGAACATTTTTTGCACCCAACACTAATGATAAAGGACTGATCACAAAAATCTGCAAAGAGCTGATGAGACTCAACACACAACAAAGAAAATAATCCAGTCAAAAAATGGGCAGAAGAGCTTAAAAGAAACTTCTCTGAAGAGGAAATGCAAATGGCCAACAGGCATATGAAAAAATGTTCAACATCACTTGTCATCAGGGAATGCAAATCAAAACTACCATGAGATACCATCTTACACCAGTGAGAATGGCACATATTAAAAAAACTAGCAACAACAAATGTTGGCGGGGTGTGGAGAAAAAGGAACTCTTCTGCACTGTTGTGGGAGTGCAAACTGGTCCAACCACTGTGGAAAGCTGTATGGAGATTTCTGGACCTACTAAACATAGAGCTTCCATATGATCCAGCAATTCCACTCCTAGGTATTTACCCAAAGGACACAGAAAACATCAATTCAAAGAACACCTGCACCCCTATGTTTATAGCAGCACTGTTTACAATAGCTAAGCTTTGGAAACAACCCAAATGCCCAAAAGTAGATGACTGGATCAAGAAGATGTGGTACATATATACCATGGAATATTACTCAGCATTCAAAAAAGATAACACATGCAATTTGCAGCAACATGGATGGCGCTGGAAGGGATCATGCTCAGCGAAATAAGCCAAAAAGAAAAATAGGATCTCACTCATAGCAGGAATCTAGAAAACTTAAATAAGGGACCAGGAAAATGAATAACTATAAGAAAGTGAAAATCAAAATCAACAAAAAACTATGAACCAGAGACACTTTTAGGGGGGCGGGGGTGGGAGGGGAGGGATTGGGTCAGAAGGGGGGGCTGCATTGTATGGGGAATAATAAATAAAGATTTATTAAAAAAAAAAAATAAAACA